>NW_006408832.1:1385862-1388738 GCF_000296735.1 Chrysochloris asiatica
TTAAATTTTTTCTTTAGTTCCCCCAGCTTGAGAAATGCTGAGCGTGTTCTTCCTTTTTGGTTTTCTGATTCCGGATCTTTGCACATTTTGTTGTAATATTTGGCTTTATCTTCTCGAGCTGATCTTTGAAATTTTCTCTTCAGTTCCTGGACCTCGTCATTTCTTCCATTTACTTTAGCATCTCTACGCTGGAGAGCAAGTTTCAGTGTCTCTTCTGACCTCCATTTTGACCTTTTCCTTCTTTCTTGTCTTCCTAATGAGTAGTAGCCCTATAAAAGAGTAAACCTGTAGGGTAAACGGTGGACTGCTAACTACAAGGTCAGCAGTTCAAACCCACCAGCCGCGCTACAGGAGAATGATGAGACTTTCTGCTCCCATAAAGATTTACAGCCTAAGGGTCACTAGGAGTAGGAACTGACTTGATGGCAGTAGGTGGGGTGAGTAAGACTGAGTAGAACTGCCCCATAGGTTTCCATGACTGTAAATCTTTTTGGAACCTCATCTGTCACCCCTAGAGCAGCTGATGGGTTTGAACTGCCAGCCTTGAGGTTAGCAGCACAATACAGCTCACCACACTGCCAGGACTCCTTTAGTTTTCTGACAGTTCATGGTATATTAAACATTTTTCGTCAACACCATGGTAATTGTCGTTAGGCACTGTCAATTTGGTTCTGACTTCTAGTGACACTACACACAACAGAACAAAACACTGCCGGTCCGGTCCGGGGCCATTCTCACAACTGTTATGGTTGAGTCCGTTGTTGCGGCCATCTCATTGGGGATCTTCCTCTTGGGTGCTGACCTTCCACTTTTCCAAGCATGATGTCCTTTTCCAGAGACTGATCGCTCCTGACATGTCGGAAGTATAAGAGAGAAAGTCTCACCAATTGAATTCTAAGGAGCATTCTGCCTAGACTTCTTCCAAGACAGATTTGTTTGTCCTTCTGGCAGTCCACGATACTTTCAATATTCTTTGCCATCGCCATAATTTTAATGCATCAATTCTTCTACTGTCTTCCTTATTCACTGTCCAGCTTTCGCATGCATGTGAGGTTATTGAAAATACCATGGCTTGGGTCAGATGCACCTTAGTCCTCAAGCTGACATCTTTATTCATGCAGCATTTTTCTCTAATCAAACAATATGTAGTTTGATTTCTTGACTGTTGCTTTCATGAGTGTTGATTGTGGATCCAAGCAAAATGAAGTCTTTAACAACTCAATCTTTTTTTCCATTTATCGTGATTTTATTGGTGCAGTGGTGAGGATTTTTGTTTTCTTTACTTTGAGGTGCAAACCATACTGAAGGCTGTAGTCTTTGATCTTCATCAATAAGTATTTCAAGTCCTTTTCACTTTCAGCAAGCAAGGTTGTGTCATCTGCATATCGCAGATTGCTAATGAGTCTTTCTCCAATCTTGATGCCACGTTCTTCTTCATACAATCCAGTTTCTTGGATTATTTGCTCAGTGTACACTTGAATAAGTATGGTTAGAGGATACAACCCTGATGTATACAACACCTTTCCTGATTTTAAACCCTTCAGTTTTAAACCGAACAGCAACCTCTTAGTTTACATTGTATTCAGGTTCCTCCTGAGTACAATGACATGTTCTAGGATTCTCACTTTCGCAATGTTATCCATATAGACTGTTAGACTCCACAGATTCAAATGCCTTTGCCTAGTTAGTAAAGCACAACATCTTTCTAGTATTCTCTGCTTTCAGCCAAGATCCATCTGTTGTCAGAAGTGATCTCCCTTGTTCTATGTCCTCTTTTGAATCCAGCTTGAATTTGATTTTGAAAACCTTTTTATTTGAATTTGAGTGAAGGTTTACAGACAAGACCGGCAGATTACATTCAGTGTTCTTATGACTGCAGTCCTCCTCCCGTCATCTTGACCCCTCCCTGTGGTTTGTGGTCCATTCCACTCACCTTCCCATCCCTTCTCAACTTGGTTCTTAGGTACATGCTGCCATTTTGATTTTGAATGATTGACCATTTTGTGTTGAGCAGACCTTACTAGTGTTAAGGAGCTCTGGTAGCGTAGTGGTTACAAATCGGCCTGCGAACCGCAAAATCAGTAGTTCGAAACTACTAGCTGTTTGTGGGAGAAAGATGAGGCTTTCTGCTCCCATAAAGATTTATAGCCTCGGAAGCCCTGTACAGGGTCGCTATGAGTCGGAACTGACTCCACGGCACACCACCACCACCACCATACACCTATCTACTGTTTGGCTGAAAATTGGGCCGAGAGGATGAGTTTCTTTCTAGACGTGAGAGTGGTTGAGGGGCATAGACTCGGGTCCTTACAATCTCTTTCTGCCCAGTAAGCCTGTCTTTAAAAGAAATAATTTGAGTTTTGTTGCACATTTCCTGCTGCTCTATCAGGACCTTCTGATGTGAGCGCTTTCAGGTCCCTTTGCAGTGGCAGCTGGGCACCACCCAGTTCTTCTGGTCTCAGAATCATGGAGACTGATGTTCAGCTATTTCATTAGTCTGTTGGACTAATTGATTCCAAGTCTCCTCAATTCTCACTTTTCTTTCTTCTGCACACGGAGAGACCAACAGCTGCACCTTGGATGGCGTCTCATGAGCTTCTAAGATCCCAGAGTCTACTCACCAAAGTCGGATGGTGAACATTGTCTCTGTGGGCTATGCGATGCCCACGGACCATGGGGTCCCCTTAGCCTGTGGCCCTGAGCTCCCAGGCCCAGCAACTCATTGCCTTAGAGGTTTGATAATATCCAGGAAGTTTTCATCATTCTGCCTGCTGCGTGCTTCACCACATCTCGAGTTGTGTTTGCAAGAAAAGTAAATACTCAGGTCCAAATACTCTCTTTCAAACTCATGTATTTGTGGGATATATATATATTAA
>NW_006408832.1:1389180-1390960 GCF_000296735.1 Chrysochloris asiatica
TGCCTACCTCCCTGTGTTGTCACCTGTCTTCATCATTCTTCTGCCAACCTTCCTCTTCTTGTATTTTACCCTCCCTGTGACCCAGGTTAACATGTGTCTAGCCTCTAACCTGGTGTTGTTCTGTAAGATAAAGCACTAGACCCCAAGCCGGTTTGAACCTCATGATCAGCAGTTGAAACTCACCTGCTGCTCCTTGGAAACCCTATACAGGGTCGTTATGAGTTGAAATCGACTCAACAGCACTTAACAACCATCTAGCCATTGAGAGCTATTCTCCCTCTCCTCTCACCTTTGGTGACCATCAAAGAATGCTTTTTTTAATGTGAAAAGCTTTTCTTGAGTTTTTACAACAGGAGTCTCATACTCCAGCTTGAATTCCTAGCAGTTCCCTGTTGATGTACTGCTGCAATCGTATTTCAATTATTTTTAGCAACATTTTCCTTGAGTGTGATATTATTGTTCAATGGTTTCCACCGTCCATTGGGTCTCCTCTCTTTGGAATGAGCACAAATATGGATCTCTTCCAATCATTTGGCCAGGTAGCTGTTTTCCAAAATATTTGACATAGTTGGGCAAGCATCTCCAGTGCTGCATCAGTTCGTTGAAAGATTTCACTTTGATTCCATCCATCCTGGAACCTTGTTTCTTTCCAATGCCTTCAGGGCAGCTTGCATTTCTGTCAGTACCGGCAGCTCTTGATCACATGGCACCTCTTAAGATAACGGAACGTCAGCCAACTCTTTTTGGTACAGTGACTCCGTGTGTTCCTTCCAACTTCTTTTGATGTGTTTTTGTGCCATTCAATACTTTGCCCATGGATTACTTCAGTAGTGCAATCCAAGGCTTGGATTGTTTTTCTTCAGCTGTTTTTTAGCTTGAGAAGTTTTCTAACTCCAGGACTTTACGCATTTCATTATAATGTTTGGCTTTATCTTCTCTAGCTGCCCTTTGAAATATTCTGTTCAGCTTTTTTACTTCATAATTTCTTCCAGTTGCTTTATTTTCTCTAGGTTCATGAGTAAATTTCAGAGTCTCTTCTGACATTCATTTTGATCTTTTTTCCCTGTCTTTTAAATAACATTTTGCTCTCTTTATGTATGATATTCTTGATGTCATTCCACAACTCTTCAGGTTTTTAGTCATTAGTGTTTAATGCATCAGATCTGTTCTGAGATGGTCTCTAAATTCAGGTGGGATATACTCAAGGTCATATTTTGGTTCTTATGGGCTTGTTTTAACTTTCTTCAGCTTCAGCCTGAACTTGCATGTGGTGGTCTGTCCCTGGCCTTGTCTTGGCTGAGGATATGGAGCTTTCCCACAGATGTAGTCCATTTGATTGCTATAGCCTCCATCTGGTGAGGTCCACGTGCACGTTCTTGGTTTTGTTGTTAAGTGCAGTTGAGTTGGTTCTGACTCATAGCGACCCGATGCACAAGAGAACAAAATGCTGCCTGGCTGTACGCCACCCTCACAATTGTCACATTTGAGCCCACTGCTGTGGCCACTGTGTTCATCCATCTCATTGGGGGTCGTTCTGTTTTTTGCTGATTCTCCACTTTACCAGAGACTGGTCCCTTCTGATGACATGTCCAAAGTTTGAGAGACAAAGGCTTGCTTCCCTGACTTCTAGCTGCACTTCCTTCAAGACAGCACTCCTAGTCTTCTCCCAAACCACCATCCTAATGCATCGGTTCTTCTGTGGTCCTCCCTAGCCACTAGCCAACTTTCATAGGAGTACGAGGCAACTGAAAATACCATGGCTTGGGTTGTTGTTGTTGTT
>NW_006408832.1:1393565-1394913 GCF_000296735.1 Chrysochloris asiatica
GTCTTTGTTTTGTAGCTCATCTGAAACCTTTCCACCATGGGTGACCCTGCTGGTTATTTAAAACACCGGTGGCATAGCCCTCAGAATCACAGCAACTCAGACCACCACAGCACGACAGACAGACGAGTGGTGGCTGTTTGGTTAGGCGCACCTTAGTCCTCAAACTGACATCTTTATCTTTCCAACTTGTGCAGCAGATTTGCCTATTGCAATACGTTGGTTGAGATCTGCTGCTTCTATGGGCGTTCATGGCAGAGGCAAGCACATGAAGTCTTTGACACCTTCAATCTTTACTCCACTTTTACAGCATGTTTGCTCCAGTGGTGAGGACTTTTTTTTTTTTTTCACACTGAGGTGCAAACCTGACTGAAGGTTGTAGTGTGTGATTTTCATCAGTATTTCCAGTCCTCTTCACTTTCAGCAAGCAAGGTTGCATCCCTCAGGCTGTTAATGAGTCCTCTAATCCTGATGCCATATTCTTCTTCATGTAATCCGGCTTCTTAGATGAGTTATTTGCTCAGCATACAGACTGAACAAGTAGAGAGAATAGTATAGTATACTATGGTGCACAGTTTCCTGATTTTAAGCCCTTTGGTGTCCCCTTGTTCTGCTCTAACAACTGCCTCGTGGTCTATGTACAGGTTTCTCATGAGCACAGTGACGTGTTCTGCTGAGGTCTGGTGTCCCATGTGCATTTATGTTGTTGAAAAAGGTATTTGAAGTGAATAAGTCAGTGGTGTTGCAGAATTCTATCATGTGATCTCCAGTCTCCTGAAGGCCACCCTTCCCAACAGAGCCTTTCTAGTTGACTCCAGCTTTCGCGTTGCAGTCATCAGTAATTACTAGTGCATCTTGATTGCATGTGTGATCAATTTTAGACTGAAGAAGCTGGTGGCTGTTATTAAGTATTTTCAGGCCTGTTCTGACTTATAGCAGTTCTGAGAAAGGGCTGGTGGATTTGAACTGCCGACCTTGTGGTTAGCAGTCCAATGTTTATCCTACAGCACTACACCAGGATTTCGATGAAGTTCATAGAACTCTTCAATTTCATCATCCCTGACTGTAGTGAGTGATGCGTTAATTCGGTGTATATAGAGGTATTAACTGGTTTTCTTGGTTGGCTATGGATGTATCTTAGCACAGATAGCATTGTACTTCAGGTTAGATCTTGAAAACCTCTTTTGACCATGAATGTGACACCATTCCTCTTTTTTTTAAAAAAATATTTTATTGTGAATTATGTGATAGTTTACATGGGAGAACATTAGTTTTACATTCATTCTATCGTATATCGTTTCATTGCCATGGTTACAATCCCCTCCATGCATCATCACCCAACCAAAGGGTA
>NW_006408832.1:1395013-1415335 GCF_000296735.1 Chrysochloris asiatica
TCATTCTATCGTATATCGTTTCATTGCCATGGTTACAATCCCCTCCATGCATCATCAACCAACCAAAGGGTACACCCTGCAAGCCTGCCTCCTGGTTGTTGGCACACAGCCCCTCTACCTCTCTGACACCATTCCTCTTGAATTTGTCATTCCCAGTATAGTAAACCATATGATTAGCTGATTCAGAATGGCCAGTGCCAGTTCATTTCGGGTTTAATGCCCAGGATATTGATCTTTATGAGTTCCATTTTAGTTTTGACAACTGTCAATTTCCCTAGCTTCAAATTTCATACATTCCACATTCCAATTATTAATAGCTGTTTGCAGCTATTTCTTCTCATTTGGAATTGCATCCCATCAGCAAATGCAGGCATATGAGCTTTGTTCTGTCTATATCTTTATGGTCAGCTCCACTCTAAGAGGAAGCACTGCCCCAGCCTTCCAATCTGAGGGGCTCATTTCTGGCATTTTCTTTGATTGTGTCCTGCTGCTGCTCATGATTTTTTTTCTTAATGTTTTCTGTGTGTTCCTAAGTGTAGCACTGTGGGTTAGCAGGCTGGATTGCAAAGTCAGTTTGAACTGCGAGGTCGGTGGTTCAAGTTCTCCAGCTGCTCCTTGGAAACCCTATACAGAGTCGCTGTGGGTCAGAACCAACTCAGCACTTAACAATGACACCAGCGTAATGTTTTCATCTTCTAGCACTATGTCTGAGAATATCCTGCTGCTCTTCATTAGGTTCTCAGTGGCTAGCCATTCAGAAGTGCTCCACCTCTCCTCCTTGCCCATCTGTCTTAATCTGGAAGCTCTACTGTAACCTGCTGGTATTTAAAATAAAATTGCTTCCAGCATTACAGCCACACACAGCCACCGTAGTGTGACAAACAGACGGAGAGTGGTTTAGTCAATACCAGCTCACCTTACATCCTAGAAGAGGGTTCTCTCACACGTGGTTCCGACAACCACATGGCAAGAGCAGATGCCCCCAGAGTAAGGCCCCTCTAGGACCCCACCCCCATCCATCCACGACCTGTGTTCTGTACCCTCCCAGGCCTCAGGCCTGCAGAGTGGCATCCTGTCTGCTGAAGTCTAGAAGTGGGGTTGGCCGGGGCACAACGGTGCATCCGCTTTCCTCTGGGTTGGACTCCGGATCGCGTTCTTGACTGGTAGTTCCCGTGTTTTGTTTTTCTAGGGCAGAGCCATGGGGCCCCATCTCTTGTCCAGGTGGCCGGCCTGGGTCTTTAGGGTCGCTCCAGGCTGGTGGCGGAAGGGTCATTCCTGTGCCCTGCTGAGAACCTGGTGCGTGCCTGGGGTTACCACCGGGCAGACGAAGTGGCCACACAGCTCTTGGGGAGTCTGGGGGACCAGCCTCCTTGCCCACAGGGGCTGCTCCTCGGTTTCCTCTCGCCCTGCCGAAGTGATGCTGACCCAGGAGCGCTACCCAGTGCAGCGATTGCCGTTCGCGGTGGTGTCCGATGAGGATCTGGCCGCCTTCGAGCGCATCCTCCCCGGCAGGGTCATCACCAGCAGCGAGGAGCTGGAGGCTGTGAACGTGGACTGGCTGAGAACCGTCCGAGGTAGGTCACGGCTGCCTGCCCCTTGCATGTTGTGTCGGGAGGGGGCTCGGGAGAGACAGCGGAGAGGTAAGGAACAACAAAGGGAGCCGAGCTCAAGTTCAACGCCGTGCTTTGGTGTAGCTCAAGAGCGTTTCCTAAGTGGGCCTTCTTATCCTTGGAAGAAAAGCTGTGTTGTGGTGATTTAAACTGTTCAGAAAATACGAAACCCTACACTTGTTTATTGGTAATGCAGGGTACAACTCCCATTCTGTGAAGTGTGTGTCTTTACAGCGCTGTCGTAGTCTGTTAGGGCTGTCCTGGCTAGTGACCACTAACGAGGTGGTTTAAGACAAAACACATCTGTCCTTTCATGGTTCTGGAGGCTTGTTGATATTAGGTGATGTCGAGTCTGTTCTGGCTCAGTGACCCCATGTATAATGTTAACCCTAAAGGTAACATCTTCGCTTTGCAGCATTAAAAAGGTCCTTTGCAGCAGTTTCACCCAATGCTGCCTTTTTTAAAAAATATGTTTTACTGTGAATTATGTGATAGTTTACATGGGAGAACATTAGTTTTACATTCATCCTATGATATATTGTTTCATTGCCATGGTTACAATCCCCTCCATGCATCATCAACCAACCGAAGGGTATATACTACAAGCCTGCCCCCTGGTTGTCAGCACACAGCCCCTCTCCTTCTCTGGGTCTAAAGTCCCCAGCTGCTCCATCTCTCCATGTCATCATCCCTGCCTCCATCTCTGGCATCACTGCTTCTCTGGGTAGGGTCCTGCTCTCTGCTCTTCTCCCTGGATGGTCCCAGGGACTCCGCTCCTAGACTGCAAAGTTAATCACTCCCCTCCTTGCTACAAAATGACTATCTTTACATTTCTATAGCTGCCTTTTCTTAAACTTTTTATTGTGAATTGAATGAAGGCTTACAAAGCAGATCATCAGTTTTACATTAATCAAATCATATACTTAATTTCATCTTAATGATTGCTAGAAGATGAAAGAAATACTCAGAGTCACTGTACCAAAAAGAAATGGTTGATGTTCAACCATTTCATGAGGTAACATATGATCAAGAGCCAATTGTACTGAAGGAAGAAGTCCAAGGTTCACTGAAGGCATTTGCAAAGAACAAGGCAAGGGGAATTGATGGAATACAAATGGAAATCTTTCAACAAACTGATGCAGCACTGGAGGCACTCACTTACCTATGCCAAGAAATTTGGAAGATAGTTACCTGGCCAACTGGGAAGAGATCCATATTTGTGCTCATTCCAAGGAGAAGTGACCCAGCGGAATGGGGAAACCATAGGACAATATCATTAATATCATAGGCAAGTAAAATTTTGCTAACGATAATTCAGCACTACACTGACACAGAACCGCTAGAGGTTCAAGCTGGATTCAAGCAAAGACGTGGAATGAGGGGTATCATTGCTGACATTGGAGAATACCAAAAAGATGTTTACCTGTGCTTTATTGACTGTGCAAATGCTTTCAGCTTTGTGGATCATGCAAGCTTTGGATAACACTGTGGAGAATGAGTCTTCTGGAACGCTTAGTTGTACTCATGACAAACCTGTACCTAGACCAAGAGTCAGTCATTCAGACAGCACAAGGTGACACTGAATGGTATACTGGATGATATGAAGAAGAACGTGGCGTCAGGATTGGAGGAGGCTCATTAACAACCTGCGATATGCAGATGACACAACCTTGCTTACTAAAAGTGAACAGGACTTCAAGTGCTTACTGATGAAGATCAAAGACCACAGCCTTCAGTACGGCTTGCATCTCAATGTAAAGAAAACAAAAATCCTCACCACTGGACCAGCAAATAACATCATGATAAGTGGAGAAAAGACTCAAGTTGTCAAAGACTTCATTTTGCTTGGATCCACAATCAACACTCATGGAAGCAGCAGTCAAGAAATCAAACAACGTACTGCATTAGGCAAATCTGCTGCACGAGACCTCTTTGAGATGTTCAAGAGCAAAGATGTCAGCTTGAGGACTTAGATGCACCTGACCCAAGCCTTGGTATTTTCAGTAACCTCATATGCATGTGAAAGCTGGACAGTGAATAAGGAAGACCATAGAAGAATAGATGCATTTGAGTTATGGTGTTGGAGGAGAATATTGAAGGTGCCATGGAATGCCAAAAGAACCAATAAATCTGTATTAGAAGAAGTACAGCCAGAACGTTCCTTAGAAGCCAAAATGACCAAACTTTCTCTCTCATTTGTTGCTGTTGTGAAGTGCCGTCGAGTCAGTTCCGACCCATAGTGACCCTGTATAGGGTTTCCAAGGAGCAGCTGGTGAGCTTGAACCACCAACCTTGCAGTTCAAACGGCTTTGCAGTCAGATGCATTAGCCCACAGCGCCACCCCAGGACTCCTTTTCTCTCATAGTAGGAGCTAAAACAGGCACAGAACCCTGACTGCTTTCAAGGAAAGTGGGCAGAGACACACCTCTGGAAGGGATTACATTGTGATCAGAGCACATGATGGAAAGAGTTTTCATGGCCAGATTGGAATATGTACCTTCCCCATGGCCACTCCTCTGTCCCTGGTCATTGATGATTGTTGTTGTTGTTAAGTGCTGTGGAGTTGGTTCCGACCCATAGTGACCCTGTACAGGGTTTCCGAGGCTGTAAATCTTTACAGGAGCAAAAAGCCTCATTTTTCTCCCACAGAGTGGCTGGTAGTTTCGAACTGCTGACCTTAAGGTTTGCAGCCCAATTCGTAAGCACTACGCTACCAGAGCTCCTTCATTGATGATTAGTCCTGGTTTAAAAGACTTTTTAAAAACAAACAAACAAACATAGTCTCAAGATTTTATTGTCTTCATAATACAACAAAAGATGATGCTTAGAACTGGATCACTTGGCCTTTTCCCATCTTATCTTCTGTCAGTTTATGATATCTTCATAACCAGTATTGTTTAGATCTGCGGTAGGTTCAACGCTGGCAAGCCCTCACATAGTCTTTCTTTCTTGTGGCTTTAGCCTTCTTCCAGAATATTACAGTCTGCCCACCAGTGCTCTCTGCTTTTTCTGGGCCTACAGGAAACCTTTGGTACTCTGGTAGCATAGTGGTTACGAACTGGGCTGCTAACCTCAGGGTCAGTAGTTCAAAACTACCAGCGATTCCATGGGAGAAAGATGAGGCTTTCTGCTCTCGTAAAGATTTATAGCCTCGGAAACCTTGTACAGGGTTGCTATGAGTTGGAACCGGCGCCACGGCTCATCCCTACCACCACAGGGAACCTTTGCCTCTTGTACTGAGACACTTAGCAGCCACATGGCTGCCGTCCTTTGGAGAGGATGCTGCCGTCTGATGTGGGGGGCGGGTGGACGAGGAGACGCTCTGGGTGCATCGTATCTCCTGACTGACTGACCTTTCTGTCTCAGGCTGTAGCAGGGTGCTGCTGAAACCCCAGACGACAGAGGAGGTATCACAGATCCTCAGGTACGTCCCTGCCCACTGCACTCCGCCCCTGTGGCCTATCCCATGGTTTCTAGTCTTAGAGCAATATGTGTGGACGCAGACAGGGGGCACTGCTGACTAAAAGCAAGTCCCTCCCAGCAGATGTTCTCAGTCTCTGGGTATCTCAGGGTAGGGGGCCTTCTCTTTCCAAGACCATTTTCCCTGGATTGTCGTAGACAATTCGGAAACCATGTTGTGTGTGCCATGGAGTCAGTTCTGATTTGTCACCATCCCATGTGATAGAGTGCAGCTGTCCTAGGTTTTCTCGGCTGCCATCTACACAACACCAGGTCTCTAGGTCTTTCTTCCTGTAGTCTCTAACTGCTGACCTTTCAGTTAGCACTGGAGCACCTTAACCACGGTGCCACCAGGGCTCCTTTGACACCATTGTTGTTGGATGTGCTGTCGAGTCGGTTCACACTCATGGCAACTCAGGTTTCCAAGGAGCGACTAGTGAGTTTGAACCTCCAACCTTGTAGCTCAAGTGACCTTGTGGTCTAGTGCTTATCCCACAGTGCCCCCCCCCCCCCAGGACTCCTTTGACACCATAGAAACCCTAACAGCTATAAAGGTGACTGGTAACCTGCCCCACAAAGAGAACCACGAACCACTGAAGCGTGTGGGTTTGCGTTTGCTCTCTTTCCCGAGTGGGCATGTGTTTAAATGGTCTATCTCTCTGTTGGGGTCTTCTTTATAAGCGTTTTTATTTTAAGGAGCCCTGGTGGTGCTGTAGGTAACATGTTGGACTGCTCACCACAAAGTTGGTAGTTCAAACTCACCAGCTACTCCGTGGGAGAAAGAGGAGGCTGTCTGCTTGTGTAGAGCTTCACAGTCTCCGAAACCCTGTGGAGGGTCGCTCTGAGTGAGTCACAGTCAACTTGGTGTCAATGGGTTATTTTTATTTAATTTATCTTAATTTTACATTTTAGAGTAGTTTTAGATTTACAGAAAACTTGTACAGAGAACACAGGCAATCTTTACACAGTCCCTCACCCTGGACACGGTTTCTCCTATAGTTAGGGCCCCGTGTCCCTGAGGTACATTTGTTACACTGTTTCTCCTAGAGTTAGGGCCCTGTGTCCCTGCGGTACAGTTATTACACTGTTTCTCGTATTGTTGTTGTTGTTGTTAGGTGCCATTGAGTTGTTACCGACTCATAGCTACCCTATGCACAACAGAAAGAAACACTGCCAAGTCCTGGACCAATCTCAGTGTTGTTGCCACGCTTGAGTCCATTGATGCTGCCACTTGGCCAATCCATCTTGCTAGGGGTCTTCATCTTTTTCTCTAACCCCTCCACCTTACCAAATATGATGTCCTTCTCCAGCGACTGGTCCCTCCTGACAATATGTCCGAAGTATGAGAGACGAAGTTTGGCCATCCTGGCCTCCAAGGAGCACTCTGGTTGCACTTTTTCCAACACAGATCTGTTGGTTCTTTTGGCAGCCCATGGCACTTTCAATATTCTCCTCCAACACCATAACTCAAAAGTATCAATTCTTCTATGGTCTTCCTTATTCTCTGTCCAGCTTTCGCATGCATATGAGGTTATTGAAAATACCATGGCTTGGGTCAGGTGCACCTTAATCTTCAAGCTTACATCTTTGCTCTTCAACACTTTTAAAAAGGTCTTGTGCAGCAGATTTGCCTAATGCAGTACATTGTTTGCTTCCCATGAGTGTTGATAGTTTATCCAACAAGAATGAAGTCCTTGACAACTTCAATCTTTTCTCCGTTGATAAGAATGTTGTTTATTGGTCCAGTGGTGAGGATTTTTGTTTTCTTTACGTTGCGATGCAATTGGTTCTGAAGGCTGTGCTCTTTAATCTTCATCAGTAAATGTTTTAAGTCCTCTTCACTTTCAGCAAGCAAGATTGTATCATCTGCGTATCTCAGGTTGTTAATGAGTCTTCCTCCAATCCTGATGCCACGTTTTTCTTCATAGAACCCAGCTTCTCGTACTATTTGCTCAGCATACAGGTTGAATCAGTGTGGTGAAAGAATACAACCCTGTCACACACCTTTCTTAATTTTAAACCATTCAGTGTTCCCATGTTCTCTTCGAACAACTGCCTCTTGGTCCAGGTACAGATTCCTGATAAGCACAATTAAGTGTTCTGGAATACTCATATTTCGCAATGTTGTCCATAGCTTGTCATGATCCACACAACTGAAAGCCTTTGTGTAGTCAATAAAGCACAGGGAAACATCTTTCTGGTATTCTCTGCTTTCAGCCAAGATCCATCTGATGTCAAAATGGATGTCAGAAGAGACACTGAAACTTGCTCTCCAGCATAGAGGTGCTAAAGCAAATGGAAGAAATGAGGAGGTCCAAGAGCTGAACAGAAAATTTCGAAGGTAAGCTTGAGAAGACAAAGTCAAATATTACAACCAAAAATGCAAAGATCTGGAGTTAGAAAACCATAAAGGAAGAACATGCTCAGCATTTCTCAAGCTGGGGGAACTGAAGAAAAAATTCAAGACTTGACTTTAATTATTGAAGGATTCTCTGGGCAAATTATTGAATGATGCAGAAAGCATCAAGAGAAGATGGAAGGACTACACAGAGTCACTGTACCAAAAGGAAATGGTTAATGTTCAACCGTTTCAAGAGGTAGCATATGATCAAGAGCCAATGATACTGAAGGAAGAAGTCCAAGGTGCATTGAAGGAATTGGTAAAGAACAAGGCACTAGGAATTGATGGAATAAAAATTGAAATCTTTCAAGTAATTGAGGCAGCACAGGAGGCACTCACTCATCTCTGCCAAGAAATTTGGAAGACAACTATCTGGCTGACCGATTGGAAGAGATCCAAATTTGTGCCCATTCCAAAGAGAGGTGACCCAACGGAATGCGGAAATCATCAGACAATATCATTAATATCACATGCAAGTAAAATTTTGCTAAAGACAATTCAAAAACAACTGCAACAGTACATTGACAGGGAACTTCCAGAGGTTCAAGCTGGATTCAGATGGGGATGTGGAGCAAGAGAGATCATTGCTGATGTCAGATGTATCTTGGCTGAAAGCAGAGAATACCAGAAAGATGTTCACCTGTGCTTTATTGACCATGACATAGTGTGGACCATGACAAGCTATGGACAACATTGTGGAGAATGAGTATTTCAGAACACTCCATTGTGCTCCTGAAGAACCTGCAGATAGACCAAGAGGCAATTGTTCGAACAGAACAAGGAAACACTGAATGGTTTAAAATTCGGAAAGGTTTGTGGCAGGGTTGTATTCTTTGTACATACTTATTCAATCTGTATGTTGAGCAAATAATCTAAGAAACTAGATTATATGAAGAACGTGGCATCAGGATTGGAGGAAGACTCATTAACAGTGTGTGATAAGCAGATGATACAACCTTGCTTGCTGGAAGTGAAGAGGAGTTAAAATACTTACTGATGAAGATCAAAGATCATAGCCTTCAGTATGGTGTGGGAAGCCAGAGCTTTCCAAGGCTCGTGAATACCTTGAAACCAAACTTGCCTAGCAACAGTAACGTCAGCACTAGAAACTTACTGGTGAATGTACCTGAGCCATTTCGGGGAAAAGGAAATTTATGCGCTAGCCAAACCTCAATGACTTGCAGATTTGCCCTATATAAGATTGGAACTTTTTAATAAACTTTGTCACTTGCCATCAGCATGTGTCCCTTACCTGATCACTGATCCCCGCCTCTCCCTCGAGTAACTCACGGTCGGAGCAGGACTCCAATAGTATGGGTTGCATCTGAATGTAAAGAAAACAGAATTCTCACAACGGGACCAATAAATAACATCTTGCAAGTGTTCAAGAGCAAAGATGTCACTTTGAGGACTAAAGTGCACCTCACCCAAGCCATGGAACCTCATATGCATGTGAAAGGTGGACAGTGAATAAGGAAGACCGTGGAAGAATTGATGTGTTTGAGTTATGGTGTTGGAGGAGAATACTGAAAGTGTCATGGGCTGCCCATAGAAAAAGTGGAATGGAAGAAGTACAACTAAAATGCTTCTTAGAAGCCAGGATGACCAGACTTCATCTCTCATGCTTTCGACATTTTATCAGAAGGGACCGGTCTCTGAAGAAGTACATCATAGTTGACAAAATGGAGGGACAGAGAAAAAGAGGGAGCCCCCAGTGAGATGGATTGGTACTGTAGCAGCAGTGGGTTGAAGTATAGCAGGAATTGTGAGGATGGCACTGAACTGGGTGCTGTTTCTCTCTGTTGGACACAGGGTCGCTGTGAATTGGCACTTAACAACGATATAGTTTACATTCTTTGTGTGCGTGACGGAATTCTGTGGGTTTTGACAAATGTGCGATGTTGTGTTCACCAGGACATGGTCTTACAGAATAGTGTCACTGCTCTGAAATGCCCTGTGGCCCTGTGGCCCTGTGAGGGCACCCCCCTGACGCCTCTATACTCTCCCAGGTATTGCCACGACAGGAAGCTGGCAGTGACCCCGCAGGGGGGGAACACCAGCATGGTGGGTGGCAGTGTTCCTGTCTTTGACGAGATCATACTCTCCACCTCCCTCCTGAACCAGGTGGTCAGCTTCCACGGAGTGTCTGGTGAGCCACTGGGATGTGGGGGTCCAGACCCCAGCTCTGGATGGGGTGTGCGTGTGTGTATTTTGCACTTGGTCATTGGGTGGTTCATGCTGTGGGCTTGGAGTGGGCGGGGACGGGCTAATGGTGGCATTTTCTGGCACACTCAGCTCTGGGGAGTGGGATCTGTACTCCAAGCACATAAGCTATTTCCTCGTACTGCAGCGCTTCTCAGCTGCGGCTCTGTGGACAGATAACTAACTCTCTGTGGTAGGGCTGCTGCGAGCCCTGAGAGCTGCCCGCTTGGTGTGTGTGTGTTTGTGTGTGTGTGACATGCCTTCTTTCCTCTACTGTTGACCTACCATTGGTCCTTCCATCCCTGTTATCATTAACACGCAGCACCTTACCCCCTGGTCCCCTGCCCTGTTCCTCAAGTGATCACTCTCCTTGGAGCCTGCACCATGGGGCCCCAGGATGGGGTGGCCCAGCAGGGGTCCACTGACCCAGGGAGGCGTGTGTCCTAAGTGGGTCCCAGGGTGGTCCCTCTCAGGTGGTCCCTCTCGGGTGGTCCCCTTGCCTCAGGAGGCAGCTACAGTGGTTGGGTGCTGTTGCAGGGGTCCTGGTGTGCCAGGCTGGGTGCATCCTAGAGGACCTGAGCCAGTACGTGGAGGACCGTGACTTTGTCATGCCCCTGGACCTGGGCGCCAAGGGCAGCTGCCACATCGGGGGGAATGTGGCTACCAATGCGGGTGGCCTGCGTGTCCTTCGATACGGCTCTCTACACGGGACTGTCCTGGGCCTGGAAGTGGTGAGTGTGGTCCTGGACTGTCCCTGTTGCCATTTCTCCCTTACCTGCTACATGACGGGCACTCCCACATTCTCTGAGCCTTGAAGCTTCCCTGGGCTCCTGTGGACCGATGCTGTAGTCAGTGACCTCGAGTTGGGCCAGTCCTGATTTGGCTCCCAGCTGTGAACCCTGGGCAGGTCTCACTGGACATTGTGTCTACCCAGGTACAGCCAGACTCACAGGTTCCACCAGGTACTGACCAGCTGACATTGAAGGATGAAGGACTGGGCACTGAGGAGGGGACAGACAGGGGCATCCTGGCTGCAGTCCATGGGCAGCTCCTGGGCTCCAGGGGCTTGGTGTGGGAGCGAGGACCTGAGTCACCTTGGGGGCCACCAGGGCAGGGCAGCTCTCCTCAGTGGGTGTTCTCAGGCCCTATTGTCAGAGTCCTGCATGTGTGCTGGCTCCCAGGAGACTGTGACACTCGCTTGGTGCCCACCCAGGGCATCATCACCACCCCCAGATCTTAGGGGACCAGAACACGAAGGCCAGCCCAAGGCCACATTTGTTCACAAAGCAGGTTCCCTCCCAGATACGTGGTATCCATCCTGGGCCCTGCCCACACCGAACATGCCCAGATGGACATGTGATGAGGGGGTCAGGTGGTTCCTGAGGGCAGAGTGATCAGAAGCAGGTGTGGACAGGCTGCCCACTTCCCTCGCGTGCTACGTCCATCTTCGGAGCGCCAGCTCCTACTTCACTTAAGCCTGCCCTCCTTACCAGCTGTATCCATAAGTCTTTGACAAAAGCAACAGTGGGTGAGACTCAGGCTCCAGACCAGGCGACAGCCCCGCTATTTGCAGGACGAGGAGTCCAGGGGGCACTGTGGGGCTCTGCCCCTGTCCCCCAACTATCTGCCTCATTTTAGGGGCTTCCTTCTGTGGCAGGTGGGATAGGGAACTTGGCTCTGATGAGGCACGAGGAAGCATTCCTGCAGCCTGATTGGGAACCCTGGCAACATTTCTGAATCAAACCTGGGGTGTCTGTGTGCTCTGGGACTGGGCTGAGACGGCAGGAGCCCTGGATCTGAGACACCGTCCCCTTCCCTCCTTCCCTTGCCAGGTGCTTGCTGACGGCTCCATCCTGGACTGTCTGAGCTCCCTGAGGAAGGACAACACGGGCTACGACCTGAAGCAGCTCTTCATTGGGTCAGAGGGCACGCTGGGGGTCATCACGGCCGTGTCCATCCTGTGTCCGCCGAAGCCCAAGGCTGTGAACGTGGCTTTCCTCGGTAGGTTTGCGGGACTCTGAGCTGGTGCTCTGCTGCCCCGTTCCCATTCCTTCCGGCTTCCCACTTTGCTTCCACAGGGGCCAGGAAGTGGTCTTTTTGTTCACAAAGACTTGACTTGGAGTCAGATATGTTCTCTGTCTCTGGCCAGAGCTTACTTCATTCTGGAACAGCCTGGAGGGTTCAGTCACCCCTTCTACCCCGTTTTGTTAGGAAGCAGCTTGTACGGTGAGTCAGGGACATGGTGGCATCTGGCATGAGGCCAACGGCACCGATGTGATGTTTTCTGGGGGATCTCTGTGCCTGCCATGCCCACCTCTCCTGAGCCTTTATCTCAGCAAGCAGCCCCGCTGCTGTCTCCCATCTCAGAACGCGTCCCTCCAGTTCCCCGGCTTCCTTTTACGGCTGACTGAGAATAGGCGCTTCTGTCTGCTCCTTCGGCCTCCCACTAGGCAGCCTGCTTCACTTGGACTGAGCAGGGTTAGTATAGCCTTTCCTCTCTATTGTTGTTGTTGTTCAGTGCCGTCAAGTTGGTTCCAACCCATAGCGACCCTGTATAGGGCTTCCAAGGAGACGCTGATGAGCTTGAACCACCAGCATCGCAGTTGAAACGGCTTTGTAGTCTGGCTCATTAACCCACAGCGCCACACCAGGACTCCCCTCGGTTTTATAGGCCAGGAGATTTGAAGCAACGTGACAGGTTTCTTGTTGCTGTTGTTGTGAGCCTTCAAGTCGGCTCCAACTCATAGTGACCCTGTGCAGCATTTCTGAGGCTGTGTGTGACATTTATGGGAGCAGAAGGTCTCTACTTTCACCCATGGAGCAGTGGGCGGATTTAAACTGCTGACCTTCTGGTTAGCAGTCCAACGCAAACCCACTGCGTCACGTAACTCAAAGGCCAGTTACCATCACGGTGGCTGGGTCACTGTGTCAGAGAACTGTGCTCCGGAATGTTTTCAGTGGTTCATCTCCCAGAAGCCGCGGGCCAGGCCTTTCCTTCCAGTATGCCTCTGTTGTCGTTGTTAGGTGCCGTAGAGTTGGTTCTGACTCACAGGACCCTGTAGCCAACAAGATGGAACACTGCCTGGTCTGGATTGTCCTTACAGTTGTTCAGTCCCATTGATGCAGCTACTGTGTTAGTTCCTCTTGTTGAGGGTCTTCCTCCGTTTCACTGACCCTCTACCTACCAGCTGCTTCTCGGGAGAAAGATGAGGCTGTCTGCTTCCATAAAGATTGACAGCTTCGGAAACCTTATACAGGGTCGCTTTGAGTTGGTACACAATCACCACCTTCTTTACCCACTTTCTCTGGGAACTGGTCCCTCCTGCTATCTTGTTCAAAGTATGGGAGACACAGTCTTGCCTTCCTTGCTTTTAGGAAGCGCTAGGACTGTGTTTCCAGGACAGACTTGTTTATTCGTTTTTCAGTTCATTCAGTATTCTTCGCCAGCACCATAATTCAGAGGCCTCAGGTCTTCTTCAGAATTCTCCACTCATTGTCCAGCTTTACACACATGCTGTGGCTGTCGTTAAGTGCCCTGATGTGATTCCAATGCACAGCGAGCCTGCGTGGGGATTCCAAGGCTGAAGCAGTCTTTGCTAGAGTAGAGAGCTTCATCTTTCTCCTGAGAAGACTTGTACATGGAAGTGGACTTGAACTCTTGGCCTTGTTCAGAGTCCAGTCACACATGTGAGGTAACTGTCAGGTGCACCTTAATCCTAACATTGACGTTTTTTGCTCTTTAGCACTTTAAAGAGGTGTTTTGCAGCAGATTTGTGTAGTACAGTAGGTTGGTTGATTTCCTGACTGTTGCTTCCATGAGCATTGATTTTGGATCCAAGTGAAATGAAACCCTTGACTGCTTCAGTCTTTTCTGTTTATCATGTTTTCTGTTGGTCCACTTGTGAGAATTTTGGTTTTCTGTACATTGAGTTATAATCCATACTGAAGACTGTAGTCTTTGATCTTTGTCAGTAAATGCTTAAAGTCTTCGTAGCTTTCATCAAGCCAGGTTAGGTTGTGTCATCTGCATATTCCTGGTTGTTAATGAGTCTTCCTCCAATCCTGATGCATGTTGCTCTTCACGTAGTCCAGCTTCTCAGATTATTTGCTCATCATACAGGTTGTAAGTTTGCACAGGATACAACCATGATGCACACCTTTCCTGACTTTAAACATTCAGTGTCCCCTTGGGTTTTCAGATGACTACCTCTTCATCTATGTACAGGCTCCTCAGGAGCACAGGTAAGTGTTGTGGAGTTCCTATTCTCCACAATGCTCTCCAGAGCTTCTTACGATCCGCACAGTCAAACGCCTGTGTATAATCAGTACAACACAAGTAAACATCTTTCTGGTATTCTGTGCTTTCAGCTGGCACTTGATGTCAACATCCTCTTCTCCACATCGTCTTCTAAATGCAGCTTAAATTTCTGGCCGCTCCCTCTTGATGTACTGCTGCAACCGTTTTTAAAATTATCTTCAGCAAAATTGTACTTGCATATGCTATAGATGATATTGTTGAATGATTTCTGGATTCTGTTGGGTCATCTTTCTTTGGACTGAGCACAAATATGGCTCTCTTCTGATCGGTTGACCAGGTAGTAGTCTTCCAGATTTTTTGGTATAGACGAGTGAGGGTTTTCAATGCTGCTTCAGTTTATAGAAACATTTCAGAATGGAGCCTTGTTGTTCATCAGTACCTGCACTTTCAATACCATTGATTCTTGATCGTATGCAACCTCTTGAAATGGTTGAATGTTGACCAATACTTTTGGGTACAGTGACTCAGTGTTTTCCTTCCTTCCCCCCCCCCCCCCATCATATATCATTTTATTATGAATTGAGTAAAGGTTTACAGAGCAGGTCATCAGTTTTACATTCAACAATCACATACTTTGCTTCATTATATGGTTGCAATCCCCTCCATGCACCAGCCGTTAACAGCGTTTACCTCTATTCACTCCAACCACTGTCGCCACCCCCATCTTTCCTGCTAACCTCCCTATGGTTGTATATTGCCTGCCCCATTACCCATGTCAATGCATGTCTGCCCTCTAGTGCATGTATAACACACACACATACACACACACGCACAGGAATGTGTAATTGTTTAAATAACCACAGGGCATGTTCTGGAAGCCAGTCTCCTGGCCACCAACACACAGCCTTTCTCTTTCCTCGAGTCTAGAGTCCTCAGCTGCTCAGTCTCTCCATGCCACCACCTCTGCCTCCCTCTAGGTGTAGCTGCTTCTCTGGTTAGGGTCCCACGTTCAGCTCATGCTCTTCTTTCTTGGTCCTAGGGCCCTCTGTTCCTGGAATGCAGATTAACTACTGCCACCTTTTTGTTGGACAACCTCTACCTTTACAGTGTGACAATCACGATTTGGTATGATGACCACTTACTGTTCAATCAGGCCACTCCTTCACCATCTCCTTTCTCCCGACCCATCGAGACATGAAGAAAACGGTTCAGTCGGGATTCTGTCTTTCTCTGCACACTCGGAAACTAAACTCCCTCTTGAAAACTTGTAAGCCAGCCACTTTGTGCCTTTATAGCCCCCCACCCCCATTTTAGGTAGCCAATGACTAAGTTGCTTGTTTCTATCAACCCTGTGTACAAAGGGGATAGGCTTGATCCTTGATGTGAAGACAATCTCTTTGATATCCCATGTGAGTCAAGTTTTGCTAAAGGTAATACAGAAGTGGCTACAATCATACATTAATAGAGAACTTCCAGAGGTTCAAGCCAGATTCAGAAGAGGCCATGGAACGAGGGATATCATTGCTGATGTCCTATGGATCGTGGCTGAAAGCAGAGAATATCAGAAAGATGTTTACCTGTGCTTTATTGACTATGCAAAGGCTTTCGATTGTGTGGATCATGAAAACCTATGGACAACATTGAGAAGTATGAGTATTCCAGAACATTTAATTGTGCTCATGAGGAATCTGTACCTGGACCAAGAGGAGGCAGTTATACGAACAGAACATGGGAACATTAAGTGGTTTAAAATTAAGAAAGGTGTGCGACAGGGTTGTATTCTTTCACTATACTTAGTCAACCTGTATGCTGAGCAAATAATCTGAGAAGCTAGGTTCTATGAAGAAAAACATGGCATCAGGATTGGAGGAGGACTCATTAACAACCTGCAGATGATACAACCTTGCTTGCTGAAAGTGAAGACGACTTAAAACATTTAGTGATGAAGATCAAAGAGCACAGCCTTTGGTATGGATTACATCTCAATGTAAAGAAAACAAAAATCTTCACCACTGGACCAATAAACAACATTCTTATCAATAGAAAAGATTGAAGTTTTCAAGGACTTCATTCTTGTTGGATCAACTATCAACACTCACGGAAGCAGCAGTCAAGAAATCAAGTGACATATTGCATTAGGCAAATCTGCTGCCCAAGACCTTTTTAAAGTGTTAAAGAGCAAAGATGTCAGCTTGAGGATTAAGGTGCACCTGACCCAAGCCATGGTATTTTCAATAACCTCATATCCATGTGAAATCTGGACAGTGAATAAGGAAGACCATAGAAGAATTGATGCTTTTGGGTTATGGTGTTGGAGGAGAGTATTGAAAGTGCCATGGGCTGCCAAAAGAACCAATAGATCTGTTTTGGAAGAAGTGCAGCCAGAGTGCTCCTTGGAGACCAAGATGGCCAAACTTCATCTCTCATACTTCGGACATATTGTCAGGAGGGACCAGTCGCTGGAGAAGGATATCATGTTTGGTAAGGTGGAGAGTCAGAGAAAAAGAGGAAGACCCCCAACGAGATCGATTGGCCAAGTGGCAGCATTGATGGACTCAAGTGTGGCAACAGTAGTGAGGTTGGCCCAGGATCAGGCAGTGTTTTGTTCTGCTGTGCATAAGGTCGCTATGGGTCGGTACCCACTCAATGGCACCTAACAACAACCACAACAGGGGCGACGGGAGATTAGAAAACAAAGGAAGACACAAGACAAAAAAGAACTAAGTTGAGACCAGGTGGGACACAGCACTCTGATGGAGATACTGTGACACAGACAAAGTGCAGTGAGTTTATTTATACACAGCTCAAGGAGAGGTTAGGAGGAGGGTTAGGAGTACTAGAACATCTTGTACTGAAGGAGTCTGCAATAAGTGGAACTTAATCAGAAACACTGTAACTTGTGGCAGCCAGAACACTGATTAGAGCAGCTAGAATGTTGCGGAGGCTGAACCAAAGGACATAGCTAAGTACAAGGAAAGACCTTTCAAGTTCCCTGTCCTCTGAGGCAGCCCTGCAAATTCCTCAGGGGCAGCTTGACTTGGATGCAGCCCGAGTTTCTGGACCACAACTGTTCAGTTGCAATCCTTCGGTTAAACTACTCCCAAGGCTGCTCCCAACAGATTTGCATTTCTAATGGCTAATGATTGTGAGCTTTGCTCCATGGTTGTTGACTGCCCGAATGTCTTCTTCGGTGAAGTATCTGTTCATGTCCTTGTCCTTTTTTAAATTGGATTATTTCTTTTTCTTGTTAAGGTATTGGCATTTTCTATAAATGTTAGAGAGTAGTCCCTTGTCTGATATGTCATTGCCAAATCCTCCCCCTCCACCCCAGTTTCTTCTGCTTACTCTTACCTAGAGGCCCTGTGGGAGGGTCTCCTGTAAATTCCTCACCTTGAACAACCTGTGGAAGCCCAAGGCTGCATCTTTTGGAAATGCCACATGCCATCCGGGCAGGAGTGCCTCTGGGCCTGTCCTGTCTCTGCTCTCTTGACACTCTTCAATGCTTTTCATTTTGACATTTTTTTTTTGTTGTTGTTGTTCAACTAGCAATTCTTGTTGTTTTCAGTGGACATTGGTCTAAACATCCTAGTCCCCTTCACTGGACGGAAGACCTCTCCCCTCCCTTTACTCAGCCTTTACCCTCTTCTCCACCAACCACAGAGCCTCCTCTTGCCAGGGTCCATAATGCCCTCCCTGTTGCCCTCCACTGTCAGCCTCTGGCACAACCCTGCCTTGTGAGTGTGTCCATTCTCAACCCAGCTCCCCTCCTCATCCCCAGCCTCTCTGTGGTTCCCCCCCACCCCCGACCTAGAACGCTTGGTTCCCGGGGGTAGGGGCTCACAGTTGCCTTTCCTCTCTCCAGTCATCCAGATCGAGGGTTCACATTCCATCTTCATGGTTCATTTCCTGTCAGATCTCACCCTGAGCCTACATGCATCTATCTGGCTGCCTCTGGGAGGCACCATGGAGCGGTCTGAAAGGCTGTCTCCACACACAGAGTCCACAGTCCACTCCGAGAGCCCCGCCAGGCTCTCCTCTCCTGCTTCTGTGAACAGGCAGCAGCAGTCCCTGGCCCAGCTCTATCAGCTCTCGGCCTCTGCACTTGCTGGTCCTCTCTCTGGGACACTCCTCCCTGGTGCCCAGGGGCTCTCACTTCCTTCTGTCTAGATGGACCTTGTTTCCTTTCAGCCTCACTTGTTGTGAAGTGCCATCGAGTCAGTTCCAACCCATAGCGACCCTGCATAGGGTTTCCAAGGAGCAGCTGGTGAGCCTTGCAGTTCAAACGGCTTTACAGTCTGGCACATTAACCCACAGCGCCACACCAGGACTCCTTCAGCCTCACTAGTGCCCTGATGTTCCCGGGCCAGGAGTCTGAGGACACGGCTGCCTTGCGCAAGCTTGATGAACATTCATGAATCAAAACCAAACCAAACCTATTGCCAGGAGTAGATTCCCACGATCGGGATCCCATATGTGGCAGAGCTTAACGGCTCCATAGGGTTTTCAGTAGCTGGCGTGTTGTCTGAGATGCCTCTGGGTTGAATCTCCAATCTTTAGGTTAGACGTTGAGACTCTGAGGACATGAAGAGCAAAACCCCAGCGCTGCCTGTGGTAGGAGCAGGCTGTGGACTCTCCACCAGACCTGGCAGGCAGGTGTCCACACACCACACCCGTAGCCTGGGCTGGGGACTCTGTCCTTCTCTCCTCGGGGACATCTGGGCTGGGGCTGGGGGTGATGCCTCTGATTGTCCTGTCACACTTGTTGCAGGTTGCCCTGGTTTTACGGAAGTCCTGAGGACCTTCAGTTCCTGCAAGGGGAAGCTGGGCGAGGTCCTGTCGGCGTTTGAGTTCATGGATGCCGGGTGCATGCGTCTGGTTCAGCAGCACTTGCACCTCTCCTGCCCTGTCCGAGGTACTGACCTGCAGGGAGGTGAGGCCGGGTCTGTGGTTTGACACCAGGTTCCATGGAAGTCTTGAGCCTCTGTCCTTCCGAGAGAAGTAGGAGAGGACAGCGAGGCAGTGATCGCACCTCTATCCCAGGGATCACCATAGGGGATGAGCAGGAAATTCTTTTCTGTTTTTATGTTCTCTCCCAATTTGAAATCAGTTACTGTTTGATTAGCTGACCAGAGTACAAAAATAATCGCGTTTGCACCTTAGTTCATCTTTTGAATAAGCCTGCTCATCTGGCCTTCCCCATTGCAGCATCTCCACCTTCTACACAATGCCTGGAAAAGAGCATTTGAAAGGCCACAGGAAGTTATTGGCTTCTTTGAAACGTTTTCCAACAGTGTAGCTCTCATAAACCAGATCCTCCCTGCAGGCGGCACCACACTTACCAGGAGGTGGAGCAGTCACCAAGTTCTCGGCTTATGATTGTGCCATTTCCACGCTTGTAGATGAGTTCAATCACTGACTTTAGCTCTGGGTACCCCCATGCACCGCATGGTTCCACAATCCTTAGCATGCTTACCAAAGGTGCCAGTGAAGAGCTGGCGGAGGCGAAGAAGCTGCGATGCCTTTTGGACCTTTGGACTCACACATTGATGCTGCTGACCCTGTTGATTGTCAGCTTGGGTTGAGTGCCTGCCTTTTTGCCATCCCAGCCATTGGACTCTCAGCTCTGTACAGCTGCCCGTATCCCTGTGATATCATACTGGACTTTTCCCTTTGATTGTCTGGCCTTTCTTCCTCTTTGCCTTTTGAAGTGTCTTTTGGACAAACGTCTTTCTCAGGTGCTTGATCTTCAGTTCTGGAAATTCCTTCGCTTTTTCTTCAGGTTTCTGGCACAGCAGGAACCCTTTTTCTTCTCTTCAACACCCTCCATGGGTCCAGCTGGTTTAGGGGAAACAAAAGGAGCAGGGACACCTTTATTGCATTGAAGACATGGTTCCCCACACCCTTCCACATCCCCGTTAGTCCACTGAACGGAGCCCGTCACGCCATTGCTCCAGGGCTTTGAGACCCTCACAGTGAACCCATCATCAGGGACTTTGCCCCCTGAGACAGGCCTGCATGTCCTCTCACCTACCAGCATCATTGTTGTTGTTGTTGTTAGGTGCCATCGAGTCAGTACCGACTCATAGTGATCTTATGCACAGCAGAAAGAAACATTGCCCGATCCTGGGCCAACCTCACCACTGTTGCCACGCTTGGGTCCATCTATGCCGTTACTTGGCCAATCCATTTCATTGGGGGTCTTCCTTTTTTTCTCTGACCCTCCACCTTACCCAGCATGACATCCTTCTCTAGCAACTAGTCCCTCCTGACAATATGTCCGAAGTATGAGAGATGAAATTTGTCCATCTTGGCCTCTAAGGAGCACTCTGGCTGCACTTCTTCCAACACAAATCTGTTGGTTCTTTTGGCAGCCCATGGCACTTTCAATATTC
>NW_006408832.1:1416665-1428559 GCF_000296735.1 Chrysochloris asiatica
GAAATGCTGAGCGTGTTTTTCCTTTTTGGTTTTCTGATTTTAGGGCTGAGTTAATTAAATGTTGGACCAAATATAGCAGACTAGTTTTAAAGTTGATAATTTTGTATGCTTGCTGCAAATGATGCTACCAATTTTGGCAGAAATAACGGTTCCCCATCCCTGCTCTAACCCAACCAATCGTGTGAAGTTGCTCTTCTGTCATGGTGGAACCAGCCCGTTGGTGGGAAGTCCCCAGCCCAAGCCCCCACCAGGAGGGTTGTGGGAAGAGGGGGCTTCATGATGTCACTTTTGGGGTTGGGTATGGGTTGGTAGGGGCTTCCTTTTTTTTTTTTTTTTTTTAAGTTTTTATTGTGAATTTTGTGGGTTTACATGGGAGAACATCAGGTTTACATTCACAGTATCGTATTTCGTTTGGTTACGATCCAGGGGCTTCCTTTTGCAGTGAGAGGTTTATGAATGAGACACATCTGTAAGCAGATATGTCTGCCTCCTCCACCACCAATGCTTACAGAGAGTGTTTATGAGGCTCTGGGATCACAGATAATGTGTTTTCAGTGTGGGAGCTTAGTTAGGTTAAGGACCGAGGATGGAGAGACCTCATCTCTTGTACTTTAGACACATTATCAGGAGGGACCAGTTCCTGGAGAGGACATCATGGTTGGTAAAGTGGAGGGTCAGCGACAAGGCGGAGGAGCCCCAGTGAGAGTCACTGACGCAGTGCCTGCCTGCACAGTGGCTCTAAACACGGGCTCGGTTGTGAGGACTGGGTGGTGTCTCTCAGGACTGGGTGGTGTCTCGTTCAGTCATTTGTGGGGTCGCTGTGGGTCAGACCTACAATAACACCACCACCAAGGCCATGATATGGTTGTTTAGGATTGGTGGGCACACCAAGGTGAGGGTTTTGAGGTGAGAATCTCAAAGGATGTAGCTCGGGGTGTACACTGTGTGATGCTTTTAGTGTTGGTGGGCCATCCTGGAATGAACTTGGACCTTCTTCACTGTATGAAATGGAGCCTGACCAGGCTTCATCCCTCAGGTTGTCTGGGACCCTCCGTGGCAGGAGGCCTGGAGATGGGGTGGGGATGCTGGAGGAGAGGGCCGTGGGGGTGAGGATGAGAAGGAGCAGGATGCGCTTTAAAGAGCTTGGACCCACCTGCGGATCTTGAAGACTCCTTCAGCTTTTCCCAATTCCTCCCAGAAAGCCCGTTCTACGTGCTGGTGGAGACCTCAGGTTCCAACATGGAGCACGATGAGGCAAAACTGGCCGCCTTTCTGGAAGACGCGCTGGACTCCGGCTTGGTGACAGATGGCACTGTGGCCACCGACCAGAGGAAGATGAAGGTAACCTGTGAGCTGCTGGCCACTCCCCTGGGTCCCTCCTTCCCACTTGCTCTACTCCAGTTTGTCTGGAGAGGCCCAGAAAGTCCAGCTGGTCCAGCCTGCTAGGTGTGGACATGGCGGACACTGACCAGATTCTGGCTTTAATAGGACCCGGGCTGGACCGGAACATGGGAGTCATCGGCCAGCCCCCACTGGGTCCCCGGGTTGCATTGTGAAGAGTGGCCAGCAGGGGGCGAGAGTGCAGCAGGAGAGGCCGGTGCTGGGTGGGGCAGGCCCAGGTCAGCGTCAGGGCTGAGTGGAAGCATTATGTCCACTCCTTCCCTGCTTTATTAGGGCAACCTTCCGTACAGTGCGCTTTCTCTCTTCCTGCGCACGGTGAGGGTGAGGACAGAACCCTGCTTCTGTCCTTTGTTCCCCTCTCTGGTCACTCCCCCAGTTGTACCAGTTCCCACCTGGCGGCAGGCATCCCCACTTCCATCCATCCCCCATGTCTCCCCTCCGTCCCCTCCCCCACCTCCTCCCGTGTCCTTCCCTCCCCTCACCCCCCAACTTCCTCTCCTACCTTCCACTAAGCCTGCTCTTGTCAGATGAGCCCAGGGCTGGTCTCTGTCACCTGGCCCCTCCGCCAGCCCCTGCAGGTACCCCACTCTTGTTCTAGCTCCATGCTCACCCTCCTTGGGTTTAGGCACCCCAGTACCTGGACCCCCTGCCTACCTCGTACAGATGGGGCTCTTTGGCCTCAGTGCTGAGCGCTGCCCCGGGTGGGCACCATGTTCTCCTTCACTTGCAGTGGTCGCCCTCATTCTTGGTGCTGAAACTCTGAGACTTGGCCGTTAGGCCTTTGGATGACTCCAGCTTTTACCCATTTCCTCATTTTTTTTTTTCCTTTTATTTATTGACAGCTTTCCTGCAATTTCCTCCAACTTTTCTATAAAAGTATTTTACTTTAGTTAGGCTGTGTTTAATTTTGATGAGCTCTGTTTAGCTCAGGAAACAATAAATAAGGAAGGTTGGAGAAGTTAGCAAAGAGTATTGAATTACGATGTTAGCAAAGAGTATTGAATTAACGTCCCATGGACTACCAGAAGAACAAACAAATCTGTCTTGGAAGAACTACAGCCAGAGTGTTCTTTAGAAGTGGTCTTGTACTTGGGACATATTATCAGGAGGGACTAGACCCTGGAGAAGGACATCATGCTTGGAGAACTGGAGGGTCAGTAAAGAAGGGGAAGACCCCCAACAAGATGGACTGACGCAGTGGCTGCAACAATGGGCTTACTGGTGATGACAATTGTGAGGATGGTGCAGGACCGGGCAGTGTCCCGTTCTGTTGGGCTTGGGGTCACTGTGGATCGGAACCGACAGCATCGACAACCACAGGCCTCCCTGTGTGTTCACTCAGGTTTCGAGGGAGCACCCAAGGCATGCTGGGCGCGCTGGGGCCTGGGAGAAACTCTGGCTGTGAGTGAGAGGTGGCATGGAAGCTTCTTGCTTTTCCAGAGATTTCTTCATGCCTCAGGAGGGGAGGGCTGGAGTCTGCATTTGGACGCTCTTTAATCTGTGGGCCCCAGAACCCCCCTCATGAGGCATAGTGGTAGGTGAGGGGTCTTTGTTTGCTCCCACTTTGGAGGTAACTTTCAACCAGCTTCTGAGGTCAGCCCCCAGGATGGGGGCTGTGTGTAGGGGTTTCTTTTTCGCGTGTCCCCCTTGCGGGCCCTGGTGGGC
The DNA here is from genome assembly GCF_000296735.1 of Chrysochloris asiatica. NCBI lineage: Eukaryota > Metazoa > Chordata > Mammalia > Afrosoricida > Chrysochloridae > Chrysochloris > Chrysochloris asiatica. The sequence continues at coordinate 1,419,732 of NW_006408832.1, forward strand.
TCTTTGTGGGTCAGGTCTTAACTGTGTACTGGCCCCTTCTGGTTCTGGGTTTACATACAGCCTGTTCATTTTTTTACTTTTAGTGTTTTCAGGTTCCAGTGGGGTCTTTGGAGAGAGCAGAGCTGAAGGCATAGCTTCCACTCACATCTTTACGAAGAGCAAAGCCTTCCACTCAGTGGGTGGTGTTGACAAGTGTGCAAGCCCACCCCTCTGTCTGACACAGAGAAGTTCCCAGTCACACTCCCAAGTGATGGCAGTTGGAGTTGCTGCCACCACGGGAGCTCCCTGGCTGGGACATGTTGATTCCATGTCATTCTCTCATCAGACCCTATGGGCCCTGCGAGAGAGGATCACGGAAGCGTTGAGCCGGGACGGCTATGTGTATAAGTACGACATCTCCCTGCCTGTGGAGCAGCTCTACGACCTTGTGGTGGACCTGCGTGCTCGTCTCGGGCCCAGCGCCAAGACTGTGGTGGGCTACGGCCATCTCGGTGAGCAGGCCTGGGCTGGAAGGGACCCTCTAAATTGGTGGATCTGTGCTTGGTTGAGGGGTGGGTTCCATTACCACCACACCCACCACACTGATGAGGTAAGTCATCATGGTCAGAAATGGAATGACGTCGAGTTCTTGTTGATAGTGTTGCTGTGGAGTCAGTGACCCCGTTTGTATAGAGGGGACCTGAGCGCCATAGGGTTTTTTAATAAAAGATTTTAGGGTTTATTAATCCTCTGGTGATTTGTTATGAATCGGGCTGCTAACCTGAAGGTCGGCAGTTCGAAACTATCAGCTGTTCCGCAGGAGAAAGATGAGGCTTTCTGCTCCTGTAAAGATTTGCAGCCTCGGAAACCCTGTACAGGGTCACTATGAGTCGGAACTGACTCCACAGCACACAACAACAACAACAACAATCCTCTGGTGAAAAATCCACAATCATCGCCGACTCTTTATTCCTTGTTTTCTAATCCCCAGCTCACTTTTTGCCAGCACCAACATTGGTCTTTGTACAAAGTCCTCCTGACTTTGTCCATTCTGTTTGCATTCCTTGCACTGTTTCTTCCTTCTCACACAGGTCATGTCTTGTAAGTCTCTGTTTGGGTTCACTTATCTTTGCATAATCCAAGGAATCATAAATCATGCTGAAGCCAGTAGTCTTGTCACCATTAAAACAGGTTCTGAATCCAAACACGAAGATGACATCTGGTATCATCTTATACATGTTGGCAAGTTTTCCCCAAATTTCTGAAGGACATCAGTGACCATTTGTTTCCACTGAAGTCATCGGTTGGTCATGAACTTCCGGGTCCAGATAGTTAGTGTGTCACCCGTGATGGTGCGGACGCTCAGGCAGCCAGGGAGGAAGAGCTCTGTGGGTTACGGCAATTCCCTTCCAGCATTAGATTGCTAGGCATATCTTCCGAGGTGCCTCTGGGTGGGTTTGAACCCTCAACCTTTTGATAAGTCGTCAAGCCATTTGTACCACTCAAGGAACCCTGAAAAATTAAGCCTGACTGTTGGGTACGTGAAATGCTGCTTCTGGCTCCGTTTTCGTGTCTTGCTTCCACATGCATATGAGGTGGTTGAGAATACCTTGGCTTGGGTCAGATGCATGTCGGTCATCCAGTACCTGTAGATGTCCCTTGTTAATTCCTGACAGGATTTATTTCTTGCCTCTTTTTTTCTCTTGGCCAGATCTTCCAATCCTGTAATCCTCACAGGAAATCTGCACTTGGCCCTGTTGGTCATCTCTGTTGAATGAGTCTTTTCTTTTTCATTGGTTCCTGCTCCTACCTTTATTATTTCTTTCTTCCTCCTCCTTTTTTTTTTTTACAATTGTTCCTCTCCTAACTTTATGCAGTATCATTGATTTTGTGCCTTTCTTCTTTTTACTATAAGTTTCCAGATATTTAAAAATTTCTTAAGTTTTCATAGTTCGTATATATATATATATATATATATATATTTTTACACCAAAGTCAATTAAGGAAAATGGTGTGTATTGTTAGGATTTCTATAAATTGAGTTTGTAATATGGAGCTAAACAAAACAGAAAAGGATTTCTGCTTCCATATATGGCCACTTGAGTTTTTAATTTAGAACACTTTACAGGCTGCTGCGATTCTAAAGAAATATGCCAATAAAAATGGTTTTGCTAGATCTGACTTTTGGCACTTGGCTCTTAAGAACTTTCCTATTTAATTATGAAAATAGAAACAAGAAATTTGAAGTGATTTAAACTATAGGAGTCCTGGTATAGCCCTATAGGTAAGCACTGGATTGCTAACCACAAGGTCTGCAGTTCAAACCCACCAGCTGTTCCTTGAAAACCTTATAGGGGTCTTTATGAACGGGCACTGACTTGATGGCACTTAACAACAACATTGAATGGAATACATAGTTTTATTTTGTGCCATCCATGTTGAAAGTTCCACAAGTCGTCTGTCAGTCTGTCTTACTGTAAGGGGAGCCTGTTGCTGTGGTTCCGGAAGCTGTGTCACAGGTATTGTAAATCCCAGCAGGGTCACCCAGGGTGGACAGGTGTCAGCTGAGCTTCCAGACAGAGACAGACTAGGAGGCAGGAGAGCTGGCCTCCTTCTGAATAATCAGTCATCTTGTGACTATCAGGGAAACACTGTCCGATGCCACCAGAACCCTTTGATCTCGTTCTTGTAGTTTTGTTCTACTTTGGACTCATCCGTGTCGTGACTAAGTGCCGGGTGGGGTTGCCACGTATATCAATCGCTGCTATCTGCTCTTGTTGATTATCAGTCCAAAGAACTCCCTTTAGTATTATTATTATTATTTTACAGTTTTTATTGTGAACTGGGTGATAGTTTACATGGAATAACATCTGCTTTACACCATGGTTTCATTGCAATGATTACAATCTCCTTCATGCATCATCATTCCATTGCCTGTTTCTTTTTTGGGAGGGACTGGGGGGCGGGATGCACACAGAAACACTCAGGAATTTATAATAATTTAAACAACCAAAGGGCACATTCTGCAAACCTGCCTCCTGGCCGCCAGCACCCAGTCCCTCTCTTTCCATGAGTCTAGACCCCTCAGCTGCTCCCTCTCTCATGTCCTCATCTCTGTCTCCATCTCTGGTGTCTCTGGTTCACTGGATAGGGTCTCACACTCCGCTTGTGTTCTTCTCCTTTGATGGTCCTAGGGTCCTCTGTTTCTGGACTGTAAGATTAACTACTCCCCCATTTTTGTTACAAAACTTCTACCTTTACAGTTGTGACAGTCACAATTAGTCATGATGACAGTTACGCACTATTGAATCATAAGAATCTCATCCCCATCTCTTTTTACCAGACCCATCTAGACAAGATGAAAACTATTCAGTGGGGAGTCTACCTTCCTCTGAAGGCTCTTAAACTAAACTCCCTCTTGAAAACTTGTAAGCCATTCACTTGTGCCTTTGTCACCCCCTCATTTTAGGTAGCCAATGTCTTAAGTTGCCCATCCCTGTCTACCCTGTATACACAGGGAATAGGATTGATACTTGATGTGAAGACTCCTTCCCTCTCAGTTGGTATTTTGAATGACTATATCCATAAGTATAGGTCAAGTTCATCAAATTGTAGCAATTTACACTCATTTTCTTTACCAAAAAATATAAAAATAAATAAAAAAAACTCCCTCTAGTCGAGTTCTGATTTTAAAACCGTCGAGGCTAGGTCAAATAGGTACTATCTGCAAGTTTGGGTGTTCTTGTGCGTCTCCCCTCACTTCATATCAGCTGCTTGCTTCACTCTCAGCTCTAGCCCCCTGTGGCTATATCCTTGTCCATGGGCTCCTTTAGTATGTTTTTAAGCACTGACTTGACTTTTACAAAGTCCCTTAACTACTGTTTATCCTGGAATGTTCGAATTTCATTTTCATATTTGAGTTGACAGTTTTGCTGGGTAAATGATTCTTGGCTGGTACTTTTTTTCTTTCAGAGCTTTGTACGTGTTTCTCTATTGCCTTCTTACCTGCATGGTTTTTGCTGAGAGATCAGAGCCCAATCTTATTGGCTTGCCTTTGTAGGTAATACTTCTCTTTTCCCTAGATACTTTCAGGATTCTCTCTTTGTCTTTGATTTTGGAGGGCTTGATTATGATATGTCTTGGTGATTTTCTTTTGGGGTCTGTTCTATCTGGGGTTCGCTTAGCTTCTTGAATGCTTATCTTCTTGTCATTCAGGTTGTTAGGGTAAATTTCTTCCAGCAGCTCTTTGACTATCTCTTCTGTGGTTTTCTTTGATTCTTCCTGTTCCGGGACTCCAATCACCTGTAGGTTATTTCTCTTCATGTTGTACCACACTAATTTTAGGCTTTCTTCAGATTTTTTCATTCTGTTTATTGCTTGTTCTTCTGTCTAAGCCGTATTGAGACATTTGTCCTCAAGCTCACTGATTTGGTTTCCATCCCTTTAATTCTACTCCTTTGCCCTTTCAGTGTACTATCCATTTCTGATATTTTAGTATTGATTATCTGGACCTCTTTTTGCAGGTTTTGTATGGTCTCTACTGCTACATCTATTTTTTAGATAATGCAATTCATTATTTGATTGTTCCTGTAGTACTTTTCGCACTTCCTTATTTTCCTCGACCTTTTCTCTAGACACTAAAGTCCCAAATCGCCAAACAACAACAACAACAACAATGTCAACAAAAACACCATGGCAAAATATGAGTAAGACTTTAGCACCACCTTATGGCCTCTTGCTTTCAAGCCGCCTGAAAATTTTCAAGGTGTTGCTGTTGTACCTTATGATGTAACTCAAGGTTTTATTTTGGGCCTTTTTCCCTCCCCCAAGTCCATTCAGGTGTTTCTCTTAGTGCGAACCAGCCCAGGCCTGGCCAGACCCGCTTTGGAAGACACTGTTGCGACTCTTCCTGTTGACTCCTTCCCCTTCTTTGATTCTGCACCCAGCGATCCTCACAGTGCAGATCCTTCCACGTGTGTAGCAGAACCTTCCCTGGGGGTGCCCACTTGTTCAAGTATCCCCTCTGGTCCCCAGAGTGGAGTTTGGGTAGACAGAGGAAAAGTAAAGAATGAGAAAGGAATGCTCGCACCTTTGGCTCTGTTGATCTGTCAGACTTCTTCCATGGGAGTTCTCGACCGTCCATCCACTCACTCCTGTTCAAAATGGCTGCCCACGGTTAGTGTTTTTAAAAACAACTTGCTAGTGGGCTCCAAAACGTTTTTGGAAAAATGGAATGAAAACAAAATGGAATGTTCCCACAAAAATTTTGAAGCCCCATCATATTCTATTTTTGTGGTTATCGCTGAGATATATACAGCAGAACATATACCAGTGCAACAATTTCTACATACACAGCTCAGGGATATTGGCTCCATTCTTGTTGCACAACCATGTTGGCCTTTCTTTTCCAAGTTGTTCCTTCCTCATTTATGTACTCACTGCCCATGAAGTTTCCTATGCAACCTTTCAAGTTGCTGTTGCTAATTTGGTCCCATGTAGATAGATCGTAAAAGCTCAATGCTCAAGGCAGACACTCTTTACATCATATTTTCATTATTCAATATTCTTTCAATTTCTGTAATAATTTCCTCTTTGTCTTATCACTTATATAGAAACATGCTGTTTTTTATTTGATTAATTACTGATTTGTGTTTAATTGTATTGTAGCCAGAGACATTGGTCTGTGTCAGATCATTTTGTTGAAATCTGATTAATCGCCCACTGTGTGGTCAATTGCAGAACTGTTTAATGAATCCTTGAGAGCAATGTGCTTTCTGCCACTGGCAATCAGTTCCTTAGATCAAATATGTGCAGTGTGTTCTTTCATCTTCTGTATCCTGCTCAGGCTGCCAATTCAGGGATGTGTCAATAGTCCCTCATTTTGATGGTCCCCTGATCTATTTCCTTGTAGCTCTGTCAGTTTGGATAGTGGTTTGTTAGAGGGTTAGGAGGTCAGAATTATAATTTCATTCTGGTTAAACAGGATCTTTTTGTCATGATAGACTGACACTTTTTATTTCTAGAATGTTCTTTTACTCTAAAGCCTCGTCTGTCTGTTGTTGTGTAGTGACACGGCTCCCTTCTCCTTGGAACTTGCCTCATGTTGCTTTTCCTCCTATGACTTTCAGCCTCTCTCTACCCCTGACTTGCATGCATCTCTTGTCAACAGCATGTGGCTGGGTTTCCCTTTTTATTGTCTTTGAAAGCCACTGTCTTTAAGCTGGAATATTCTGTTTATTTACATGCACTGCAGGTACTTAGATACTTGAATTTGTTTCATTCTACTTTAGGCTTTGTGGTGTAGTAGGCTAATTTTATATGGCCTTTCTCACCATGGTCGTATAATTCCCACCAAATGACTGGGCGGGGATGTGCAGATAAGGTGCTTGTAGCCCACCAATGGGATTAGGAAGCTTTATAATAATGTAAATAAGGTGCATGGCCCCTGTAGGGGTTGGACCATGCATGAAATAAGGTGCATGAAACCCTAATCAACGGATTGGTTAGTTTTGCTACCCTGCTAGGTTTGAAATGAGCCATCCCTACAAGTGAACAGGGGAGGACCTCACGATCTTCAAGAAGAGAGGGGGTTGGAGTGTATCCTTTGAACGCAGGGTCCCTGCACTGAGAACGTCTTAGACTTAGGAGACAGAGAGCTGAGACACCAGTGATGGTGAGAAGCAGTGCAGGTGAGGCAGCAGAAACAGGAGACCGGCAGGAAATGGCACCGTGGACTTCCTGGCTCATGGAGCAAGAAAGCGCGTGCCACAGGGCAGGAGGCTTGCTGGAGGAGTGGGGTGCCCGAGCTGGACTTGCTAACCCACGGATGGAGAGAGCTGAGACCCTTCAGGCTGGCTTCTCCTGGAGGTGCCTTCGAGCTCTTACCTGTCCATAGAGATGAAGAGCTCTGCAATGCTTGCCCTGGCATAGCAGAGGCTGCATTGGCTCAAGAGGCCTGAGGGGCTGAAGGACAGGCCTGCCTTTGGGTATGGCCAAGCAGCTGCCCTGCCTGAGTTGTTACTTCCCTAATAAATCCCATAGTTACGATTTCTGAGTTCCGTGCGGCCAGCCATTGCAGTGAATTATTGAACCCGGTAGAAGTGGCTGATGTCAGAATTGATGAAAAGGCTGGAAACTATTGGTGTGGTTGACCTGTTGTAGGAATCAGCCTTGGACCGATGCTGCTGGGGATTCTGTCTCTGCCTCGTGAAGTCTGAGGAGGGCAGATGCGTCCCTGACTTTCCAGGCCTTCGATTTGTCTCATACTTCTTTTCTATTTCTTTTTCTTTAATTCATTATCTTCTTTTGGTTGAAGCTTTTTTCTCATCTACCTTCTCTCCCCCCCCCCCCATTACTAATTAGGAACTTGTAACCCACCCAAGCTGTGGCCTTTTCAGTTGCCTCATATGCATATGAAGCGTAGACCATGAAAACAGAAGACTGGAAGACAGTTAATGCATTTGAATCCTGATGTTGGTAAAGAATATTGACTACTGCAAACTGCCCGAAGGAGCAAATCCATCTTGGAGGAAGTCCGGCAGAAAGCTCCTTAGAAGGGAGAATGATAAGATTTGGGCTTGCTGACTTCGGCCATGTCACCAGGAAAGACCAACCACTAGAAAAGGACAAAGTGGAGGCTCGGTCAGGCGGGTGGACGGACATGGCAGTGCAGCGGTGAGCTGCGAAGATGACGCAGGGCTCTTGGACATGAGGTCGCCATGAGTTGGGGTCGACCTCACAGCCAACAATACACTACAGATGTGTTCTCTTAGTGGTAACCCTGGGTTTGTCACATGATCTCTAACTTAGCATGGTTTGAAGATAATCCATATTGTATCTCCTCCCAAACAACACAGGGCATGAGGGCCTGTTAGAGGGCATCAGCTGTAGAATTCTCATCTTCCGTGTGGAGACCCCGGCTGGATTCCTGGCCGGTGCACCTATGTGGAGGCTTGCATGTTGCTATGATGCTGAACAGGTTTCAGATGTAAACAGACTAGGAGGAAAGGCAGAAAGGCCTAGATGGACTTCTGAAACTCAGGCCGTGAAAATTGTACGAATCTCACTGTGCACGGGGTTGATAACCACAGGACTCGCTAACTGACTGCTCTCTCCTACTGTGCTTATGTTCCGTTGCTATTCATAAGGTTGTCAGTGACTAAACTTTCAGAAATAGTCCGCCTCTCCTTCTTCCTAGTCTGTCTTCGTCTGGAATTTCAGCTGAAACCCAACCACCGTGGGTGACTCTGCTGGTCTTTCAAATACCGGTGGTGTAGCTTCCAGCATCCCAGCAACATACAAGCCACCACGTGAGACCCACTGAGAGATGAATGGTGGCAGCAGAATGTCAATGTTGGAGTTGAATACTAAAGTTACCGTGATGGCCAGAAGAAACAGCTGGAGTGCTCCTTAGAAGCCAGGATGCTGAGACTTTGACTCTCTTACTTTGGACGTGTTGTCAGGAGGGACCAGCCCCTAGAGAGCGACTCATGCTTGGTAAAGTGGAAGGTCATCAGAAAAGAAGCCCCCCAACAAGATGGATGGGCACAGTGGCAGCAGCAGTGGGCTCAAGTGTAACAGCAGTTATGAGATGGTGCAGGAGCGGGCCTGTGAGTCAGAACCAACTTCACAGCAGCACCTAACAACATCAGCAACAACACTGTGCTTACGGAGTCCTGGGGTGGCGCTGTAGGAGAAGCACTCCACTGCTAACCACAAAGTTGGTTCAAACTCGCCAGCTGGTCCTTGGAAACTCTATGAGTTGGAGCTGACTCGATGGCACGTAACACCAACGACTGTGCTGACACTCTTTAATTTAAGGTTTTTATTGTGGATTGAGTGAAAGTTTA
>NW_006408832.1:1430349-1432415 GCF_000296735.1 Chrysochloris asiatica
CTAGCTGCTTTCAAGATGCTGTCTTTATCTTTGATTTTGGAGAGCTTGATTACACGCTGGTTTTGAAGTCTAGTAGTTCTACCTTGTTTTGGTCAGCCCTATATGACATTATTGGGAGCGTGGTGGCTCTAGAAAATAAACACTGGACAGTGAACCATAACGTCCATGGTTTGAGTCCCCAAACCGCTCCGATGGAAAAAGATGAGACTTTCGACTCCAGCAATGATTTATAGCCCCGGAAAACCGGTACAGGGTCACTCTGAGTTGAACCGACTTGCCAGCACTTAACAACAACAACAATGCCATTATTATTGGCATAATTTTGTATAGTCAGTGTTTGTCCAGGTTCACTCACAGTTCGATTCCTTCTTTTGGTCATGGTAACTTCATGTGCCGCAGACATTCTGTCTGGTGTTACAAGCTCGACCTGAATTTTCCCCTTTAGGCCTGATCTAGTGAAGACAGATTGTTGACAAAATCACTCAGATTTTATTTGTCTTGAAATGTTTTTATTTTGTTCTTAACACATTTTTTCTTTTGAAAGAATTTCAACACTACCAGATTGACAGTTATTTTCTCTCAGCAAAAGAAATCCAGGTTAGTTAGGGCACTTCAGAAAACAGGAACAACAGGCTATTTCTGTCCTGTGTTTCTATCTATTTATGTGCAGAGAGATTTGTTGTCAGGAAGTGGCCCCCAACATTATGGGGGCTGTTGAGTATGTAATCTCTAGGCCAGGCATCAGCTGGAAACTCAAGCAGGTTTTTCATGTTCTAGTCTAGGTTGCTCTGGTAGCGTAGTGCTTATGAATTGGGCTGCGAACCTCAAGGTCAGCAGTCCGAAACTCCTAGCTGTTCTGTGGGAGAAAGATGAGGCTTTCTGCTCCCGTAAAGATTTACAGCCTCAGAAACCCTGTACACGGTTGCTATGAGTCAGAACCAACTCCACGGCACATAACCACCGCCAATCTGGGTTGAATTCTTCTTTTTTGGGCAACCTCAGGATTGCTCTTCAGACCTACACGTGATTGGATGAGGCCAAGGATAATGTTGTCCCGGATGATCTCCTTTACCTGGAGTCAGCTGACTGTAAATCACTTCAGCAAAATACCTTCATAGTCACAGCAACTCCAGGATGCCTCAACGCAGTCAAGTTGTCCTGTAAATGGAACCTTCACGACACGCTTCTGTCTTCTGTTGTTGGACTTTTGTCTGTCAGTGTTGTTGCTCTGAAAGGAGTTTGCGTTTTCTTGCTTGCTACGTTTAAACTCTTGTTTTGTCTTTGGAGTTCTTCCATTTCACTCTGATCTTCTCTCTTTCTCTCTGATCTTTCTAGAAATCCATCCCAGCACTCTTGTTCTCTCCTATGCCTCTTATTTTTAGGTTGTCAGTATCTCTGATTGTCGGTATTGCACTGGATACATTCGCTCCATTTGTCTGCCGGTTCACTCTCTCTCTTTGCTGTGTGGGGAGACGAATCACCTGAAATCAGCCCAAAGCCAATTCTTTTGAGATGAAGGTTAGACCTCCCTCCTTCCTCCCACACACTGCCCTCTGCTGCTCTGCTGGCTGTGAGAATTTGTGGCAATGACCACATGGAACTTGCAGACTGTACTCACAGTAGTGGGATTTATTAGGGAAACAACAGTAACAATTCAGGATCAGAATCAACTCAGGATACAGTTTTCAGCGTGCTTACAGTCAGACCTCTCTGCAGCCCTCGGCCCCTTGGGCTAGCCTGGACTTTGCCCTCTTGGGTAAGTGCTACAAAGCTCTTTAGCTCAATTGACCAAGTGGCCAGAGGCCTTCCATGGTCAGTCTTGGTCAGAAGGTTCTCAGCTGTCTCTTCAGTGGGTCAGGAAGCCCCCCATGCCATCTCCTGCTGGGCTCCTGATCTTGCTGCCTCTGTTACTGCTTCTCACGGCCTCTCACTTTCTCTGGTATGCCACACTCTCTCCCTCTGTCTCCTGGGTCTCGAAGGTTCTCAGTGCAGGGATGCGTTCCATTCCTAGATCTTCATTCTCGGTGGCAGTGCCTCCCTCTCTCTGCTCCCATCCTCTCCTTTTA
>NW_006408832.1:1433568-1444392 GCF_000296735.1 Chrysochloris asiatica
TGAGGAAACACCGCCTGGTCATAGAGACCCTGCGCACAGTATGAGGAAACACCGCCTGGTCATAGAGACCCAGTGCATAGTATGAGGAAACACCGCCTGGTCATAGAGACCCAGTGCATAGTATGAGGAAACACCGCCTGGTCATAGAGACCCAGTGCATTAGGAAAGCATAAGGAAACACTGCCTGGTCCTTTGCCATCCTCACAATTGTTGCAACTACTGTGTCAATCCATCTCCTTGTGGGTCTTCTTTTTGTTTGCTGACCTTCCACTTTACCAAGGGTGCTGTCCGTCTCCAGGGGACGGTCCACCTTGGTAACAAGTTCAGAGTACTAGAGGTAAAATCTTACCATCCTGGCTTCCAAGGAGCATTCTGACTGTACTTCTTCCAACACAGGTTGGTTTGCTCTTCTATGAGTCCAGGTATGTTCATTACTCTTCGTCAACACCATTGTTGAAGTGCATCAGTTCTGTGGCCTACTTTATTCATTGTCCAACTTTCACATGTACGTGTTGTTGTGTCATGCCGTAGAGTTGGTTTTGGCTCCTACTGACCCTGTATAGGATTTTCAGGGAGTCTGGAGGGTTTGAACCATCTCTCTTGTGGTTAGCAGTCTAGTGTTTATCCTACAGTGTCACATCATGACTTAATCATTGCCAATACCTTTTTTTCAACAACATAGACAGGAACTGTACATGTGAAATCTCACCGGACAGAATACAAAGGAATCAAATCGACTACGCAAAGGCTTTCGATTGTGTGGATCATGACAATCTATGGACATTGCGAAGTATGAGTATTCCAGAACACTTAATTGTGCTCATGAGGAATCTGTACATGGACCAAGAGGCAGCTGTTCAAACAGAACATGGGAACACTGAATGGTTTAAAATGAAAAAAGGTGTGCGACAGGGTTATATTCTTTCACCATTATTTATTCAATCTGTAAGCTGAGCAAATGACCCTAGAAGCTGGGTTCTATGAAGAAAAACGTGGCATCAGGATTGGAGGAGGACTCATTAACAACCTGTGATATGCAGATGATACAACCTTGCTTACTGAAAGTGAAGAGGACTTAAAACATTTACTGATGAAGATCATAGAGCACAGCCTTCGGTATGGATTGCATCTCAACATAAAGAAAACAAAAATCCTCACCACTGGACCAATAAACAACATTCTTATCAGTGGAGAAAAGATTGAAGCTGTCAAGGACTTCATTCTTCTTGGATCAACTGTCAACACTCAAGGAAGCAACAGTCAAGAAATCAAATGACTATTGCATTAGGCAAATCTGCTGCACAAGACCTTTTGAAAGTGTTGAAGAGCAAAGATGTCAGCTTGAGGTCTAAGGTGTGCACCTGACCCAAGCCATGGTATTTCCAATGACTTCATATGGATGTGAAAGCTGGACAGTAAATATGGAAGATCGTAGAAGAATTGATACTTTTGAGTTATGGTGTTGGAGGAGAATACTGAAAGTGCCATGGGCTGTCAAAAGAACCAACAGATCGGTGTTGGAAGAAGTACAGCCAGAGTGCTCCATGGAGGCCAGGATGGCCAAACTTCATCTCTCATACTTCAGACATATTGTCAGGAGGGACCAGTCACTAGAGAAGGATATCATGTTTGGTAAGGAGGAGGGTCAGAGAAAGAGGAAGACCCCCAATGAGATGGATTGGCAAAGTGGCAGCATCAGTGGGCTCAGCGTGGCAACAATTATGAGGTTGGCCCAGGATTGATCAGTGTTTCGTTCTGTTGTGATAGGGTCGCTATGAGTCAGTACCAACTCGATGGCACCTAACAATAACAACAACAACAACAACAACAATGGGTATAGATGCTGGAGAAGCTCCATATCAGCTACCAAAACAAGATCAATGGCTGACTTTGGACCAGACCTTCAATTGCTCATATGCAAGTTCAGAGTGAAGCTGACAAAAATTAGTAAAGCCAGTACACAAGAGACAAAATAAGACTTGGAGAATAGTCCATCTGAATTTAGAGACCATTTCAAGAACAGATTTGATGCATTAGACACTACTGACTGAAGACCAGTAAAGTTTGTGGGATGACATTAGGAACATCATACAGGAAGAAAGCAAAAGGGCATTAAACAGACAGGAAAGACTGCAATCTGCTGGAAAAGAAATGAAGTCTATGATTAGTGGAATGTAAAGCTGATGTTCTGCTCTGTAAGTCTCCACTCAGTTCACATGAAAAGTTTTTTTTTTTAAAAAAGGAAAAATGAATTAAAAAGATAAGGAAGAGAGAAAGAAAGAAGGAAAGGACCAAAACAGACATCAGAAGAGAGACTCTGAAACTTGTCTCTGAGCACAGAGAAGTGAAAGTGACTAGAAGAAAAGAGGAAGTAAAAGAGCCGACTAAAAAAAAACCTGAGGAGATCAGCATGATAATTAAGTGTGCAAAACTGGGGTCCGAAAACCAAAAGGGAAGAATAGGTTCAGCAATTCTCAAGCTGAAACTACTGAAGAAAAATGTCAAGTCTTGGGTTGCAATACTGAAGGATTCTATGGGTAAAACATTGAATGTCTCAGGAAGTATCACAAGAATATGGAAGGAATACAGTCACTATACCAAAAATAATTGATTTATGTTCAGTAAGTACCATACAATCAAGAACCGATGGAATAGAAGGAAGAAGTCCAAGCTGCACTAAATGCATTGCTGAAAAAACTCCAGGAATTGAGGGAATACAAATGGAAAACTTTCAAACAAACTAATGTAGCACTGGAGGTCTGGGCATCCGCTCATCTAAGCCAAGAAATGTGGAAGACAGCCACCTGGCCAACCGATTGAATGAGATCCATATTTGTGCTCATTTGAAAGAAACGTGGCCCAATGGAATGTGGAAATCATCTAGCTATATCATTAATACCACATGCAAGTAAAATCATGCCGAAGATAATTCAGTATTTTTTCTGAAAATAATTATGCTGGAGATAATTTAATAATTGCAGCAGTACATCAACAGAGAGGTGCTAGAAATTCAAGCCCAATTCAGACAAGAACATGCAATAATACATATCATTGCTGATGTCAGATGGATGAATCTTGGCTAAATGCAGAGAATACCAAAATTAGGTTTACTTGTGCTTTATTGACTAGCAGAGGTATTCGACTGCATGGATCATAGCAAACTATGTGTAATATTGCAATGAACAGGAGTTCCAGAACACATAATTTATGTTCATAAAGAATCTTGTACATAGAACAAAAATAAGGGAGGTGGTAAACTGAATGGCTGAAATCAGGAAAGGTGTGCTCCAGAGTTGTATATTTTCATCATACTTATTCAGTCTGTGTGCTGAACAAATAATCTGAAAAGCTGGGCATATGAAGAAGAAAGTAGCATCAGGATTGAAGGAAGGCTCATTAACATCCTGTGATGTGCCGATGACACAATCTTACTTGCTGGAAGCTAAGAGGACTTGAATGAAATACCTGCTGATGAAGATCAAAGACTACAGCCTTCAGTATGGATTGCATCTCAATGTAAGAAAACAAAAAGCCTCACCACTGGACCAATAAATAACTTCATGATAAACAGAGAAAAGATTAAAATTGTCGAGGACTTCATTTTACTTGGATCCACAATCAGCTCTTATGGAAGCTGTCATTGTTGAGTGTCAACTCAATCTGGACTCCCAGCAACCCTGTATGGGGTTTCTGAGGAGTGACTGATGGGTTTGAACGACCACCTTAAGGTTCAAACCGACCTTGCAGTCCAGTACTTATCCTATAGCATCACACCAAGACTTCTCTCATAGAAGCGGCAGTCAACAACAACAACAACAACAACACCACAATACCTAAGATACTAATCTTCATACATTTCATTCTTGACAACTTCTAATTTTCCGAGATTCCTGCTTCTTACACATTACATGTTCTGATGAACAATGGATGTTTGTAGCTGTTTCTTTTCATTTCAGTTGTACCACATCAGAACACGAAGGTCCTGAAAGCTTAACTCCATCCATGTCATTAAGGTCAGTTCTACCTTGAGGAGGCAGCTCTTCCTCAGGCACATTTTGAGTGCCGAATGCCTTCTCACCTGAGAGGCTCATCTTCTGCCACGAGACTAGAAGGGTCAGATTAAGTCATTCCCACACCATACTGTGTGGCGTCTACATTTCAACAGTTCTATTTTTCAAGAGAATTCCTTGGGCATTTAAAACTTCGTTAGTTTTGTGGCGATTGTACTTTATTATGGAGTCCTGGTGTGGCACTGCTGGTTAATGTGCTAGACTGTAAGGTCGGTGTGAACCACAACGTCAGTAGTTCAAGCTCACCAGCCGCTGTAGACTGGGTTGATGTGAGTTGGAACCAACTCGGTGGCACTTAAGAACAACAACAGATGAAGTGTACTTTGTGTTCTGTTTCTGGAAGCTCCCGTATGTAGTCTTTGGGGGCCTGATTGTGTTGTGTCTTGCTCATGTGACTTGTTTTCTTAGGTGTGTGGTTTTTACCTGGGCTCCAATTTCTTAGACGTCTGTCTGTGGGAAGTTATTTGGGGCTTTGGTTGAAGGTGCTTCTTTAAGAGAGTATTTGGTTTGCCTCTTCCAGAGGCCAAGAGGCCTCCTAGCTAGGCCCTCGTTGTTGTTGTGTGCTATGGAGTCGGTTCCAACCCATAGCGACGCTGTACAGGGTTTCCAAGGCTGTAAATCTTTACTGGAGCAGAAAGTCTCATCTTTCTCCCACGGAGCGGCTGGTAGTTTCCCACGGAGCGGCTGGTAGTTTCCCACGGAGCGGCTGGTAGTTTCGAACTGCTGACCTTGTGGCTCGCAGCCCGATTCGTAACCACTACGCTACCAGAGCTCCAGAGCTCCTTGGATCCTCTTTACTCTTCATACTTTCTGCTGGGGATCTTTGTGCCCAGGAGGCAGGATGGATCCTGGCTGCAGACCTGCATGGAGCTGGTGGGTGGAGATTTCTCCTTCCTCTGTCACGTTCCTTGCCGAGGGATCCTTGGTGGGGGTTGTTTTAGGTCACTGACCATCTATCCTGACCATCTATCAGGTGGGCTCTCCTTTTAGTGAGCGGGCTCTGTGTCAGGCTCCCCACATTTAGCAGATCCTGGGGAGGCCAGAGGGTGGAGGCTTGCAAGACCACATCAGAGGAGGAGGCACTAGCTCCAGGCTCCGCGGGTCTGCCTTGGCAGATTTGTGAGCCTTGTCCTTATGAAGCTCTCTGATATACTGGACAGCCATTCTTCGATTCCATCTGCTATTTGAGCGGCTCTCTCAGCCCCCTCTTCTGCTGCCATCCGCGGGCAGCCCCCTCCCTGGCCCCTTCCCCCTCCATGGGCCCTTTCAGCTTCTGGGTTCTCTCTTTGTGACCTGCGCACACCCTGTCCTGGGGCCGTGCACACTTCATGCCTGTCTGCCCCTGAATGTCCACCTCCGAGGCTCACTACCTCCCCACAACTCTTGGCACTTCAGAGGGGAGGCCCTCTCTTCACCCCCAGCCTGCCCCTTCCTGTACCACATCCGGCTTGCCAGGCCTTCACCTGAGCAGGTTCTGACATCAGTGGGGGTCTTTATGGGGAGCCTGAGGCAGGAGTCTCCTATTCTATATCCACAAGCCCCTTGTCTCTGCCCCACTACTGGTAGGGTGGGTGAGGTCACTGGGGGACCTGGGGAGGGAAATCCTGGTGGTGGGGGCTCTCCAAGTGATTTTAGGGGCAGAAGTGGGGGCTCTGAAATCTGGGAGCAGCTGTTTCTGGAGATACCGTGCGCCGTCTCAACGGCACTAGGGACTTCCTGGCTGGGGAGGGCTTGGGGGGCTTTGGAAGGAATCACAGGGCCAGAGGGGCCTTGGAAAAGGATCTTGGTGACTGGAGAGAGTTTTGGGGAAGGAGGGGCAGGGTGGATGGAGGTGGGGTGGGCTTGGGGTCTTGGGTCCACCCACTTGCCAATCCATCTGCTGTGTCTTCACAGGGGACGGCAACCTACACCTGAACGTGACATCGGAGGCCTTCAGCCCTGGGCTCCTGGGGGCGCTGGAGCCGTATGTGTACGAGTGGACAGCGGGACAGCGTGGCAGCGTAAGCGCCGAACATGGCCTAGGCTTCCGCAAGAGGGACGTCCTGGGTTACAGCAAGCCACCCTCTGCCATACAGCTCATGCGGGGGCTCAAGGCCCTGCTGGACCCCAAAGGCATCTTGAACCCCTACAAGATGCTGCCCTCCCAGGCCTGAGGGCCTGGAGGGGGGCCCACCGGTTTACACGGGGGTTGGTGGCTCCTTCCTGTGGGAGCACGCTCAGCGTCGCCCTGTGCCGCTCCATCAGTGCGCTTTGGTGGCTCCTGGACCAGAGGCGCGTGCGCGGGCCTCCTCCCCCATGGAACCGGCATTGACCAGCTGGGCTAGGCGGAGCACAAGAGCACTCTGGGAGGTGGGTGGGGGGAGAGGGGCGCCCTCAGCACACTGTTGCGTGTACAGGGAAGCCTGTGGATCCCTCTCTCCTGTTCCTTTGGGAAGCCAGATCTCCTCTGGGCATGTCTTGGGCAGGGTGCCCACTCGGGAGAAGGCAAAATCCGGGCTCCTCCCAACTTGTCTCTTGAGCCACGATCCCATTTGTAGCGCCCCCTTCCCCCCATCACTCCTGAGATCTGCCCTGTTTAGAGCACGGGTTTCGGTGGGGGCGTCTGGTTCCTCAGGGCTTCCGACCTACATTGGTGGTGCTGCTAAGATGGTGACCTTGGTCTTCCCTTGCTAACTCTGGTTTACCAAAATGCCTAGGCGGCCAGTACCTGAGTGTGTTGGGGATCCATCAGGCTGATTCTGGGATGTCTGCCCTTGAAAGCACCCCCACTTGTGAGGTTTGTGTTGCAGCAGCCACAGGAAACCAATCAAGTGGCCAGGTGGTGGCCATGAGCACCGAGGCGTTGCCTGGCGAGCGTTGTCTCGCAGTCCCAGCTGTGTGACTCAGGCAGGGCTATTTTTCAGAGAATTAAAGTATTGCCTGAGACAAAAGGCTCACTCTGTGTGTGTCTGGGGGTGGGGAGCTTAAAGCAAGCAGATGGCGAGGCACGCCCGCAACCCTGATGGGTGCCACACCTGCCCCCAGCTGAGGCTGGAAGCTCCCACGGCCATCTGTGCAGGTTGGCACCATCTTGTCACATGTTCAGTGTTCCCCTTGGGTCCCAGCTCTGGATCCCTGCAGAATGCGCCTGTCCCCTTACCCATGGGGCAGCAGTGCTGGCCGGGACAGGAGGCTGGGCTCTGTGAGCAGGGCTGGCTGTGAGAGGTCATGTGTGGCAAAGATGGTGTCTGGGGACTGGGATTGGGAAGAGAGTACTTGACCATTTTGAATGGTCTGAACAAACCTACTGATAAGGCAGTTCAGGGAGTCCACTGGGAGCCCAGTTACTGCTAGGCTGGGCAAGATGGCCACCCTCACTTGACCCAGGGACCTTCTGATTCCCGGGCCATCTCCTGTCACTCAGGATGGCTGTAGTTACCAGGCAAAGCCTGCCCTGAGGAAGAAGATACTCTGTCCCACCTCTACCCCTGGATCCTTTGGTCCCCAGAAGTCCCCTGTGTGGCCAGTGTCCAGGAGCCTGAGCCGACCATGGATGGGGTGGGTATCTTGGTGTCATGACCCTGGGAAATTGTGGTCCAGCTTGATTTAAGGAATTGGTACAGGCCAAACAGAGGGGTGGGTCAGTGTTCCTGTGATGCCGTCCCCACCGCCCGACGGAGAATAACATGTTTAAAACAAGTCTTCCCTGTGGGTTCCTCCTTTCCTGAGGCTCTGGGGGTCTCCATGGCTGAGATGACCCCTCTGCTGGCCCAGGCTTCTTGTCTAGCCGACCTAGAACCAGTTCCTTGCTGCCGTTGGCTCTGGCTCTGTCCTGCCCCGCCATGGGGCCTCCTGCAAGGGGGCAGAGGGCACCTCAAACCATGCAGCCAGTTCCAGACAGCTGGGTCCAGTCAAGCCTACCTGCAGTCCAACAGGATCAAGAACAAAGGCCTCCTGGAGCCGGGCTAGGGGAGGGCCAGCTATTGTGTGTGGATTAGGAAGGCTCCCCACCATTACACTAATTCTGTAATGTGAGCTGGCCTTGCATAAGGGACTGGGGGAAGGAGCCTGCCCCCGTGGGGCAGTGGCTAAGAGCTGGGCTGCTCTCTGAAAGATCTGCTTCCATACAGACCCACAGCCTTGGAAACCATATGGCACGGTCACTGTGAGCCAGAATCAAGTTGGGAGTCATGGGCTTTGGGGGCCTGGGAGGGTGGGGCAGTATGGAGAGAATGGGTGGGTGGGGTGGGCATGGGACTCAGATTTCAGTTCCAAGGAGCAGGTTGTTCCAGGAGAAAGGATGGGTGGGGGACAACAGGGCCCCAAGGAGAAACCCTAATGGAGAGGGGAGACTCATGTACATGTGAGGATAGGTGTACATGGAAGCATGTCTGTGTGTGTTTCTTTATTCATGGGTGCCTGTGTGTATGTACATGTGTATCGGTGTATCTCTAGGTGTGGGAATGTGTACATGTCTTGTGTGAATGTGTGAACATGTGCATGTGTGTGTTTGTGCCCACATGCATGTCTATCTCTGGATGTGTCCATGTTCACATGTGTCTCTGTGTAGCACATGCATGTATATCTAGGAGTGTATGTGTGCCTGTGTTAACATAGATCCCTGTGCTCCTGATGTGTGTGCAGATACATGCATGTATATCTGTGAGTGTATGCATGTTTGTGTTCACGTGTCTGTGCCCCTGATTTGCAGGTGCATGTATGTGGATATGTGAATGGATGTGTGTCCAGGTCTGTGCACCCACAATGTGCACGCAGGTACGTGTATGTGTATCTGTGAATCTATGTGTGTTCATGATGTATGTGCAGGTACAAAATATGTGTATCTGAGTGTATGTGTGCCCATGTTTATGTGTGTCTGGGCCTGATATGTGTGTGCAGATGTTTGTACAGTGTATATGTCTGTGTATCCCTGTGTGTGTTGTTGTTGTTAAGTACAGCTGGGTTGTTTCCGACTCAAAGCGACCTTGCACAGGGTTTCCAAGCAGTAGCTGGTGAGTTTGAACTGCTGATCCTGTGGTTCAAACTGACCTTGAGGTCCAGTGCTTTACCCACAGCGCTACAACGGGAGTCCGTGATGTTAGGTGCCGTCAGTCAGTTCTGATTCACAGCAACCCTGTGCACGACAGAAGGAAACCCTGCCTGATTCTGCTTCATCCTCACGACCGTGGTCGTGTTTGGTTCCATTGCTGCTGCCACGGTGCCAATCCATCTCCTAGGGTGGCTTTCTCCTCGTCAGACCCTCCAGGGACTGGTCCCTTCTGACCATATATCCCAAAGTACGAGAGACAAAGTCTGGCCATCCAGACTTCTGAGGAGTATTCTGGCTGTATTTTCAAGACAGATTTGTTTGTTTTTCTGGCAGTCCATGGCACTTTTGGAGTCCTGGTGTGGTGCTGTGGATTAATGCGCTGGACTGCAAAGTCACTTTGAACCACAGATTGGCACTTCAAGCTCACCAGCTCTTCAGAAACCCTATACAGGGTCACTGTGGGTTGGAACAGACTCGATGGCACTTAACAACAACAACATGGTACTTTTAATATTTTTCTCCAACTCCATAACTCAAATACACCAATTCGATGGTCTTCCTTATTAATTGTCTTACTTTCACATGCATATGAGGTTGTTGAAAATACCATGGCTTGGGTCAGACCCATCTTAATCCTCAAACTGACATCTTTGCTCTTGACACTTTGAAGTGTTCTTGTGCAACACTACTGCAGTACATCATTTGATTTCTGACTGCTGCTTCCATGAGTGTTGATTGTGGATCCAAGGAAAACAAAGTCTTTGCCAACTTCAGTCTTTTCTCCATTTATCAGGATGCTATTTACTGGTCCAGTGGGGAGGATGTTTGTTTTCTTTATATTGCGGTGCAACCCATACCAAAGACTTTAGTCTTTATCTTCATCAGTAAGTATTTTAAGTCCTCTTCGCTTCAGCAAACAAAGTTGTACTATCTGCATATTGCAGGTTGTTAATGAGTCTTCCTCCAATCCTAATGCTGTGTTCTTCATCTAATCCAGTTTTAAAAATTATTTTCTCTCATACATATTAAATAAGTATGATGAGAGAATATAACCTTGGCATACATCTTTTCTGGCTTTAAACCATTCACTGTCCCCTTGTTCTGTTCCAACGATGGCCTCTTGGTATATGGACAGGTTTCTCATGAGCACAATTAAATGTTCTGGAATACGCATTCTTTACAACATTAGCCATAGCTTGTCAAAAGCCTTTGCATAGTAAGTAAAGCACAGGTGAAGGAATATCTTTCTGGTGGTCTCTGCTTTCAGCCAAGATCCATCAGACATCAGTAGTGATATCCCTCATCCCATGCAGTCATCTAAATCTGGATGGAACCTTGGGAAGTTCCCTGTCAATCTTCTGTTGTCGCTGTTTTCACACTGTCTTTGTCTAAACTTTACTTAATATGCTATTAATGATATTGTCTGCCGAGTTCTGCATTCTGTTGGGTCACCTCGATTTGGAGTGGACACAGGTATGGGTCTCTTCTAATCGGTTGGCCAGGTAGCTGTCTCCCACATTTCTTGGCACAGATGAGTGAGTGCCTCCAGTGTTAACTTCAGTTTGTTGAAAGATTTAAAATTTGTATTCCATCCATTACTGCAGCCTTGTTCTTTACCAGAGCCTTCAGTGCACCTTGGACTTCTTCCTCCAAGATCACTGGCTCTTAATCATATGCTACATCTTTCATTTTTTCATATTCTACCTCTTAAAATGGTTGAACATC
>NW_006408832.1:1452077-1453097 GCF_000296735.1 Chrysochloris asiatica
GGACTAGAAAGCAATAGATTTCTTGCTTCTGCCACAATTTCCCCCAGCTGTGGGCCTTCCAACCTTCTAAGTATTCCTTTATATATGGTTCAGAGTTCTGGGACCATCCCCTGAACCTGCTTGGTCGGGTATTCTGTGTTGTTGTTGGCGGAGCGCTCTGCTATACGTCCACCCGATCCGCCATCTTGTTTGTTCTCCCTCTTTTTTTTAAAACTTTTTATTGTGAATTGGACGAAGGCTTATCAACAAGATCATCAGCTTTATATTCAGCAAGCCATGCACCTTGTTTCATCTCAATGATTACAATCCTCTCCCTGCAGCACAACATTTATCCCACTTCCTCCCTGTGGCTGCCCATTTGCATCTTATTTTTTACAAATGAATAAGGTAGAAATATTTAATATGCACACGTATATATGTGTGAGTGTGTTCATTTAAATGCCCAAAGGGCAGATTCTGCCATCACTGCTGCCGCTGCTTTTCTAGGTAGGGATCTCACGCTCCACTCATGTTCTTCCTTCTGGATGGTCCTGAGATGGTCTGTTCTTGAAAGATTTCCTATTCTTTCCTTTTAGTTACACAACTATAATTACACTAGTGACAATCGCAATTCATCCTGCTAACAATTACTAAACAATTGGATCATAAAATCCTATCCCTATTGTCCCCCATCCCCTTTCACCAGATCCATCTGGGGAGGAGGGAAACAGTGGGGATTTTACCTTACCCCCTCATTCTGCAACTAAGCATACTCATGAAAGCTTGAAAACCAGCCACTTGGTGCATTTGTAGCCTCCTCCCACCCTTATTTTTGATGGCCAATGTCTAAATTTCTTGTCCCTACCAACCCAGTATACTGAGGAAACAACGTTGTTCCTTAATAAGAAAAATCCTTCCATTCTGGTTGGAATTTTGAGTCACTGCATTCATAAGCAAAAGTCTAGTTTGTCAAATTGTAGCAATGTGCACTTGTTCTCAATATCAAACATCTTTATCTTCCTCAGTTCCATTTCTGGTCAA
>NW_006408832.1:1453197-1460298 GCF_000296735.1 Chrysochloris asiatica
GGAAACAACGTTGTTCCTTAATAAGAAAAATCCTTCCATTCTGGTTGGAATTTTGAGTCACTGCATTTATAGGCAAAAGTCTAGTTTGTCAAATTGTGGCAATGTGCACTTGTTCTCATATCAAACATCTTTATCTTCCTCAGTTCCATTTCTGGTCAAATAGTCATCCAGGCTAAGTCCAATGGGTTCTAGGTGCAGGGTTGGGAGTTCATGCACCTCTACCTCCTTGCACTTCAGACCAGCTGGTTGCTTCACTCAGCCCTAGCCCCCAGCAGCTGCTCAGGAGTTCACACATCTTCCTAAACTTCAGACCTGCCAGCCTTCCTCTTCTCTCTCTCATCTCAAGGTCAATGGGTTGCTTTCTTGTATGTCAGCTGCAACTTTTTTGGTCTTCAGTTATTAGTTATTTGACAATGTATCAAATCTGTTCATGAGATGATCTCTAAATTCAGGTGGGATATGTTCAATGTCATGTTTTGGCTTTTATGGACTTGTTTTAATTTTCTTCAGCTTCAGCCTGAACTTGCATATGAGCAATTGATAGTGTGTTCCACAGTCTGCCCCTGCCTTTGTTTTGACTGATTATGTGGAGGCTTTCTATCATGTCCTTCCACAGATGTAGTCAACTTGATTTCTGTGTATTACATCTGGTGAAGTCCATGTGATTAATTGTCTTTTATGTTCTTTAAAAAAGGTATTTGTAATAAAGAAGGCATTGGTCTTGCAACATTCTATCATGTGATCTCCAGCATCACTTCTGTCACCAACCCATATTTTCCAACTACTGATTCAAAGTTTACATTGACTTTGTTTCCAAAGTTTACATTGACTCACCAGTAATTATCAATACTTCTTGATTGCATGTTTGATTAATTTTAGGCAGAAGAAGTTGGTAGAGTTCTTCAATTTCATCATCACCGGTTTGAAGTGATTGGTGTGTAAATCTGAACAGTAGTGGTATTATCTGGTCTTCCTTGTAGGTGTATGGATGTACCCTATCACACACAGCATTGTCCTTGTAGGTGTATGGATGGTACCCTATCACACACAACATTGTCCTTGTAGGTGTATGGGTGGTATCCTATCACACACAGCATTGTACTTCAAGATAGAACTTAAAATGTTCTTTTTGATGGTGAATGTGATAACATTCTTATTTGTCATTCCTGGCATAGTAAACCATATGGTTGTCATATTAAAAATGGCCAATACCAGTCCATTTCAACTCACTAATGCCTGGGATCAGCACAGATTCACAGTTCAAATCCACCAGCTGCTCTTCAGAAACCCTAAGAGGGTCACTATGAGTTTGGAACTGACTCGACAGCTCTTAACAGCAATAATGCCTAGAATATCGATCTTTATGTGTTCCATTTCATTTTTGACAACTTCCAATTTTCCTAGATTCATACTTTGTACATTCCATATTCCTATTATTAATGGATGTTTACAGCTGTTTCTCTTTATTTTGAATTGTGCCCCATCAGCAAATGAAGGTCCCAAGGGCTTTACTCCATTCACGTCATCACGGTCAGCTCTAGTTTGAGGAGGCAGCTCTTCCCCAGTTGTATTTTGAGTGCCTCCAACCCGAGGGGCTCGTCTTCCAGCCACTATATCTGACAGTATTCTGGTGCTCTTCATAATGATTCAATATTCTGGTGCTATCTGACATTATTCCATTTCTATTCATAAGGTTTTTAGTGGCTAAACACTCAGAAATAGTCAGCCTCTCTTTCTTCCTAATCTGTCTTATTCTAGAAGCTCAGCTGAAACCTGTCCACCATGGGTAACCCTCCTGGTGATTAAAGTATGGTGTCATAGTTTCCAGCATCACAGTCATGTGCAAGACAACACAGCAGGACAGACTGACACACAAGTATGTATGTGTTTTCATAATGTGTGTGCAGGCGTGTATACTGACGAACGAGTGTATGAGTGTGTGAGCTCATGATGTGTGTGCAGGAGTGTGTACTGAAGGACGAGTGTGTGAGCTCATGATGTGTGTGCAGGAGTGTGTACTGATGGATGAGTGTATGAGCTCATGATGTGTGTGCAGGTGTGTATACTGATGAACGAGTGTGAGTGTGTGAGCTCATGATGTGTGTGCAGGCATATGTACTGATGGATGAGTGTATGAGCTCATGATGTGTGTGCAGGCATGTATACTAATAGATGAGTGTGTGAGCTCATAATGTGTTTGCAGGCGTGTGTACTGATGGACAACTGTGTGAGCTCATAATGTGTTTGCAGGTGTGTGTACTGATAGACAAATGTGAGTGTGTGTTTATGATATGTGTGCAGGCGTGTGTACTGACAGACGAGTGTGTGAGCTCATGATGTGTGTGCAGGCATGTGTACTGACAATTGTGAGTGTGTGTGTTCACAGTGTGTGTGCAGGTATGTGTACTGATGGACGAGTGTGTGAGCTCGTGATGTGTGTACAGGTGTGTGTACTGATAGACGAATGTGAGTGTGTGCTCATGCTGTGTGTGCAGGCGTGTGTACTGAAGACGAGTGTGTGAGCTCATGATGTGTGTGCAGGAGTGTGTACTGATGGATGAGTGTATGAGCTCATGATGTGAGTGCAGGCATGTATACTGACGGACAAGTGTGTGAGCTCATGATGTGTGTGCAGGCGTGTGTACTGAAGGACGAGTGTGTGAACTCATGATGTGTGTGTAGGTGTGTGTACTGAAGGATGAGTGTGTGAGCTCATGATGTGTATGTAGGCATGTGTACTGACGGACGAGTGTATGAGCTCATGATGTGTGTGCAGGCATGTATACTGATAGACGAGTGTGTGAGCTCATATTGTGTTTTCAGGTGTGTGTACTGATAGACAAATGTGAGTGTGTGTTCATGATGTGTGTGCAGACATGTGTACTGACACAAGTATGTGAGTGTGTGAGCTCATGATGTGTGTGCAGGCATGTGTACTGACAGACGAGTGTGTGAGCTCATGATGTGTGTGCAGGCATGTGTACTGACAGACGATTGTGTGTGTGTTCACAGTGTGTGTGCAGGTGTGTGTACTGATGGACGAGTGTGTGAGCCCATGATGTGTGTGCAGGCGTGTGTACTGACAGACGAGTGTGAGTGTGTGTGCTCACAGTGTGTGTGCAGGTGTGAGTTCTGTGTGTCTGTACCAACTCAGGAGACTGACAGACTTAGGGGGTGACTGGGCTGGGACCCCTTTCTCTGCCCTGCGGTCACCCCTCGCTGGGTAGCATGGATGACATAGCCCAGGTTCTGAGGTGCTTCAGGGTTCATTCATGGTGTTGGAGGGACTGAGCCCAGGGAACAGACCCCTGGATGAGTGGGTGGAGACAGTCACACAAGGTTCCCTCAGGAAGACCATCCTGCCACATGCTGAGTGCCCATGAGGATGGCGGGCCTGGTGGCCAGGCTGTGTGGCCGAGTCACTGAAGTCCCAGGGAGGCGTGTGGAGCCTGAGGCTCAGAGCTGGTCTATGTGGGATAGGCGTGCTTGTCTCTGTACCCCCATACTCTAGGCCCAGAGAAGCGCAGCAATGGGGACAAGCCCTTGGTGGGTCCCTAGCACCCCTAACATGCGATGAACTCCAGAGAGTAGGTGGGGGGTGTACTCGGGATGAGACCTCCCACGTGAGGATCAGTCCCTGCCA
Organism: Chrysochloris asiatica; assembly: GCF_000296735.1. NCBI lineage: Eukaryota > Metazoa > Chordata > Mammalia > Afrosoricida > Chrysochloridae > Chrysochloris > Chrysochloris asiatica. Next base: position 1,456,841 of record NW_006408832.1, read on the forward strand.
GGTTAGGCGGTCCGTCTATGTGACAGGTTGTGCAGGATGGGGCAGAGCCTGGGGTAAGTGAGGGCCAGGACCAATGTGTCCAGGAGGCCAGTCAGGCCAGATGGGACTGAGGATGCTATCCAATGCCGCAGCCACCCCCTCAGGCTACACTCTGTCTCTAGTGTGTGTGTGTATGTGTGTGCGTGTTGCATACTGCCTCCCCAGACCGCTGTCCACACTGTCCCTGAGCAGCGAAGGCGTGGTGAGAATATTGGCTGCAAGGGACCGGATGAGGCTGGGTTGGACTTGGGCACTGTCCAGGCACTGTCTATGGCGGGCTGACTGATTGGTGCCTGCCTCCCTGCAGGTGTGCAGAAGGTGTTCCTGGCAGGAAGTCAGGTGATTTCTCCTCTGTCCTTGTCTGGGGTTCCAGAAACACACAGAGGACCTGGAGCTACCTTCCGGGTGTTGCATTGGCTTTGGGGCTCTTGGGCAATATGGGCAGTAGGGTGCCTGGAGATTTAGGGGGACAGAGAAGGTCAAGGGGACCAACGGGGAGAGGAGATGTGCAGAGGTGAGGCGTCTGGCTCCCTCTACCCACAGCTCACAACCATAGGATTCCATGCCCCACTCCCGGCACACCATGGCTCTCAGACAGCGCAATGGGGTGGATGGGGCCCCTCTGCAGGGGTCAGGAGGGGCCAAGAGGCCAGGGAGGTCAGGCACCCTCAGGCTGTTCCCACCTCTGCTGGGGCGGGGGGCAGCTCACATCCTCATTTGAGTCATTCTTCTTGGGTCACTGCTGACTACAGGACTGGTCAGGCATGGTGACCCCACAGGGGGTGATGGGCTCAGTGGGGTCCTGGGACTTGTAGGGACAGCACTGTGTGGAAGTTGCTGTTGTCAGGAGTCGGCTCCGACTCGGTGACCCACACATGAGAGAATGAGGCATGCCTGGCCTGTGTCATCCGCACCATGTCAACATGTTTGAGCCCCGTGTTGAGCGCTGTGTCTGCTCCTCTTGTCGAGGACCTTTGTAAGGTGACCAGTTAATACAAGGTCGGTCCTATTGAAGTGGGCTGGGTCTTTATAACAGGAGAGGGCAGAGGGAGGACACTGAATGAAAGAGGACCACCAGGACCACTGGATGCTGGAGAGACGGGCAGGCAGGGGGCTCACCCTGCAATGCCCTGAATTCAGACTCTCAGCTTCGAAAACTGTCCTTAAACACTCCTCCGCCCCAGCCCCCACCTCGTGGGTGGTGTTTGTTATGAGGCCCGGGCCTCAGCTTAGCCTCTGCACTCAGGCTCCCACTGGGCAGTGGTCTTGGAGACCCCCTCTGGCCATATGGGAGCCTGGGATTCCAGGTGCCCTGTACAATCCATGTGCCGTGTCTCCCGTCCCATCCAGACTGGGAGGGCACACACGGGCCCCTTCCTTCCTTCTACCCTGGCCCTATGTGGGATGTGGGGCTCCTGACCCAGAGCTAGGTGCTGACAGCCATGTCCACTAAGTGATCACTCTGCTTGGGCGTCCCCTCACTTGTGACTGAGAATACTCCCTGGTTCACAGTGGGTGATGCTGGGACCCATGGTTCTCCTGGGCTGTAAGTGAGAAATCTGACGGGGTAGTTTCCGCCTGCCCTGATTCCCAGCTGTGGAATGCGGAGGGCTGCGGAGTATAGGTGTGGAGGAGGCAGCCGGCCAGCGTGCCCATCCACGCCTGCTGCCCTAGTGTCCGGCTGCTGCTGCTGTTGGCCTTGAGAATTCACCCAGCGGTGATGTCTGTGGGCTGGAGGGCAGAGGTCTGGGGAGGCTGGGCACACCATGATCTTGGGTCACCGGTGGAGGTAAGCACAGGGGCTCTGGGTGACCACTGCAGCTCGACAGGTGACAGGGGTGATGAATTCTCCAAAGGAAGGGTCACATGACCTGCTGTCCATCTGGGGCCTCTATGGAGTGTTAGCTGGGGCAGAGCATCCTCCTCAGAACAGAGTCCACGCTGACCAGATGCTAGCACCGCGCTCCTTCCCAGCTGACCATCGCCGCCTGGCTATGGGGGTTCCTAGTTCAGGCCTCACCCTACTGGTACTGCCTGAAAGGCCTCCCAGTCACAGAGTTGGGGGAGCTGAGTCAGGGGAGCCAGCTGGAAGGAGTGCCTTATGGGGGCTTTCCAAGACTGAATCTTTATGGGAGGAGAAAGCCTCATTTTTCTTCCTTGGAGCGACTGGTGGGTTTGAACTGCTGACCATGTAGTAAGTGGTCCAGTGTTTATCCTACAGTGCCACACACATGCTCTTATGAGAATAGAAGAGACACAGAGATGGCCTTGTGAAGATGGGGCAGACATTGGATGTGGTATGGCCACAAGTTCTGGAATGCTGAGAATAGCTGAGAGTCACCGGAAACTGGGAGAGAAGACTGGAACAATGGATTCTCCCGTGATGCCTCAGAGAGAATGGGCACCAGCCTCCCCCTGAGCTCAGAGCCCTGCCTCCAGAACTGTCATGTGACACACTGTGTTGCCACAGACAAAGGAAAGAGATACATTGTAGCAGAGTGTCCTCAGCGGCCCTGCAGAGGTCACAGCGCTGATGGAAGGGCCACCTGGCTTCCTTCCTCGCCTCCAGCCCTAGCCCACCCCTCTATTCCCACCTCACTGGCCCCATTGGGCAAGCATCCACCCCCACACCCATCACTGGCGGGGGCAGAGAAGTAGAGGGGTGGGCTCTGTCAGATCGAGTGTCAACTCCTGAGGTCCAAGGCTCAGCTGGTTCAGGAGAGGTGCGGCCCACACTCAGCAGAAATGGGAAACACTGACCAGTGCCCAAAGGCACAATAGGAGAGCGGAGCTCAGTGCCTGGCCAGGCAACCGCCACCAGGAGACCCCTATCCAGCAGCTCCCACGGCTGGCTGTTTCCAGGGGATCAAGCTGCCAGTCCTGTGGGGCATCTCGTCTATGTGGACTCCATGCACCGACATTTCCTCGCTAGCCCTATGTTTGAGTCACAGTTATTTCCTGGAGAAGGAAGTGGCTATTCGTGCCATGGAAATGACTTGGTTTTCTGCTCCCTTGCCTCTTCGGCAAGCTCTTCCCTACCCAAGGTTTCAAAAGAGTCATTTAAATCTCCTTTGGGCATAAAGCAAGCTTTACAGAAGATGATGAGAGTGGAAGACTGTGATCTGGTCCATACAGACCACTTTCCTCAGCAAAATCATCGACTGCTTCTTAGCCTGAATTCCACACACACATTGGGGACCAGAATATTTGTTTGTGACTCATCCTTAGTTCTGGAGCCACCAAGACCAGTCCTGAGGGAAGACCGGCCCTTCCAAGCCTAGCCTGGGGGGATACCACCAATGTAGAGTGGGGTGAGTTAGGCAGACCCTCCACAGAAGGGTCCATCAAAGCTGGGCAGAGAAAGGCCCCTAGAGCAAATCCCAGATTGGGTTCACTGCCTCAGTTCCTCTTGTTGTTGT
>NW_006408832.1:1461786-1492837 GCF_000296735.1 Chrysochloris asiatica
TCACACCTGAGCTGGCAGGTGAGCTTCTTTGGGGATATAAGTTACTGATCAGGCCAGCTGGCCACACCCTGACCTTGCCCACTCCAGCTCAGACCCCTGGGAACCCACAGCAGCAGGGCACTGGCTGGGCACTTGACTTTGCTAGCTGCCCACAGCCATCACCAGGTCTTGGGGCCGGTATGCCATCGGGGATGGGTAGTAGACAAAGGTAAGGTAGAATGAGCTGGTGGCTTGGTCAACCCCTTTGGGAAAAGGTGGTTTCTGTCTTAGGTATGCTGAGAAGCAGGAAGATGAGCTGTTTTGTCTTTGGAATGAAATCACTTTGGATTTGGGGGCCACTTGCCACTCCCCCCTGTTCCTGCTTGGCTTCAGATGGTAGGGTTGCTGGGATATTCCTTATGTTGGGGCCGTGTCCCTCGGTGAGGGGGCGGCTCTTTGACTCAGGAGTGAGGTGAGGGCCCGGCTGGTGGAGACTGGGGAGACAGTCTGGCTGCGCCTCTGCGCCCGCTCCTGGATGCCATGGGCACCGTGTGGAGACACTTCAGGCACCTCCCCAGGTTCTGAAACCCCGGTTTCTGAGGCTCTCTGTGAGTCCATGCCATGGGGGTATTTTAGGGTGTGCACGGGCAGTAAGGACTCTGGAACAGAGCTGTGGAGCAAGCCCCCCCACCCTGCCCACTGGACAAGGAGTACCTGCTGTGGACAGCACAGCGGCCTGGAACTAGGCAGCTTTTCTTCCCGGCTAACAAAGTGGGATATTTCTTCACATTTTTGTTTTCAGTTGAGGGGTGTGGCTTGCAAAATGCCTTGCATTTCCTTGATCTTGCTCATCAGTGGTTTTGGGAGGCCTGTCTCCCACTCTGAGATGTTGGTTTCCCTGCCTTTCCCAGGGGCTCTGCTTTTCCTGGTAGGAACACACACCAGGGAAGCCCATGCTGAGGGGTGGGAGGCTATAGGAACTTGCCATAAGGGTGCCTCCCACCCTCAATGGTGTACCCCCACCCCACTTTAAAGCCAAGGTCCCAGGGCTCCCCAGGGTCACCATTCTGCAGTCTGGCCTGGGGGGGGGATGGGTGGCTTGTGGCTGAGAGCCCCAGGAGGGGGCACCCCCAGAGTGCAAGCTCCCCGCCTGGGTTCCCGTGGGATCAGTCACCGCCATTCTGACCTCAGGGCGAGGATCGGGCATCCACTCCAGCATCTGGTTCCTTCCGGGTCAGGTCAGGGTGGAGATGGCAGTGACCTGATCCCACTCCCTCCAGCTGCCTGTTCTTTTGGGCACCTCCCACTTGTTTATTTTCCTGGGCCTACCCGGATGCTGGCAAACTCATCTTCTCACTGGCCCAAGGCAACAGGGAGCCAGGGGCATGGTTCCGGTGGGGGATGAGCCTGCATACAGTCCAATGCTGTCTGCCACAGGTCAGCGCTGCCCAACATGGGGCGGCCTTGTATGGTGTTTTTTGAACAGGCACCCAGGCGTCCCCAAGTCTGGACCCCAGTCCTGGCCTCGGTGCCTGTAGCCTCAGGAACCTGTATTTCCTTTTGGGTGAGAGACTTCCCCTGGAGCATTGGTCATGGAACCAAACCAGTTAAAGGCACCCCTCATCGAGGTTGGGGTGACCCAACTTTAGGCCTGGGGCTAGGGGCATCTGGCCGCTGTCTGCTGGGCCGAACTGTAGTGGCCACATGTTGGCCAGATGGAGGATCCAGGAAAATGCCTGTTGGGGTCACAGCTGACTGAACATCAGGCCTCTCTGATCTGTCCTCAGAGAGAAAATGTGACCTGCCATGTGGCAACCCCCTAAGTCTGAGTGGGGGTTCGTGTCCAGGATTCCTTTCCAGGGCAGTAGCCAGAGGCCGGCTAGACTGGCTTCTAGGGGTGGGGCTGTGCTGGGAGGACCTGGAGGAGAGGTCTGTGTGGGGGCTTTTGTTAGGGGTGGGGCTGCATTGAGAGGACCTGGAGGAGAGGTCTGTGTGGGGGCTTCTGTTAGGGGTGGGGCTGCATTGAGAGGATCTGGAGGAGAGGTCTGTGTGGGGGCTTCTGTGGCGTCACTAGAAGGTGTGGGGGTAACTACACCCCTGACACGGTTAGAGGAGGTAACACCCAAACGAACTGTGCTGGCAGCCATGGGTGGGGAGGGGAGGGGCTGCCTGAGCAGTGGAGTCACTCTCTTCCCCTTCCCCCTTCCCACACCTTGACCAACGGAAGAGGGGAGGGGCTTCAGAGAGTGGGCTAGCACACTGGGTGACATGGTTAGACCCAATGATAACTCTGCTGCCAAGGAACAGGGCCTCCACACCAACAGAGACAGCGAGACTTTCCCAGGGGCGGGGCCAAAGTGCACCAACCTGAGCTCAGGGGCCCAGGGTGAGCTCTTCGAGCACCCACAGGGGGACCCAACCTGTCAAGGTGGAGTGAAATTTGTGCCATTTTCACAGAAGGGGCAGGGGTTGTCCTTCTGAGCATAAAAACAATTAAAGAAAGACTTCCAGATACACTAAAATAGCTTTAGCATAATAATATAGTAACAATTATAATAATAATCTGCCAGTCGTCTGTCTGTCTACTGCAGTGGCTTATGTGTTGTTGTGATGCTGGAAGCTATGATGTTGTTGTTGTTGTTGTTAGGTGCCATCGAGTCAACACCGACCCATAGCGACCTTATGCACAGCAGAACGAAACACTGCCCCATCCTGGACCAGCCTCACAACTGTTGCCACGCTTGAGTCCATCGATGTTGCCACTTGGCCAATCCATCTCACTGGGGGGTCTTTCTCTTTTTCTCTGACCCTCCACACTACGAAACATGTTATCCTTCTCCAGCGACTGGTCCCTCCTAACAATATGTCTGAAGTATGAGAGACAAAGTTTGGCCATCTTGGCCTCCAAGGAGCACTCTGGCTGCACTTCTTCCAACACAGATCTATTGGTTCTTTTGGCAGCCCATGGCACTTTCAATATTCTCCTTCAACACCATAACTCAAATGTATCATTTCTTCTATGGTCTTCCTTAATCACTGTCCAGCTTTCACATGCATATGAGGCTATTGAAAATACCATGGCTTGGGTCAGGTGCACCTTAGTCCTCAAGCTGACATCTCTGCTTTTCAGCACTGTAAACAGGTCTTGTGCAGCAGATTCTGGCATTTTAAATCCCAGCAGGGTGACCCTTGGTGGACAGGTTTTAGTGAGCTTCCAGACTCAGACAGACTAGGAAGAAGGAGAGGCAGACCACATCTGAATGGTTAGCCACTGAAAACTTTGGAACAGCAGTGTAAGAGTGTCAGATGTAGTGCAGAAGATGAGCCCCTTGGGTTGGAAGGCATTCAAAATACGACTGGGGAAGAGCTGCCTCCTCAGAGTGCAGTTGACCTTAATAACATGGATGGCGTGAAGCTTTCTTGACCTTCATTTGTCAAAGAGACTGTCTTTCCCCAAGTTGATGTTTTGGTCTTCTGCCAAAGATCAGCTGATGAAGGTCTTTGGATCTACCATTGGGTTCTCGGTTCTGTTCTTCCGAGCCCTCTATCTCTCGTTGTGGTTGTGCCAGGCTGCTTTGTCCGCTGTGGCTGTGGAGTAGGTTTTGAGATGGGGAAGTGAGAGCTCTCCTACTTTGTCCTTCTTTAGTAATGCGTTGCTCCTCTGTTCTCTGGGGTCTCATTCTTTCCCATATAAAGTTGGCGATTCGTTTTCCACCTCTTCAAAGAGTGATGTTGGAATCTGTGCTGGGATTGCACTCTCTATAGATTGCTTTGGCAAGTGTTGACGTTTCCACACCTTTAGTCTTCTTATTCATGAACATAGCTTAGTCTGCCATTTCTGCAGGTCTCTTTCCGTTTCTTGTAGGAGATCAAATACAGCAGTTTGACCCAGTCCCTGGATGCACTTTGTTGCTGTTAGATGCCGCTGAGTCCGTTTTGACTCAGCCACACCATGTGCTGACCAGTCTTGCATCATCCTCACCCTCGTTGCTACATTTGAGCCCATTGCTGTAGCCACTGTGCCAATTTGTCTTGCTTCGGTTTCCCTCTTTTCAATGACCCTCTACTTCACCAAGCATGATGACCTTCTCCAGATGTTATTGGGGTGGAGCGGTCCCTGATCCTTCAACAGAGAGTCTTTATCTCTGCTAGACAAGAACCATCAGGTTAGATCGACAGAGTTTCACACAAGCAAAACATATAAAGATTTGTTGAGGAAAAGATCTGTCCAGAGGAGACCAGGAGGGCCCTAGACAACACTAGCCCTCATCTCCCGGCACAGAGGGTTTACTGGGGCCTAAAAGGTCTAAAAGGAGCTCTGGTAGCGTGCTAGTTACGAGTTGGACTCATTTGAAAGCAGTTCGAAACCACCAGCTGTCCTGTGGGAGAAAATGAGGCTTTCTGTACCAGTAAAGATTTACAGCTTTGGAAACCCTATGCAGGGTCGCTAAAGTTGGACCAGATTCCATGGCATACCACCACCACCAAAAGGTTTTAAGTGGGAAAAGGCATCATATTGATTCATAGGGGTAGGTGGCGAGTCCTGGTGTGGCACTGTAGGATAAGCATCCAACCACAAGTTTGGTTTGAGCCACAAGGTTGGAGATTCAAACTCACCAGCCACTCCTTGGAAACCCTATACAGGGTTGTGATGAGTCAGAACTGACTCAACGGCACTCAACAACAACAACAACACTAATTGAATGTGTATGCAGAATCAAGATGGATTCTATTACAAAGACCTCTGGTAGGAGCAGACAAAACCTATTCTGGGATGTTGAGCATACATAGTCCTTAAAGACCCTGGTTCAAACCCTTTCTAGGGGTTGGTGTTTTCATTTGCCCCAGCAGAGGTTAGTCCTTTAAAGTTATTCCTAGGGCACTGGGTAAACCAGTCTGGGTTGCAATACATCTTTACAAGGTAGTAAAATAAGGAAGTTTTTATAAGTGGTGTTTCTTAATGGCATGCCCTGTCTTGTTGGTAAGTACCGTGGAGTCAGTTCCGACCCATAGTGACCCTGCACAGGGTTTCTGAGGCTGTAAATCTTTACAGGAGTAGAACGCCTCTTCTTTCTCCTGAAGAACTGCTGGTAGTTTTGAACTGTTGACCTTGAGGTTGGCAGCCCGACTCGTAACCACTATGCTACCAGAGTGCCTTATGCCACCTTACAAGGGAGTAAAATAAGGAATTTTAATGGGTGGTTCTTCTTAATGGCATGCCCGGTCTTACAAGTGAGTAACATGCTGCATTATTATGGGTGGTCTTCCTTAATGGCGTGTCTTGTCTTACAAGGGAGTAAAATGCAGCATTTTTATGGGTGGTATTCCTTAATGGCATGTCCCAGGATGTGACTGTTCAGCTATGTGCCCTGAGGAAGAGGTCAGAGCAAGCATGGGTGAGCCAAATGAAGAACTGATGCTTCAGGCCAAAGGCACAGCATGTGCAAAGGTCCTGAGGTGCTGTTTGACGAAGAGGTGACTGGAGTCTGGGGAAGGGGAGAACACTCAGGTGTCTCTGACAGGGACCTTTGTCCACTCCCTGGTCAGGCCTTTGAGGGTCCCTTCCATGCCTGCCATCCCCTGACTGCTTCTCTTCCACTCCACGTACCCCTGGGAGGTGCTGGGCTTGGGGGCCTCCTTTGGGTCTCAGTTTTCTGGGCTCGGCCTCTCCAGGCGCATGAGCTATGTGTTGGGCTGTGTTGGTGTGTGTGTGTGTGTGTGTGGCGGTGCAGGATCTGATTCCCTCCAGGGCACACAGTAGGCGTTCAGCCCCAGGGTCACACGGCGGTGTGAGACCTGACCCATGCTGGGAGCATGTGGCCTCTGAAGCCAGGGTCTGACTCACAGGGGTGTGAGGGCTGGTGTGGAGTGGCTCATCCTACGCCCCTGACTTAGGATACTCCCTGTCCACAGGTACTTCCAGGGCATCTTCATCCTTCTGGCCTTGACCCTCGGCCTGCTGGCCAGTTTTCTGCACATGGACATGGGACTGCTCACACCGTGAGTCCTTCATTGGCCCCGAGGGTCTGGGAGGCCATCTACACCTTCTAGGAGCAGGGTCCTGGGTCCCCAGCGTGCCTGCTTTAATGGTCCCTACCTGCACTGTGGGGGGTCTCTGGTGGCTCACACCTCCTTCTTGTGAAGGTTGAGTTGCAAAGCTGTGTCTCCATTTCTGTGGGGATGGGAGACCCTCAACCAGTGAACACCACCAGGGAACAGAGGGAGAAATCCTGTTCTGTACCCTGTGGGTCCCCTGGGGCTACAGGGCTGGGGGGTTGATGAGTTGCAGGAGGCATGTATGGGGCAGGGGCTGGGGCAGCTGTTGGGCTGGGGTTTATGCACTTGGGTTGTAGGAATGGGATACAGGGTTGGGGGCACATGGTGGGTGCGAGGTTGGAGGCACAGGGCTGGGGCACAAGGTTTGGGGGTGTAGAGTTGGGAGCTGCTGGATTGGGGCACAGATCTGGGGCCTGAGATGGCAGCTGCTAGTTTGGAGGCACAGGGTGTTGGGGGCCCAGGTTGGGGGACACACCATCTCTCTGACAGATAATCAGTTCTTTCACTCCCAGCCTGACCCAGAGATCCCCAAAGCCGCCCATCACCCACATCATGTTCCTTAAGACGCACAAGACCGCCAGCAGCACCATCCTCAACATGCTCTTCCGTTTTACCGAGACGCACAATCTGTCCGTGGCGCTGCCCGAAGGCCAGCGCCTGCACCTGGGCTACCCGTGGCTTTTCATGGCGCGCTACGTGGAGAGCGGCAAGCCGAAGGGTCCTGGCCAGCGGAGACACTTTCATGTTATGTGTAATCACCTGAGGTTCAACCTGCCTGAGGTGCGGCTGCAGGGGCGGGGGTCTCTCGGCACTGGGGTGTGGTGGGCAGTTGTGGGGGTTAGGGGTCACCCCCAGGTGAGTTACCTCATTCTCTCCCTCTGTCCCCAAACAGGTGCAGAAGGTCATGCCCGAGGGTACCTTCTACTTCTCCATCCTCCGGAATCCTGTCTTCCAGCTGGAGTCCTCCTTCATCTACTACAAAGACTACGCACCAGCCTTCCAGGCCCCCAGGAACCTGAGCGCCTTCCTGGCCTCCCCGGAGACCTACTACAACGAGAGCGTCAGCCTGAATAACGTCTACGCCAGGAACAACATGTGGTTTGACTTCGGCTTGGACAACAATATGTGGCCAGAGGATAGTTACGTGCGCAAGTGCATCGCCGAGGTGGAGCAGAACTTTCAGCTGATTCTCATCGCGGATTACTTCGATGAGTCCATGGTGCTGTTGCGCCACACCCTGCGCTGGGACCTGGACGACGTGGTCTACTTCAAGCTCAACTCCCGCAGCCAGCAAAGCATCAGCAGGCTGACGCCCCAGGACCAGGAGCTCGCCAGGAAGTGGTCTGCGCTCGACTGGCGCCTCTACCAGCACTTCAATCGCACCTTCTGGAACCGGGTGCACTCGGAACTGGGTCTGTGGCGTCTGCGCAGGGAGGTGGCCCTGCTGCGGGCCAGGCAGAGAGAACTTATGAGCCTGTGCGTGCAGGATGGGGAGCCCAAGAACAAATCCCAGATCACCGACCTGCAGCTGAAACCCTACCAGTCCGGAAAGGCTGACATCTTGGGCTACAACCTTCGGCCAGACCTGGACAATGCCATGCTCCAGCTCTGCCAGAGGATGGTCATGCCAGAGCTCCAGTACATGGCTCACCTGTATGCCCTGCAGTTCCCCCACAAGCGCCCTAAGAACATCCAATTCCTGAAGGATTAGGGCTGGCTTCGGGGAGTCCCCTAGGCCATCACCTCCATGTTGCCTGGAGGCTGGGCAGTTCCTGGTGCTTATCACAGGGTTGGGCAGTTGGGAGACCCAGCCCTTTCCTTGAAGGCATCTGTGAGGGACCCTCCCTGGGGTCCTCCCCCCACCCCCAACTCCCAGGGCAACCTTAGGGTGAAGACCCTCAATCTAGGGCAATATGCAAACCGGTCTGGAGATGAGGGGATTCAGGACAAGTCTTATGAGGATAAGCAAGTGAACAATAGCTACTTACATGTTTACATACCAGCCATTCAAAGACTGTGGACTTAGAGAATCTGGACAGGTCTGGACGCCTGCTGTCCAGGGAGGACAGGAGCCCTGATAGATGGGGCTCACACCAAGCAGTCCCCCCTGGACCAACAGAGAAGGCAGAGCTGTTCTCATTGCTGCCCTGTAGCTCAGCCATGGGGGCGGGGGCTTCCTTCCATCTTGCTGTGTGGGACCCCAGTCCTGAGAGCCTGGCTGAGGGTGCCTGTGTGTCTAGGAACATCTGCACAAGAAGACAAAAGGGAGGAGAACCCTCAGGGGAGTCAGAACCCTGACTGACTCTAAACACCCCAGGTGATTAGAATAGGGCCCCGGGGCACTAATTTAATGGAGGGAACTTTAGGAAGACTGGGTGTTCAATGAGATCATTACAGATAGTTAACCAATTTGAGAATAAAACTTGGAGACTGAAGAAATTGCCTCTAAAATGCAATGAGTCATGAAGCTAGGTGAGTAGTCACTGCTGGGAGCTGTGGTCAGCCAGGAGAGTTCCGTTCCTCTCCATCCCCAGCCCAGGGACAGCAGAGCCAAGCCCCAGAGTAAGTGGAGAAGGGACCCAAAGCCAGGGTGGGCCAACATGGGGATAACCGGAGCCCCAAGAAACAGGGTGATTTGTAACCATTGCAATGATTTGTTGAATGTAAAACTGATGATTTGCCCTGTAAACCTTCACTCAATTCACAATAAAAGCTTAAAAATAAAAGAGAGAAGAGAAAAAGAAACAGGGTGACGAGTAAGAAACCAGTCCAACAGACAAGAAAAAGTTGTTCTGAGGTAAGGACTCAGCAGGCTGGATCAGCTGTCTCCTCAAAGAAAGCGGGACCCACACCCTTAGTGGGTCTTATGGATCGAGTTATGTTTCCCTACCCCAAATTTGGAGTCCTGGTGTGGCTCTGCAGGATAAGTACTGGACTTCTAACTGAAAGACTGATAGTTCAAACCTACCAGCTGCTCTTTGGAAATCCTATACAGAGTCACTATGAGTTGGAACTGACTCAACATCACTTAACGACAATAACAAACCCCAGTTTACGTTTGAGTCCCAATCTCTGGAAGCCATAATGTGATCTTGTTGGAAATAGGATCTCTGATACATTATCACTTAGTATGAGGTCACAGTGAAGTAAGGTGGGTATTAATCCCATGAGTGGTACTCATACAAAATAAGAGGCAGACAGAGAGGAGGAGGGTGGCTGTGTGAGGACATAGGAACATCTGGTACCGCTTGAGACAAGGAAGAAACTTCCCTGAGAACCAGGACAGGTGAGCACTTGGCCCTACCAGCACCCAGAATTTGGACTTCCATCTCCAGAATACGGAGAAGATGAATTTCTCTTCTTATGAGCCACCCACGTGTGGCCCTTTGTTACAGCCATCACAGGGAACTGACAGAGCGGCTAACTGTGTCAATCCAAGAAAAAGAGGAAATGTGGATGCTCCTGAATACACGGATGTAATCTCAGGGTGAGAGAGGCAGAGCTCAGCTGGCCACATGGGACTTGTAGCTGCATGAACGTTATAAGAATGAAAACATAGACAGTATTCCCAGCTGCCCAGGAATCAAGGAAATGAGATTGCAATATAAATTTCAGTATCATTTTTGTTTTTTTTTAATGTACTTGTTTTTGACGTACTTGTGACGTACTTGTCACAAGATAGCCCACAAAGACAATGGGTTCTCGCAAGCTTGTGAGTGGTCATCTAAGGTGTAACTATTGGTATCTCCTGTCAGGAGCAAAGAAGAATGGAGAAAACCAGAGACACAACAATTAGTTCAAAGGGTTAATAGATCACAGGAGCCGAGTCTCCAAGACCCTGAGACCAGAAGAACTAGATGGTGCCCGATCGCCGCTGCTCACAGCTCTGAGACAGATCTCAACAGAAGGGCCTGGATAGAGTGGGAGGAAATATGGAACAAAACTCAAACTCATCAATCAGGCTTACTGGTCAGAAACTGCTGGAACCCCCGAGACTATGACCCTTGTCGTTGTTGCAAAGTGCTGTCGAGTCAGTCCCGACTCAGAGCATTTCTGAGGGGTGGCTGGTGAGTTTGAACTGCCAACCTTGCGTTTCAAACCGACCTTGAGGTCCAGTGCTTAGCCTATAGGGCCACCCCAGGGTTCCTATGACCCTGAGACACCCTTTAGGTCTGGAACTAAGCTCACCCCCATGGCTCAATTTTCAGCCAAAAGGTAGACAGATCTATAGTAAGATGAACAATAACACCGAAGAGAGACCCTCTCCTTAGAGCCAGCAGTCCACCATCTGAGATCAACGGCAAACACAGGGTGAAGTGGGAAGATGCCTGGGATTGGTAAACACAGGGCAGAGTTGGGAAGATGCCTGGGATTGGCAAACACAGGGCAGAGTTGGGAAGATGCCTGGAAATGGCAAACACAGGGTGAAGTGGGAAGCGTGCTCTCACGTGGTGGGGATTGCACAAAACAAAATGTGTGTGGATTGTTGAATGGAAAATCAATTTGCCCTCTATACTTTCATCCAGATCAAAATTAAAAAAAAAAAAAGAACAAGAAAGGAAAAAAAAAACCCAAATTGGTAACTTTTCTGGAAGGAAATTTGGAGAGATTTATTGTTACGGTGTTGGTAGTAGAGATTTTGGAAACAACCTGTCTAGGTTGTCCATCAGAAAGGAATGCAGTCCACCCTCTGGGTGCAGAGTCTGTCAGAAATGCCTTTTGGGAGGGGCATTCCTAGCATCATCAGTTCAGAGCTGTGTGTCATCCCAAAGGGATGGAAAGGAAGGAGCAGCCTGGGGTGGATTGAACAAGGGGTCTCTAGATGAGGAGATGCCTGTTCATTAAGGAATTGTCCTTTTAGACTGGGTGGGGATGGGGGGTAGAGGTTGGAGTGATGCGCTTGCAAGCCAGATGGGAGCTGGGGCTGGGAGAGATCAGCTGGCATCCTAATTACGACTTTGGTGACAGAGTAAACTGCTGTCCCTGAAAGCCTGTGTGGTGCTTTGCTATGGCAGCCCTGGGCCATGTACAGGTGCTCTGGGTGGGAGGGCAGCAGGAGAGGACAAGTTGTGTCCAGGGGAGCAGACAGAGCTGACCAGAGGAGCCACATCCTGCATTGTGATTTCACCTCCCTCCTGGACCATCTTTCTATCCCAGCAGAGAGCTAGTCTTCTGTCTTAACACATTCTCATACTTGGCTGACTTCATGAACTTGCACCTCAGTGCTTGGTTTTAACAGTACAGCTGGAAGCGCGCATTCAGGGGCATTAGCGACATTCGTGATGTTGAGAAGCCATTGCCGCAGCTGCTCTGCCATGCAGCAGGAGTCCCTACCCTGCGTGAACTTTCAGTCACTCACCTCCTTTCTGGCTGAGAGAATGGTCCCCACTCCAGGTTGGGACAAATGCTTCCTGCTTCCCTCAGGGCATCCCCGCCCCCACCCCTCTCCAGGAACACTGCTGGTTCCGGTACCGTCTGAGGGCTACTTGGCAGACCTGTCAGGGGTCTGCCTTTGTGTACCCATTCACCTGAGCACCTGGCTCTTTGCAGGTAAGGTTGTCCTGTCACCTGGCTCAGGAGTGAGGGTCGGTCATCCCCCAATGAATCTACAGGGTCCCCCTTTCCTTCTTACAGGAACCTCTGCTCAGACAGCTGGCCTTGGATGGCCTCTACTCATGTCTGCTCTTGGTTGGCAGAGCACAAACGGGCAGGTTATGGGGTCATGGCTCAGGGTACAAGGGTCTCCACACAGCAGCATGGATGGCAGCGTCTGCGTAGTCCTCTCCTGTTCTCATGGAAGGGAGGAATCAGGGGAGCAGCTGACACGGTGCCCTGCTGACCACAGCCCCCAGCTCAGCAGGAGTGAGTCTCCCATTTCCCTGTGTTGCCACTGTCTCCTGGTGCCCTTCTAGATCCAGCCCCTCTTCTGTGACCCACCAGCAGGGTCCTGATGCAGCTGCCAGCCCCATGCCCAGACAGTGAAGCCTTGTCTCCTTCTGCCTGGGGGTTGGACCAGCTGCGGCTCCTGAAGATGCCCAGCGGCCAGCCGGGCAGTAGGCAGTTCAGCTAGAAAAGCCCCTCTTGCCTGCATCCCTGCACCTGGGCCTGGAAGCCAGGACACACGGCCAGCGAGAAGCCCCTTCCTGCCTGGGATTGCCCTCCCTGCCTGCATCCCCATCCCTGGACCTGGAGGCCAGGACACATGACCGGTGAGCCCTCTCCCTGCCTGTACCCCCTTGCACCTGGGCCTGGCGGCCAGGACATGCTGTTGGGGAGCCCCCTCCCTGCATACCCTACCTCCACCCCCCACCCCCCTCCGCTCTGCCCCTGGGCCCTGGACTGAACTGGCCCAGCCTTGAGAGATGTAAAGACCAAAATTTGCTGATGGGGGTGACAGGAAGTGACTGGGGCTGACCTCGTGTCTGGTTGCTGGAGCCCAGACAGGACCAGTAGGGGCAGAATGTAGCTGCAGCCGGGGGGGGGGCTGGGGTCCAGGAGAGGGAGGGTCTCTGGGGAAAGTTCCATCTGCTCCCTGAACCTCAGGCCCTCCTCTGTGATGCTGCCCCTTGGAGAACATCTGTGCCCCGGGAGGCTGCCCTACCCCCAAGGAGGGCCAGCCTGGGAGGGTACATGAGCATTTGACCTCAAACACCCAGGTTGATTTACAGAGAGGCTGAGTCTGGTCCAGTGAAACCTGGAACCTACTGAACTGGACATTGTGCAGGGCTGGCCTCCTGGGGAGGTATGGCTTCTGTGAAAATCCCAGAGATTTCAAGAGAGGTGGCAGAGCTAGGGACTGGGCCCTGGGGCCCCAGAGCTCTGTAGAGCAGTGCTGGTTGGTAAGATGCTCTGAGCCTCTCTCTCACCCGGTAGGCCTCAGCCTCCCCCATGTAGTGAGGGACACAGCTGGACTGTCTCTGAGCTTGGGTTGGCCTGGCCTCCTGCCTGCATCTGCAGGCTGCACGGATACCAGCTCCAGGCAGGGGGCCCAGCTCTGGAAAGGAGCCAAGTGTGCAAAGAATGTCCTATTTGTGGCCATCTAGCACCCGTGTCCAGCGTGGGTACAATTTCCTGTGACTGTTGAGCCTACAGCTTCCAGGGGACAGGAAGAAGCCCAGAGGCTGTGGTCATGAGCAGGAGGCCAGCCAGGGTGGATCTGAAGTGTCCACGAGTCAGCTGGGACTCGGTGGACTGCAGGGAGCGTTCTGTGGGCTGCCTATTGGCTGAGCCTTCCAGGGACAAGTGGTGCTGAACTGAGTGTGGAACAAAGTGAAGGTCTTTCCTGACTTGGGGAACCTCAGGCATGAGGATGTCCTCTTGGCACAGCTCTGCTGAGTCTGTGAGAGGCTGCTCTTGTTTTATATATGTGTTTGCATCCCTCCTCCCCGCTTTCCACTCAGTTCTCTCCTCCGTCCTCGGGTCTCCTTGAATTTGTCTTTGTCAGTGTGTGGGGTTTTGACCCTTGCCAAGGTTCATGGGGATCTTCATTCTCTATATCCCCTCCCTCATCACTGTCCGCACACATCCCTAGAACCTCCAGACTCCGGTAAACATCTTTGTCTCTGGGTGCCTGTGGATGATGGGGGCCGCCCCCAGGTTGGTTAGTGTTACCGCTGCAGGGGGCCGGCTCAGGGAACACAGGACTGGATGGTGAGAGTGGGTGAAGCTGGGATATCGGGGACAATTCTGGAGAAGAGCCTTTGATCAGTTCTGCCCTGCACCTTCTGCCTCCCCAGGGCACCAGGTCTTGGGGTGCCCCCTTCCTTCAGCTGTGAGCTCAGCCCTCGCATACAGCCCAGTTTCCCCCCTTGTGTGTGACCAGTGTGTGTGTGTGTGTGGTCAGGCTGGGGAGGGTGAGGATGTGAGGGTCTGTGGAGGCATCACAACTCCCACCCTACAGAGACCCTCCCTGCTTTGGAATTTCTTCTGTGGGCGGGCCGCTCCTCTGGGGTCCTGCTGACTACTGTGGCTATGTGTTGGCCCCACTCTAGCTCTGCTCTCTGGGGGCACACGTGGAAGCCACTTAGAGCACCCTGTGGAGTAGGTGAGGCTACTCCCCCAAGGACCCACTACTCCTACTTGCTCTAGAGCCCAGGTCCAACCTTGGGATCCTCTCTCTGAACACCCTTCTAGGTCCATCTCTGGAGGACACTCTCTGGGGCTTCAGTAGGGGAGGGGACCCACCCTTCTTGGGCCATGCCTCAGACATTGATGCTCTCCAGGTCATCCATGTAGCCAGAGGATAAGCTTTCCAGTGAGCTGCATGTCTTTGTGTGTCTGTGCATGTCTGCATATGGGTGCAGGTGCATGTTTCAGATGCACACACACACGTGTATATTCGTGTCTTTGCATGCATGTACACATGTGCTCAGATGCACATTTGTTTGTATGGATGGATGCCTCCACATATAGGTGTGCATATGTATCCATGTGTGCACATACATGTTTCCATGTATATGTGTGGATCTGTTACTGGTGAGCATCTGTGTCCTCATTACTATGTGAGTGTGTACACCTGTGTGTATGTCTGTGCCTTTTTATGTATCTCATATGTATATTGTAGGTGTCCCTGTGTATACACATGTCTCCATATATACATCTGCACACATGTGTTGGTGTACTTGCATGTCTCTGTGTGATAATTTCTATGTGAATGTGCACACACATGTGTCTTGTGTGTATTTCACATGTACTGGTATGTGCATGGGAGTCCTGGTGTGGCACTGGACAGTTAACCATAAGCTTGGTGGTTCAAGCCCATCAGCCATTCATGGAAAACCCTCTGCAGGGTTGCTTTGAGTTGGAAGTGACTGGACAGCACTTAGCGACAACAATAGTATGTGCCTGTTGTCTGTGGTTCAAGTGTCTCTCTTTCCACATGTATCTTGTGCCTGTCTTTATTCATCTTCTATAGCTCCTTGGCGGGCCCCTGTGTGGGGACACTGACTGAGCCCCTCCCTGTCTAGATCTCTGGGCTCACAGGTCCACTTGGGAGATCTCAGGATGATCTGGGAAGGGTCTGTGATGACTCTGGGCCCTGCTCCACCACCCAGTTCATCAAGGTCTGTGTGGTGATGAGGAGGAGCAGAGAGCCACAGGCACTTGGGACTCAGTGTGGAGTACCAGGGAGGGAAGGATTGTGAGGGGCACAGGGGCTGAGCCTCCCACTGACTGCACTCATCGCACAGGGATGGGGACCCCACGGATCCCTGCACGCACAGTGCTCTTTGAGCGGGAGAGGACTGGCCTGACATACCGGGTGCCTGCGCTGCTTCCTGTGCCCCCTGGGCCCACCCTGCTGGCCTTTGCTGAACAGAGACTCAGCCCCGATGACTCCCACGCCCACCGCCTGGTGCTTCGAAGGGGGACACTGGCCGGGGGCTCTGTACAGGTAAGGGAGGCTAGGGGGCTCTGTGTAGGAGAGGGAGTTCAGGGGCTCCATACAGGTGAGAGGGGTGCAGGTGACTCTGTGGAGGTGGGTCCTCGCCTTACAGAGGGCACCCAGAACCTGAAGCCCAGGCAGTGCCCAGTGGGCAGGTCCCGGTGTGAGTGTTGTCTGGCCCTGTTGTAGTGGGGAGGCTTGTGTGTGCTGGGAACAGCAGTCCTGGAGGACCATCGCTCCATGAATCCCTGCCCGGTACTGGAGGCGCGCACCGGGACCGTCTTCCTCTTTTTCATCGCGGTGCTTGGCCATACACCTGAGGCTGTGCAGATCGCCACCGGCCGCAACGCAGCCCGCCTCTGCTGCGTGAGCAGCCGCGACGCGGGCCTCACCTGGGGCGGCGCCCGGGACCTCACAGCAGAGGCCATCGGCAGCGCGGAGCAGGGTAGGCCGGGCAGGTCCCGGAGGCAAGACAGCGTGGGGGTGGGCGGGCAAGGGAGGGCTGGGGGTCCTGTCCTCCCTTCTGTCCACAGGGGGTGGGGAGAAGGCAACAAAGACGCAGTTGATTCTCCCGGAAAAAGTGGGTATGACCCTCTCTGCGGACCCAAGCCGGTGGCCTTGAATCCGAGCTTTGGTCTGGGTACCGACTCCGCCTGCCTCTTCCCACTCTGGGCTCATTGCTTTGCCCAGGCGAGAGTGGACGCTGAGGTCCTCTTTGCCCCCAAATAACGGCTTCTTTTCACACCCTGTAAACATGCGTCACTCCTCCTTAGGGTCCTCACAGCTGAGCACTGTGCCCCCTCCCATGGTCATCTGTCCACTTGCACAGGGGCTGGTGGCCTGTCCAGAACCCTAGTCAAGGGGGTTGCCTGGACTCCTTCTGGGTGGGGCTCCCAGCAGTGATCTTGCTAAGACCCCAGAAAGACGTGTCCAGTCCTAGAGGAAATGACCCGAGTGAGCGCAGGGAGAGGGCAGTAGTGGGAGGCTCCGTCCAGGGGCCACGCCCACTACCCTCCCTGCCCTCTGGTGGGTGTGGCCCTAACCCTAACCCATCCCCTAGAATGGGCCACTTTCGCTGTGGGTCCTGGCCACGGAGTGCAGCTGCGCTCTGGCCGCCTGCTGGTGCCTGCCTACACCTACCGAGTGGACCGTCGCGAGTGCTTTGGCCGCATCTGCCGGACGTCACCCCACGCCTTTGTCTTCTATAGTGATGACCTCGGCCGAAGCTGGCACCACGGGGGTCTCGTGCCCAACCTGCGCTCTGGCGAGTGCCAGCTGGCGGCCTTGGAGGGAGGCCCCGGTGGTCCTGTCCTGTACTGTAACGCCAGGAGTCCGCTGGGCAGCCGCGTACAGGCGCTGAGCGCTGACGAGGGCGCCTCTTTCCTGCCTGGTCAGCTCGTGCCCCCACTGGCAGAGACTGCCCGCGGCTGCCAGGGCAGCGTGGTGGGCTTCCCAGCTCCACCCTCCCGTCGACCTCTGGTGGGGGCCCAGCCGGTGGGTGCCAGGAGCCACCCCTATCCTCCACGCTCTGGTCCCCGAGTCCAGGGGTCCCGGGAAGAGGGTGCTGAAGACCCTTGTGGGTCAGCGGGGGCATGTGGGGGTGGCTTGGGAGAGTCTGATTCGGCCTCCAAGGTGTCGGCTCCGAGGCCCACGTGGCTCCTGTATTCTCACCCGACTGGGCGTCGGGCTCGGCTCCACTTGGGCGTCCGCCTGAGCAGGGTCCCACTGGACCCGCACAGCTGGACGGAACCCTGGGTGATCCACGAGGGGCCCAGCGGCTACTCGGACCTGGCGGCTCTCCCAGGCCCTCGTGTGGGTGACCAGGCCTTCGCCTGTCTCTACGAGAGCGGCATGCGGATCTCCTATGAGGAGATCTCCTTTAGCCTGTTTTCCCTGCGCGACGTGTTGGACAACGTCCACCCGGGGAAGCGACCGGCGCTCTGCCTGCCCTCCTGAAGGGCAGCAGGGACCCGGCGTGGGCCGACCGGTCCTGGCGCCTGCAGGAGCGCTGGGGCGACGGGCACGTCTCTGTTTGTCACTGGTCAGCGTGTCCTGCACCAAGTTCTAGTGGGTGTCTTTGTAAAGCACTCGGCTGGCAGCAGAACAAAGGCTGAACTTCCTCTCTTTGAAACGAGAGAGCTCACGGTCTCAGATGGGGGTGGTTTGGGCTCTGAACTGTCCACCCGCCTGCCTGCGAGAACATGCCCCAGGCTGTCCACCCACAAGACTGGACCTGGTCCTGAAGCATTTAACACTTGTACTACTGGCTCTTTCGTGGTTTATGCATGAGACATAAAGAGACTGTCCCCATGTCTAAGTCCACATCTCTGCCTTTCCTTCTGTCAGATAAGCTTCTCTAACTCCTCAGTCTTGATGCTGTGGCCAGAAGGAGGATGAGGCAAGAGGAAGCATGTGTCTCAGAAACACCATCTCATACCTGTTTGGGCCCCCACCTCTGTCTGAGGTTGCAAATGGGTTTGCAGTCCTATCCTTGCATTCCTACTGCTAGAGGAGCAGGGTGGTCCCTCTGTGAAGCCAGCAGACTGAGTGGGCGGGGCCTGCTCCCTGCACACACCCTTGTTTCCACATCCCAACCTGCTCTGGACAGGCCACGGGCTCTGTCTTGGTTATTCCCTGGGGAACAAGAATGGAAAAAAGTTAGGAAGCAGCACCAAAGTGGTAGTAGGAATGTGGGGAGAGGTAAGTTTCAGTTCATGGTTGCCTTCCAACCTGGGGGTTCATCTTCCAGCACTGTACTGGACAAGGTTCTGCTGTGATCCAGAGGGTTTTTATTGGCTACTTCCGAGTTGATTTTATTCTGGAAACTTCAGTGAAGCCTTCCACCATGGAAGACCCTATACCGTTCATAGAAATACCAGGGGCACAACTTCCAGCACTTTAGAAGTGTTACACCACCACAGTACGACAGCTGATGGGCCGGCCGTGGGGATCTATTCTACAGCGGCAGTGCTCTACTGAGGGACATTCAGATGCTTAGAATTGCTTTGTCATTACAAACAAAGCTTCACTAAACACCCTGGAACATATATCTGTATAAACTGGAATTTTAGTTTCTGTCACATAGATTCCCAAATGTAGGATAACTGAGCAAAGGGTCTTTACCTTTCACTTTCATGGATAATAGCAGTCCGTTTTCTCAAAAGGAATAGCCATTTCCTTCTCTCGTAGCATCTGAGAGGACAGCTATGACTATTATCCATCTTCTGACATTTTCCAATTTGATGGGTATGCACAAACTCCATCAGGTCATTTCTCAGGTGACAATGCACTTTGTCCTCTGCTTGTCTGTCCTGGATGTAGACTCATAAAGGAATGTGAGTTGTTTGGGTCTACAGTGGGATAAGACCCTTTCCTTTTGTGCCTGCTAATGTCCTCCTTCCTCTTCACCAGAAAACACCATTTTGCCAGGCCCCAATGCCATGCAGACTCTCCACTGCCATACCAGGCAGAGATGGAGATTCCTCACAAAGTTGTTATATGCACAGGAAAGGAAAACAAAGCTGAGTTCTGAGTCATGACCAGCTCAGGGCAGTACTATGAACAATGTGGTCAGTAAGTGTGGAGGAAGGTGGATTGTTCTCTGTACTAGATTTCAGACTCTGAGTCATTTATTAAGAACACTGATAAGATGGAAGAAAGGGAAGATAGCCCAGCCAGAGACAGACCTGTGGAGGAAGGAAGTAGGGAACTCTGACTGGGGGCCTCTTCCAGGATGCCAGGATTAAGCAGTTATCCATGAACAAGTAGAGCAATCATGATAAATACACTCAGACATTCTAGAAGAAGTCAGGCTGTGCAGCCATTTCAGCTTGGCTCATTTTCTTTATCTAGGTTGGTTGGCAAAATGCAGGATTCTTTCACAGGTGGATGGTGACCAAGACTGCTGGAACTCTACAGCCCCTTCTGGGTCCATCTAAGGGTGGTGGCTACATCTGGGATGGCAGAGTTTTGGCACAAGGATATATGTGGCTACCAATGAACTCCAAGAAGAAAAAAGAACAAGAAAATCACACTAAGTTTATTGAAAATCGCTGAAACCAAAAATAAGACAAAAATCTTAAAATTGGTCAGAGAAAAGGATTACCTTGAAAACAGTGATATTTAAATAGACAGTGGACTTCTTAGCAGAAGCAGTGAAAGCTGCAAGACAATGGAATTGTGCTGAACAAAAGTAGCTCCCAATCTAGAATTCTTAGGCTACCAAAAGTATCCTTCAAGCATGAAGGTAAATAATAACATTTTCAAATAAGCAAAAACTGCCTGAATTTGTCATCAACATATTCCCATTAAAGGCAATGATGTACATCATCACACTAGGAGGGTGGTGGGAGTCATGGACCACACTGACACAGGAGGTGATATCAAAAGGACCGTCTACAAAACTTTTGTGCAGTATTTCAGCAGAAATAGATTATACTTTATAAAAACATTCCTGCAGTTAGCTGTAGCCACAAAAACGTTTCTGCAAGCCTAGTTTACATGGATCAAAATGCCGGCGAGGCTAAAATTCTATGCTAATTTACTTTTTGAACTATAAGATCCACTGTTCAAGCCCACCAAACTGCTCACTGGAAACCCTGTGCAGGATCACAGTGAGTCGGAACCGACTTCACAGCACCTAACAACAAAACAGCAGTAACAGTGATTTTATTGACTTATTTTAAACTTTTTATTGTGAACTGAGTGAAGGTTTACAGAGCAGATCATCAGTTTCACATTCAACAAACCATGCACTTGCTTCACTACATGGTTGTTAATAGTTAACCACATTGACCTCTCTTCAATTTATTGCGTTCCTCTCGCTACCTTCATCTTTCCTCTGCTAATCTCCCTTTCGTATATTACTTGCCTTGTCACACATGTTAACATGTTTTCCTACATTCTTCTAAAGTTTTTATTGTGTTCTCCTTGCTTTCCTTGATCTTTCTAGCTATCTTTTGAAGGTACTTAATTATAATTCTTTTGAATTCTTTTTCAGTTAGTTCCATTACACTGTCTTCCTCAGAATGTCTTCTGGCTCTGCATCTTGGTCATTTGTTTGAGCCATTCTTTCTTGTTTGTTCGTGTGAGTTAAAATTGTCTGTTGTCTCGGGGACATTGTGAGGTTGTCATATTTATAAAAACAGTGCAGTTGTTGGACCCAGAGGGGAGAAATCTCTGGTGGAATCCTGAAATTCAAAGAGCTCATGAAGTGGTTGTGGAAGGGATGTGACAGCCAAATTCCAGGCCCTAGATAGAGTTCCTATTGGCCTCAATGTAATCTATGCTCAGGACACTCAATCTGGAAATGGTTTGTTGGGGCCTTTAATGGAGCCGATTTCAGTGTCTGTTAGGATCACAGGGAAATGGGGGCAGCATGAATGCTTAAATGCTGGCCTGGTAGCTCTGTGGGTTTTGTAGGTCTTGAGCCCAGCATTTCTGAATCCAGGTACCAAAGTGGCACTCCAAAATGGAGAAGCTGACCCTACCTCATACTGGTATGGCTCCCAACCACATGGCTCTGAACTTCTGGAGAGCAGGATTTGCAATGGGGATGGGTGAGGGTGGGAGCTGGCCATAGTTCTGGTAACTAGGAGTGGTGGTGTGCCGTGGAGTCACTTCCAACTCATAGGGACCCTGCATAGGGTTTCTGAGGCTGTAAATCTTTACGGGAGCAAAAAGCCTCATTTCCCTCTGGAACAGCTGGTAGTTTCGAACTGCTGACCTTGCTGTTAGTATCCCGACTCGAAACCACTACGCTATCAGAGCTCCTTGTTGTTGCTGCTGCCGGGATTAAGGCGCTTAATCCAACCTTTAATCCTTATATTGACTGATAACATCAGATTACATCATGACACACCCATCGCATTACATCATCACATAACCGTCATATTACATCATCACATAACCATCCCATTACATCATTACATAACTGTCATATGACATCATTACCTAACCGTCCCATCACATTATAACAAAGCTGCCAAGCCACTGAGAACCATGACCCTGCTATGTTGACACATATTTTTTTGGGGCACAATTCAATCCATGATGGAAGATAGTGAAAATTGGAAACATTTTGAAATTAATTATGCAAATGCTGCATAAAAACTTGTGGGATACAGCTCCAGCCAGCCTTAGAGAGGTATATGTAGCCCCAAAGTGCACACATTAGAAAAGTGAGAAGGCTGATTATCGTCGATCACAAGATATTTTAGGTTGACAGAAAAGTGGCTTTTAAACAGCTGAAAATTCAGTCCAAAGAAAGTAGAGGGAAGGTGTCTTAGTCTCCTGGATCTTTAGTAACATAAATGCCCCAAGTGGGGGGTTTAAAGAGCAGACATTGATTTTCCTACAATTTAAGTTCCTTTGTTCGTGGTCATCATCACACGTCATCTGTCTTCTGTGTCTACTTCACTCTGTCATAACGCCGAAGTGAAGATGCTCACCACATACCCTACACTGGCATGCCTCCATCCACATGGCACTCAATTGCATTGTGGAAGGGGTCCCATTACTTCCACAGCTGTAGGGGTTAGAGTCCCAACACATTTCTCCCTGTGTGACACAGAGCTCAATCCAGACAGAAGGAAATAATGAAGATGAGAGAAACCCTAATGAAGTAGGAAAACACACGCAGTAGAGGACAGGAAACACGCTAGGAATTGCTTTTCAAAATCAGATAAACCCATAAGAAGTCTGATCTTCTCTTCTTCAGTGAGAACACGAATGGCCAAAACAAGAATGAAATGATTCTACAGACAGAAGAGGATTTTATGAGCAATTTTATACCGATACATTTAAAAGTAGATAAATGGGCAATTCTCAGGCAAATATGACTTGTTCACACTGCTACAGGATGAAATAGATCATTTGGAGTCTAATCATTAAACAAATGACAGGCCTACACAGCTTTCTTAATCAATTCACATCTTGTGTCCCTGCAGAGGACAGAGGAGCTGTGGTCTCTGAGCAGCTGCCCAGGCCTCACAACCCCCTCCTCCCTCCCACACACCATGGGCACTAGATGCCTCCACTCTGGCAGGGAGGCCACCCCATCTTCAGTATCCCCAGCAGGCAGGGGCTCATGAGGGACATTAGGTACAAAACCAAGGTCATAAAGAATAATTATAAAGACTCTGTGGTCTGAGAAGATGAGGAACTGTGTGCTCTCCACTCGGCCATGGAGCCTGTGAAACCGTGAGGGGTCCCTATGTCATCAGGATGTGGAGACAGCATCCACAGTGAGGGGAACCACATCCCCTGGAGTGGCTGAGAGGAGGACCAGAGTGGCTGGGGTCACATGCTCAGGGGTGTGCCTATGTGTCCAGGGGACATGGTGCAGCCACTCAGGAAACCAACTGGCCTGAAGTTGGATAGTGTCCTGGCCACACAGGGACTCCACAGCAGACAGAACCACAGCCCGGGGCCTTTCTCAAGCCCCTTCTGGGAGGGAAGTGCTTGGTGATCCCAGGCTGGCAGAGTCCAGACAGCCTCCAAGGCCACCTCCACAGTGGGCGCTGAGCTGTCTCCGGGGTATGAGTGTCTGCCGGGCCGCAGCGACCGCTGCTGTACAGAACCAAGGGCAGGCACTGGGGCCTCGGTGTGGAGTGGCCGGGGCAGGGAGGGGCTGGAAGCCGGGCCTTACCACACACTTCTCCCTGCTGATAGCACCTGACACAGAAGAGCGGCTGGCCGGCTGTAGGGC
The DNA here is from genome assembly GCF_000296735.1 of Chrysochloris asiatica. Lineage (NCBI taxonomy): Eukaryota > Metazoa > Chordata > Mammalia > Afrosoricida > Chrysochloridae > Chrysochloris > Chrysochloris asiatica. The sequence continues at coordinate 1,484,913 of NW_006408832.1, forward strand.
GGGGACTCCACTCTCCCACTCACAGTGTCCCCACATTCTGGTGAGCCTGATCCCAGCACTGGGGGCCCCACACTTGGGCCTACCCACATCTGGGCATCCTGGCCAGGGTGGGAGGACACAGGGAAAAGGGGAAGAGAGGGCTGCAACAGACCAACAGAGGACTTGAGTAGCTGGGGTGTAGACTGTGCTGGTCACACTGCTGGGGTTCCTGTTAGGGTGCCCCCATCCTCACCTTTCCTAAACCTCAGGATCCTGGCCCAGATCCAAAGAGGTGCCCCTGTGACTATCCACACTGGACCACCTAACCCATGACTGCAGAGAGGAAGGACACACCCAGGCTGGGCTTCCACTGGGCATCACTCCCGCCCCTGAGGTCTCTTCGTCCAGTCAGGTCACCAGCTGAGGATCCTCCCTCCACAAGGTGATGCTGTCCTGAAGCTTCTCCTGCTGGGGTCCCTGACCCCCCCCCTTCCCCCCCCCCCCAGCAGACCCATCCTGGGTTCCTGAGCAGAGTTTAGGCCTTCAACCCTCTCTCTCCTCAAGACCTTGGGCTACTCTTGTAAAGACATCCAACCCCTGTCCCAGCTCTGCAGACCTTGGGCAGGGAGCTTAGGTTGCCCACCCCCAAGGTCTAGGGTAAGGGGTCACTCCAGGGACCCTCCAAGGACAAGGAGGACCCCTCCTTCCAGGAGATTCAGACACTCACAAACCACTGGCACCTCAGCAATGACACGTGTGTGCAATGACACGTGTGTGCAATGACACGTGTGTGCAGGGCAGTGCAGGTGAGGATGAGTGGGGACAAGAGGGAGGAGAAGGGAGTGGGAGGGGGGAGTGGAGGGGACCCTGTGAGGAGGAAGCCAGAGGGACTGGGGAGACAGGGGGAGAAAAGGGTGCTGGAAGGAAGCAGGGGGGATATCGGGCAGTTCTGTGGTGGACCCTTGGAGAAGTGGAGGACACTGCACTGGTTTCCGTCTGGGAGTGCCCTGCCTGGAGACAGAATACAGGAATAGGAGCAGATCTGTGGGAAAGGCCACGATTCAACTGTGGTGGGGCTGAGTTTGGGGTCTTCTGCAGGGTGGGGTCAGGGGGCTCTAGGTGGTTAGAGGTTATGAGAAGGTAGGCGTGGAGGGACCCCATAGGGTAGGACCCACACATGAGACTGGGAGGAAGGGCAGTTGGTCAGGAGCAGACAGGGAGGCATAGCCCAGAGGGCCTGGATTGTCAGGTTCCATCAGGGCCCCAGCTTTGCTGCTCTCTGACCTGAACCCACTGTGTCCAGATAAACCCAGCAGTGTCCAGATAAAGAGGGCCGACTGCCTGGCCATCTGAAAGTGACAAGGATTCTGTGAGCACCCCATGTCCCATCAGCCTGGGCTGGGCCATGGAATATTCCATAATCAGCCATTTACCCTGGGGAGCTGGGCACTGTGTGACCAAGGGCTGCTCCTATGGCCATCTACTCTCCGTTGGGGTGAGGGCTCCCAGCACCTCCAGTCATTGTGGGTCCATAAATGAGAATGAAAGTTGGGGTGCTGTGGGGAGGAGGGACACAGAGGCTGGGTGTTCCACCCTGAACATGAAGGGAAAACAAGGACCCCAAGTGGTCACTGTGGCCTTAGCCAGAGTTGTCCTGGTGGGAAGTGGGTCTGGGACAGACTGTGTGGAGATGAGCAATGCCCTTGTGTGGGACCAGACAAGGGACTAAAGCGCCACTGGGGCAGACATGCTAACGGGTTATAGAGTCAGCACTTCCCAGCTACACCCACAGGCACCTGCTCCGAGAGCCCTGGAACCAATGGAAGATGTATATGTGGATGTGTGGGGGACTGCAGAACGGGCCTGAGGCAGACAGAGGTTGGGGAACCTGGGACTGGGGGCACTCCAGGGCTTGGCCCCCAAGGTGGGGAGGTGAGAACTAGCTCAATGGTCAGTGGTCAGCTCTAGGAGGCATCAGCAACAGAGTCCACCTTGAATAAGAAGACTCAAGGAAGCATCTAGAGAAGAGCTAGCCCTGTCCAATGACTTAGTGACCACTGCGCAGCGGCCGACCCTCCCTTTCCTTCAGGGTGACGAGCCCAGGAGAGCTTGCATCTCCATTGGATGATTGTCCACTGTGGTAGCACTCACCCATCCACCAGTCAGAGTGTCTCACATGTCGGGACACAGTTTCAACTAGGACAGTACCGTCCTGATCTGTGAGGCCCATCCCCCAGCTGACCAGCCTGCTGAGTATCCCTCAGCCCTGCTGCCAAGCTGGCTGGGAGTGGTCTTCGGGAGCGGTCTACAGCGTGCCATCCCTAGACCTGGATGGGAGGGAGGAAGCTGAGGTCACTGACTATCCACCCCAGTGAGTGGTTCAGTCCAGACCCTGTGGGTACTGTCTGCCCCACGTGTCTGGTTCAGCACTGGCCCATGGGTGCAGTTCCCTCCCCCACCACCGGGGGCACTACTCACCTGCAGTGTCCACAGTGGGCGAAGCTCTGAGAGATGGGAGCCAGACCAGGCTGGGCCCCCAGGAGAACGAGGTCAGCAGCGGACATTCCCTGGTTGCAGTGTGGTCTTTCGGGTGATAGGAGTCACACAAGGCTAGATGAACAATGTCTAGCTGGGCTCTCCTGCAGGGTCCACACCGGTGGCGGGAAAAGAGCATCGAGGACCAGGGTGCAGATGTTGTGGCAGACTGTCAGGACACCGGAGGCTACTGGACTCCCCACTGGGGAGGGCCTGGCTGGGGTGGAGGCAGCCAGAGCCCAGGCCCCTCCCAAAGCCGCCTCTGCTACCTTGAGAAACGCTGAGGCCACTATCGCTGTCATCGCGGAGCGTGGGTGGTTGGGGGGGCACACTGCCTCAGCTTCGTTGGTGACACATAGGACACAGGGCAATGGAAAGAGTGAGTGTGGCAGGCTGTGGGGGAGGTCACTCAATAGGGAAGGCAAGGTGTAAAATGCTGACTGCAGCTGCCGCCCGCCCGCCCACCTGCCGCCGCCAGCCACAACCTTCTCAGTTCCCACCTGAAGTTCCCGGGCCACACGCAAAGCTGGGCTCAAAGCAGACTTCCTCCAGCCGGTTGTTACCTCTTCTTTTTGAATACCCATATGAATTCGTGCTTTTATATAAATGCAGTGTGTCTTTTCCAGTTAGTTTACTAATTCCTATTTTAGTATTTTTGATGCTCAAATAATTCTGGTGTCATTAAAAAAAAAAAGCACTTTAACTTTTTAGAGCCGTTTTAACTTTACAGAGAAGCTACAGGAAGTATAAACTCTCCAATATCCTCTTTACACACCATCTCCTATTGGTAGCATCTCGCACAGATGTGGCACCTGTGTTACAATTGAGGAACAGATATTGATACATTGTTACTAACTTCCATAGTTTTACATCACTGTTGCATTTTGTGCTGTAGTTCTGTACATATCCACTGTTCCAGGCTCTGATCATCCTGACATGATCCTGGTGGGTTTTCCTCTTTGGGGTCAGCAGATTGCTTCCAGTCCCGCCTGTACTTCTCACCAAGAATTGGAACGAATCATTCATCCTAGGAGTCCTTGCACCTTTTTCAAAAGAACTGGTGTTTTGATTTTTACTGTACCCAGCCCTTCTTCCCGGTCAGAGTCAGATGATACGATTGTTGTGTGTGTGATGATTTTTAAAACGAGAAAAAGAGTACGTTCAAATGACATTAATTTAAAACAAAATCACAGGTTTACTTTTTTTTTTTTTTTTTACGTTTGAGGCATTTTGGAGGGGGATTTTTTATTTTTTACTAAATACCTTGGCTTTTCATATTAACAAAATTGATTATTCAGTGTATTATTCAATGCAATCTGCATGCACTAGTTCTGAAATATCAACACCAACATTTCTATCAATAGTTATTCTACCACCGGACAGAATTCAAGATTAGAAGGCTATCTTTTGAGTTCTTATATGATGTGCCCATGACCAGGGTGTAGAGTTAAAAGACCAGTGTTCCAAGTTCAGCTGAAAAATTCTTGTTTCAACATGATACATAGTTAACTTGTTTATTTCAGAACTTGATAGATGTTGATTTCAGTTTGCTGAAACATTTTCACAATTGCTCTTTTGTGGATTTAGTTTTTCTGATTACTTGAAAACATTTCCTCTAGTCCACCATTAAGAATTGCCTTGTTTCCTTGCTGATCTCCCCCTACCCATGTCATCCTGTCCCACTTGACTGCTAACTGAATGGTTAAGGATCAAGTCCACCCAGAGGGGCTTCCGAAGCAGGACCTGGCTACTTACCTTCAAAAATGCAGCAACTGAAAACCTTATGGAGCACATTTCTGCGGACCCACCCGGGGTTGCCCTGAGTAGCAGTTGGCATTACAGCAGATGTTTACCCTCCCATTGTTTCTATCACAAGCCCTCTTGTCTGGGTGCTTGTGACCTTTCTCTCTTTCCTCTCTCCCGGCTAGCAGCCCAGTGCGTCACTGTGTGTCTGAGTCCAGGGGCTTCCCGTAAATTACCCCTCACTAATTTTGGTACATCCATCTTTGGTGGTGTGCTGTGGAGTCGGTTCTGACTCATAGTGACCCAGTATAGGATTTCCGAGGCTGTAAATCTTCATGGGAGCAGAAACCCTCATCTTTCTCCTGCAGAACAGCTGGTAGTTTTGAACTGCTGACCCTGAGGTTCGCAGCCCGATACGTAACCACTACGCTACTGTTGCAAACCCGGTCCATGGTGCTTGCCATTTCAGATTTTGCCTTGGGAAGAGGTTTCTATAGGGAATGGACTAGTCAAAGCTCCCCTCTTGTGTCTGGGAAGCATCCAGCTCTCCTGGTCAGCTTGTTTACCAGGGATGAAGGTGGGACCTCTTTCCCCAAAGCGAGATCTGGTGTGTTTGTGTAGTTTAACTTTGTGTTCTCTTACGATGAGTCACCCTGAGCATTCTTTAACTCCATTATGTACGCATGGAGCTCTGTGTATTATCGATATGTGTATGCATGCATATGGACAGTTTTACATTTTTCAGTGAGCTGTCTGATCATTGTACCTGCTGACATCTTGACCCTTCCTGCATTATTTTGGAACTCTTCATATAACTGAAGGGGCCTTGGTGGAGCAGCAGGTCAGCCAGTGGACTGCTAACAGCAAGGTGGGTGGTTCAAATCTGCCAGCCACTCCGAGGGAGAAAGTTGAGGCAGTCTGCTTCCATAGAAATTTACAGTCTCAGAATGTCTAAGGAGCAGCTCTCCTCTGTCAGGTGCGTTATGAGTCAGAATCGACTAGCTGGCGTTTGGATATATAATCATGTGATTTATCGCAACTATTGCTCCCAGTTTGCTTCTGATTCTTCATGCTAAGGTCTTTTGTTCCATTTGTGCCTCTGAGTGTATGGGTCTTTTCTTTCTCTGCCCCTTGACTCTGAGTCATGCTGAGGGATTTTTTCCTACTTGTATACTTCCTGTGACCGCTGGTCTGGTTTCATCGTTCTGCGTTTGGGAGTGATTATGAGTCGGGCTGCCAACCTCAAGGTCAGCAATTCGAAACTATCAATGGTTCCACGGGAGAAAGATGGGGCTTTCTGCTTCCATAAAGATTTGCAGCCTCGGAAGCCCTGTACAGGGTAGCTATGGGTCGGAACCAAGTCCACGGTACTTACCACCACCACAGCATAAGAGGAGTCTTGGTGTGGCGCTGTAGGATCAGCACTGGACTGCTAACCTTAAGGTTGGCAGTTCAAACCTACCAGTGGCTCCTTGGAAACCCTAAACAGGGTCGCTATGCGTTGGAACTGACGATGGTAGTAGAACAGAGGTCTGAGAGTGGATTCAGGCGAATCTTCTCCTAAACACTTAACATGGTCCAGACATCACTTACTAAAAATCCTGTCTTTTCCCCACGGATGTGGGGGCCACTGACAACAGATACACTTTCTGTGGGCGAACACGACATTGTTCTAGTCACAGGAAGCTTTACTTAGGGTGAGGAAGGCTTTGTCTACTTCTGCTTCAGGCTTTTCTTGGCTCTTGCTAACATTTCTTTCTCCATGTAAAATTGATTGTAAATATGTCTGGCTCCAGAAACGTGGTTTTTTTTTTTCTGGGGCCGGTGGCCAACTTGTAAATGATCTACAGAGGAAGTCCCAGTTTACAATGTTGACTCAGCCTATCTGAGGTCTTGTGTCTGCCCCCTCCCTACAACCAGGCCTTGTTTGTGGGCCAAAGTGCTTCTCCAAGAAGCTTCACACCTGTCTAAGTAAGCACTTTCTCTTTCAGAGGTTGCTGTAGCTGTTCACTGCTGGGCTGTGTGCAGACCAGTGATGGCTACTGCTCATTTTGCGCTCCTTGCCTGGGTGTTCTTGCTGTGTGCATCAGGTTTTCCACAGAACCCGTTGGGTTTTCCTGCGCATGAAAGCGAGGTACCCGCAGCATCCTGGGCAGGTCCCTCTGGTGCCAGGTCCTATCTAGCCCTGTCTTGACTTGTACCTCCAGGACCATGTGTGGATGGTGGTAACTCACCTTGTCCTTCCTCTTGCCTCAGACACCAGGCCAGGTGACCCCTGATGAAGGGCTGTGACTGAGGGCCGTGTCCAGCTTGGAGTGTGTGAAGGGTGAGGTTGGGGACCAGGTGTCTGCTATGGTTGTCCAAGACCAAGGTCAGCACAGAGCACAATTCTACTGACTTAGGGTCACCATGATCCAGAGTTGATGTGACAGCAGCGGCTTACCCTTCCATTGCTCCTTTTCTTTCTATGTTTTATTGTGAATCATGTGACCGTTTACATGGGAGAACATTAGTTTTACATTCATTCTATCTCATATCGTTTCATTGTCATGGTTACAATCACCTCCATGCATCATCAACCAACCAAAGGGTATACCCTGAGAACCTGCCCCCTACACTTCCCACCCCGCACTCCCCAGTCTTCAGCACACAGTCTCTCTCCCTCTCTGGCTCCAAAGTCCCCAGCTGCTCCATCTCTCCACATCATCGTCTCTGCCTCCATCTCAGGCATCACTGCTTCTCTGGGTAGGTCCCGCTTTCGACTCTTCTCCGTTGATGGTCCTAGGGACCTCTCCGCTCCTAGACTGAAAAGTTAATCACTCCCCTCCTTGCTATAAAACTTCTGCCTTTACAATTCCAACCCTCACAATCAGTCCTGATAACAATTATTCACTATTGTATCACAAGAGACCCATCTGTATTTCATTTCATCAGCTCCGTCTAGACAGATTGGATAGTACTCACTGGAGATTCTGCCTTCCTCCATGCCCCCTGGCTCTAGGTTCCCTCTGGAAAGCTTGTAAGCCAGTCACTTCTTGCCTTTGTAGCCAATGTCCAAGTTGCCCATCCCTGTCTACTTTGTGTGTGGAGGGTGTGGGAATGATTTTTGCTGGAAGGATTTGTTTCCTCTTTTGAGCTACTGCATCCATAGGTGTAGGTCAAGTTCATCAAATTGTATCAGATTACTCTTTTTTTCCTCTTCTTTCTTCCTCTGGTTGAGCTCTGATCATCTAGTCATTGGAGTCAGGTCAAGTGGGTATTATCTGTAAGTGTGGGTGTTCTTGTGCATATGCCCTCTCTTTTTATCAGCTGCACGCGTCAATCTCCACATTATAGGGCTTAGCTCGCCACTTCATTGCTGTTTTCCCCTCACTTCCCCTTATTGGTGATGAGCTTGGTCACCAATCAGAGTGTGTGTTCCCATTGAGTCTAAGTCTTGGAAGGGGGTTTTCACTGAGGGGACCTGGCCACTTGCCTTGATGTTTCCTGGGCAAGCAACCTGTTTGTTCTTGTAGTAACAGTCTGTCTGCCTCTATTGTTTTGTATGTCTCCTGTAAGTCTTTCTTTCAAGAAGTATCTTCTATTCTTCTAGCTGCTCCAGGCTGGTCTGCTCGTCCTTTCAAGTGGAAATTTCCCATCTCTGGAGATCTGGATGTGGTTCAGGCTTC
>NW_006408832.1:1501213-1501908 GCF_000296735.1 Chrysochloris asiatica
GCTATAGATATGTTAATTGAGCCTGAGAAACCAAGTTGTGGGCCTGGGATTCGAACCAGCAAAGTACGATGTAAAGTTGCCTGAATATTGGGAGAATTACGTATGCCAGCTGTACCTTGTCTTAGTACCTCCCAGTTTGGTGTGAAGCTACTCCCCTAAATAAAACGGAGACGCAGGCGGGCCCAGGGGTGCATTACAGGCAGGCAGTGAAAGCGAGCACTATGGCTTGCAGGCCGTGCATTACAGGTTGGAAGGCATGCAGTACAGCTTGGAGGGCAGTGAGTTGCTGCCTGCAGAGGCCACGATGCCTGTAGTCCCAAGTATGCCCACCATTGATGCATCCACCTGGTTTCAGAGTGTCTCTTTGTCTTCCTCTTTCTGTCTTTCTGTGTATTCTTTTGCTATCCCTATCGCTGCCAGATATCCCCTCCTCGTGAACCAGACACTCGTAAACAACACAACTATGTCGAGGCCTGTCCCCGACATCTCAGCACCGCTTTCGCTGTGTCCCATAGATTTTGGTATGTTGTGTTTTCATTCTCATTTATTTCTAGAAACTTTGTGAATTCACGTTTAATTTTTTCTACTACCCAGTCACTTTTCAGCAGGGTGTTATTCAGTTTCCATGTATTTAACTTGATTTCCTTGGTTTTCCTATCTTTGATTTCTAATTTGATAGCATTGTGGTCTGAGAA
>NW_006408832.1:1502996-1504323 GCF_000296735.1 Chrysochloris asiatica
AGTCCATTAACTTTTCTGTCCATTTAGTGCAGTCTATTTTATCCTGTAATCTACCTGACCTTCTCACTATCTGGATCTCTGTTCCTACGTGTTTACCTTCTTTTACATTGAACTTGTTTTGATCATAGACTGACCTCCCAGATTCTCTGAGTTTGTTCTTATAGTTTTGTTTTGTTAACAACTCTTCTTTCTGTTGACTTAATTCAGGGAGGAGCTGCCACGTATGTCAATCTCTTTTTGTTGTCTGTTCTTGTTCGTTCTCAGTCCACAGAACTCCCTTTAGGATGTTTTGTAGCGCAGGGTTGGCTTTGGTAAAATCCCTTAGCTTCTGTTTATCCTGGAATGTTTTGATCACACCATCATATTTGATTGATAGCTTTGCTGGATAAAGGATTCTTGGCTGGCAATTTTTTTTTCTTTCAAGGTTTTATATATGTCTCCCCATTGCCTTCTTGCTTGCATGGTTTCTGCTGAGAGATCCGAGCTTAATCTGACTTGCTTGCCTTTATATGTAACACTTCTGTTTTCCCTGGCTGCTTTCAGAAGTGTCTCCTTATCTTTGAGTTTGGAAGGCTTGACTATGATATGTCTTGGTGATTTTCTTTTGGGGTCTACCCTTCCTGGAGTTTGTTGAGCTTCTTGAATGTTTATCTTTCCACTTTTTAGGATATTAGAGAAATTTACTTCCAGCAGCTCTTCATCTATTTCTTCTGTGGACTTGTGTGATTCTTCTTGTTCTGGAATGGTGATAATTCTTAAGTTATTCCTCTTCATGTTGTCCAACATGAATCTTAGAACTTCCTCTGAATTTTTAAATCCTTTTTTGTGTTTGTTCTTCTATCTTAGTGGTATTCAGAGATTTGTCTTCCAGCTCACTGGTTCTACCTTCCATCTCATCTATTCTACTCCTCTGCCCTTTCAGAGTTTTCTCTAATTCTGTTATTTTGTTATTGATCGTTTGGACCTCTTTCTGTAGGTTTTGAATTGTTTCCAATGCTGTATCTATTTTATTTGATTGTTCCTGTAACACTTTCCTGACTTCTTCCTTATTTTTCTCAACTCCATTGTAGAGTGTTTTGAAACATTTTATAATCATTTTTCTTAATTCTTCCTCAGGCATTTCCAAGGCCTGCCCTCCTTCCAGAATGGAGTCAAGGTCTACTTCTAGGTAATTTGTCTCAGAGATTTTATCTTTTTTCTGGATATGTGCTGATATGGTCATCTGCTTTTGCTTCTTGGACATGTTGAATGTTTATCTGTGGCCTTAATACTTAATTGAGTATGTGTTTTGGTAATTTTTTATGCTTTCTGATTGCTTCCAGGAAGA
>NW_006408832.1:1504543-1514306 GCF_000296735.1 Chrysochloris asiatica
CTATATGGCAACAGTTTCTGACTCTTCTTGTGTAATATAGGGAGACAAAGAGTCCTCCAAAGGCAGAAGGGGGGTGCATATAACAACAAAACAACAACAGTTGGGGGAAAAAATGAGAGAAAGAAAAAAAAAAGCAGCACCAACAAAAACCAGACTGAATACTGCAGTCTCTAATCACAGAAAAGGGAGAGGAGGTAGAGAAGAAAAAGAAGGAAAAAAAAAATCTGTAGCTTAATATGAGTATGACTTTAATGTCCTAAGTTCCTGCCTTCAAAGCTGCCCGACAGATTCCAAGTTGCCAGTGTTGGTTATTATGCTATCCCTCAGGCTCCAATCCAACCTTTGGCTCTCTTTCCCTCCTTTCAGCACTCTTCTACTCTTTCACGTGATAAAAAACAGAACAAAACAGAAACAGATATTAGAAGTTCAGGGTATCCTCTTGGGCTGAGTATCTGTGTGCATGCTTGGCAGAAGAACCCACCAGCGGTGAGGGTGGGGGGGGCCATTCAGCTCAGGCTGTCCCTCTATTCAGCAGAATGGAGGTGGGCAGTGAGTGCGCCAATGACCAGATACCAAAGAAAAAAAGAAAATCAGAACAAAGCAAAACTGACCAAGTACATTGTCCACCTTTGTCCCATGGTTCCCGTGGCATTTTTCCGTGGTGTTTCTGCTCCCCCTGTTTCATCCCGCCGCTTGGTCTCGCCCAGGATGTTGGCTCAGGCCTCCGAGCCTGCCCTGGCAGATTCAAAAGTACGCAATTTTTTACTTCAGCTCCAAACTCCACAAGCTATAAGCCTTCAAACTGTTAAAATATTCCTATCTCTGTGGTTCTGAGTTTTGGAGCTCTGCCCTGGATCTGCTTTGCCTGGTATTCTGTGGTATTGCTGATGGCGACCTTCACTGCACCTCCACTCTAGCCACCATCAAGCCTGTGCCCGACCTCCCATTGTTTCTTATTATGAGCAAACTGGTCTGTGTTTGCTGACTCTCCCCTCCCTACTCTCTCCACTGGGCAGCTCATCCTGGAAGTCACCATGTGTCTGAATCCAGGGGACTTGGGCCTCTGATAGACCCTCTCCATTCTGAGTCGAGTCTCCTTGCTTGGCAGGGATGGCTTTCCCTGTGCATTCAGGAGAGGTACTTCATTTGTCCAGAGACTGTGTCCCCAGCCTTGTCTTGGAGGGGCCCCCAGGGTGGAGGTGAGGAGGGCACACATAGTATGGTCACACAAAAATGCTTTAGGGCTGTGTGGTGTAGTGTGTGTGTGCACATCTGAACAAGAATATGGAGTCTCCAGAGGAGCTGTGAGTGTCTGGGTATAATGAGGGTGAGGGTCCATGGGACTGGGGATAATGAGGGTGAGGGTCCACGGGACTGGGGATAATGAGGGTGAGGGTCCATGGGATGAAGATGGGAATGGGGCCTGAGCCCTGCGTCTCACTTCTCCAGAGCTTCAGGGACCACCTTCAGCCCACCCTTCACCCCATCTCCACAACCACCCAAACAAGCAGTCTGGGCCTTCTTGCAGAGCTTCCATTATTATTTAATGATAATATATAATACAAAAGACCGTGGTGGGTAGGGGCTCCATCCAGGGTGGGGCCCTTGCTCCTTAGCAAGGGTCTCAGGTCTGGATAGTAGATGACTATGTGCTGACTGGACAAGGGGTGGCCAGTCTCAGCATCATTGCCCACCAGGGGGGAATCTGCCCCAGATAGGGCTGTGCCCCCACCTCCCAGTGGAGATGGGCAGAGTCTGTTACACACTAGAGGAGTGGCCAGGCTGGACCCCTCAGGGTGGCTCGGCCAGCTGGGCATGCCTGTTTCCTTGGTCCAGCACCTCTCCCCTGACCCTTACATATAGTTTCTGACCACAGCCTCACTCTGTTTGTGAGGAGGAGCTGGCTGCCGTGATGGTTGGGTGCTGAAGGTAAGGTGCTGGCTGAGCTGCAGCTGTGATTACGGGGCTGGTTCTGCCCACGCAAGGCCTGTGGTTGGACCGTCCACCCTTCTGTTTCCTGCCTCCCAGGCTCGTGGGGAGCCATCAGAGGGGTTAGTGCCATGCCAACTTTCATGCAGAGTGGGGACAAGGCAGTTGCCATGGGAACAGTACTCATTCCTCAGATGGTTCCACCCACCACCCGACCCCACATGCTGTCCAGAAGGAACGAGTGGTCATGGAGGACCCAGGCCCATGGTCAGAGGGGCCAGGAGCAGTGAGTGTCCTCGGGCCATAGGGGTCGGGAACCCTGCAGCCCATGGGTTGAGCCCCTGCGGTCCGAAGGGGACACGCCACCAGGGAAGACGATGGTGGCATACTCGGTCTGCACAGGGAAGAAGGTGACAGGGGGCTCTGGGGTCTTCTCTCTTTGCTCGAAGTCCAGCTCTCCATAGTCCACGGTGAACACAGGAATGGGCGAGGGGTCCTCCTTCTTCCAGGAGAGAGGGACGGGGAGGTCAGTCAATGCGGTCATTCAGTGTGGCTGTGTAGCTGGACACAGCACTGTCACTGGTGGCCAGACACCCACTCTGTCCCTTGACAGCCAATGAATGTGGGGCTTTTATTTACAGAGGAGGCACCCCTGTGTACTGAAGCCCACAGCACACACAGGCAGCACATGCCCACGTGAAAGACAACATGCACACACCCCGGCACGTACTGTGCACATAAACCAGACGCTCACACACGTACATACATGTACAACACACACGTACATGCACATGCAAAACATACAGACACACACCACACACAAGTCCACCTGCATACACCTGCGGACAACCACAACCACACACACACACACACGTGCACACATATTCATGTACTCACGGATGTACACACGAACCAGAAACGCACACATGCACACACATGTACAACACACTGTAACACACGGGCAAAACAGAATACACACAATTCCACATGCATAGGCTATACACACACAAGCACACACATGTTCACACATGTATGTGCACATGCAGTGCCCACAATGTGTGCAATATGTACATACATGCACTCACATACTGACACAGATGCACATGCTGACACACACTTACACTGGGCCATGGGGAGGGGACTGTGGTGTGTGGCTGTGATATAAGCTGGGGTGAGGCTCTTGACATCCCCAGGTGAATGAGTCAGGGGGAGCAGTGTGGCAAGGGAGGTCCGGCTGGAAGACCTGTGGGCAGGATCCCATACCCTTCCCTGGGCCCAGCTTCCCCATCTTTTCAACACAAGACATTGTGGGTGAGCCAAGCTTTTTCCTCTGGTCCCCCATGGCCGTTGCCTCTATGACTCTGCCTCACCCTGCATGGGCCAGGAGAGGGGGTGTGAGTGGGAGCAGCTTACCCTTTCTGGCCTCAGAATCCCTCCCTGCATCAGAGGGCAGACAATGACCATGCCAGCACAGCCCCCCTGCACACTCACATATATGCACACACTCACATATATGCACACACGCACATACATGCACACACTCACATATATGTACACACTCACATACATGCACACACGCACATACATTCACATACTCACATGCACACACTCACATATATGCACATTCATACACTCACACACACATACACATGTGCACACTCACACACTCACATACATGCACACATGCACATACATGCACACACTCACATATATGCACACCCACTCAACATACATACACTCACACACACACTCACACACATGCGCACACTCACACACACACTCACACACATGCGCACACACATGCACACACCCACATACATGCACACGCTCACACATATGAACACCCACTCAACATACATACGTTCACATGCATGCACACACTCACATGCATGCACACACTCACATGCACACACTCACATACATGCACACACGCACATACACTCACACACTCACATGCACACACTCACATATATGCACACCCACTCAACATACATACACTCACACACACACTCACACACGCGCGCACACTCACATATACACACACTCACATACATGCACACACAATACATTCACACACTCACATGTACACACTCACATATATGCACACCCACTCAACATACATACACTCACACACATGTGCACACACACACTCACATACATGCACACACACACATACAGGCACATGCCCACATACATGCACACCCACTCAACATACATACACTCACATACATACACACACTCACATATATGCACACACACTCACATACATACACACACTCACATGTATGCACACACACTCTTGCACATGTGCATGCAGACATGGGGATTGGGCTGTGGGGATGGATCCCTCCACCTGTCCCCTACAGAGCCAGGCATATGGGGAGCTGTGGTCACAGGCAGCAGGGGAAGGGGGCTCACCAGCGTTTTGTCATCGCTCTGTGCTCTGTCGGCTCCTGTGGAGAAACCTGGGGGTCAGGGGCAGAAATACTGATGTGTCACCCCAACCAGGGCCCCTGATCCTAAGCTCTACCCGCCTTCCCTTCCCAAGGGCTCACTTCCTGCTAGTACGGCTCACCTGACCCCTAGCTGTGTAATGACTAATGGCCCCACACCCCAGGCTCTCAGAGAAACGTTTGGGGTGTGGCTGCATCATATGGCCCTGCTTCCTGCTGCTGAAGCCAGGCAAAGGGTCTGCCTGTCAGCACCTCTGTGTCCTCTGCAAGGCCAGGGTGTGCGCAGACAGGTGTAAGTGTGTGGGCTCACCCACAGGGCTTCTCACATGCAGCCAGGGTGTGTGGTGTGTGGAGACATCCATAGTGGTCCCTCACATATGGTCAAGGTGTGTGGTGTGAAGATGGCAGGTTATTCCCGGCAGCCCTGGGGGGTGGTCAGGTGTGTGTGGTGTCAAATGTGGGAGCAGTGTTCATGAAGACCTCTCAAAGGTGGTCAGGGTAGGGGGGCAGGGTATCATAAACCACCTCCCTCAGTGCTGTGGTAGCTCTAACCACAAGCCTCACACATAGTTGCTTACAAAGCACTCTGAGGTCCTCACTGAGGTGTAACCTAGGTGGGGTGTGGCTGGAACCAGGCAGAGGATGGTGTGGTGCCAGATGTACCTGCTGTCCTCTGAGGGTGACTGGGAGCTGACCTTTGTTGTGACAGAATGATCTCATCTGTCTTCTAAGGAAAAGCATCTTAGACAGAACTGACCAGGGTCTCAAGGGCCATATTGTGAGGGGGCTCTGGTCCAGCTTTTCCCTCAGCCAGCAGCATGTGGGTGAAGAGTAGATGAGGGGAGGAGGGGGAGTGAGAATGTGGGTGAGGGAGGGAGGGGTAGAGGAAGGGGGTAGGGGAGGAAGGGTGAGAGACTGTGAGGAGGACATGGGCACAGCTGTGGGGGGCGGTAGGGGAGGAGGGGGAGGAAATGACCACACGGGGCTCCATGTGGGAGCTACCTTGAGCCTCCCTGGGCAGGACGGTGACCAGGAGCCAGGCCAGCAGCAGCAGTACCAGGATGCCCACCAGGACGCTCGTGACGCTGACCACCAGGATCCGGAGCTGGCCCAAGGTCCCTGGCAAGGGGCTGGGGTTTATGGTGGCTGGCTCCGAGACTCTGTCTGGAGGGAAGACACAGGTGGGTGGGACTTCAGGCCTCAAAGCTGCCAAAATTCTTACCTCCCACTTCTCTGCAGATCCCCAGATGAATGATAAGTCTGGTGTGGGACTGCGCAGAGCCCCCACCTCAGCTGCCCTCATTCTTCTGTGCCTCCCATACGCCTCAGTACCTCCAACACCCTTCCGTGACCCCTTGTGTCCCCAGCACCCCTTTGTAACCCCCACCTCCATGCTCCTGCATCCCTTCCTCTCTGCCCTCTGGTGGATAGATCCAGGATGTTCTGACCTGTTACCTGATCCGAGTAAGGGAGATTGTCTGGTCTTGGCATCAGACATGCCCATACAGGGCGATCCCAGTGGGCCCCTGGCACCCTACTGTACCCCACCCCCATTCCCACCCAGCCTGAGACCCTCACCCGTCACCATAAGTTCGGCACAGGGGCTCTCGGTAATCTTCGGCTTGGGGGGCAGGTCGATGGCCCCGCAGTAGTAGGTGTTACTGTCATTGTGCAGGACGCTGCTGATGTGCAGGTGGAAGGTGTGCCCATCCCCCAGCTTGGTGATGCTGAAGCGGGGACCCCACGCCGACTGGCTATGGTTCTTGTGGAAGGACGCTATCTTGACCCACTGGTTGCTGGGGCTGCTCCCGTACCAGTTCAGCACGGTGGACGCAGTGGTGTTGGGGACATTGCAGTGGAAGGTGGCCTTCTTCCCCTCGGACACCTTGAGCAGAGTTGGTCCGAAGGTGAGGGTGCTCCCGGCCCTCTCAGGGCAGACTGAGGGGAGAGGAGTGAGCTGTGATGGAGGGGCCCACTGATGACCTGGTCCCATTGCACATTGCACTTCTGCCTACAGGCCTTCCCAGGCAGCCCCAGGGTGGGATGTCCCCTTTGACTTTATTGCCGTCTGACCTTGGGTGCCCTGCTTCTGTCCCAAGGTGGGGCTCCCTCTGGCTCCCACACCTGGGCACCTGGTACTGTGTTCATTGCTCAGTGGTCTTGTGGGTGGCATTGGCTTTGCAGCAGGTGTGTGGAGTAGCCATTACTCTCAAAGGCCATCAGGATTGTCCTGGATGGGTGTCTCTGAGCTGGTGGGCCCCACCACCCCAAGCCTGCCTCCAAGACTAGACCTCCAAGAAATAGGTCATAGCATTCTGGGTCTGTCCACTCCAAGCTGTACCTGGCCAGCTCCAAAATGAGGACTTGCCAGAACATTCTGCTGTAAGGCCCCTGGCGGTGCCACACTCAATGATCCCATGGGATCCTGGTCATCCCAGGGCCCCAAGCCCTTTGGACACACACAGCCACACACTCACACTCATAGACACACTCCCCCCCCCCAACGCACACACTCGGCACACTCACACACTGACACCCCCACAACACACTCGGCACACTCACACACACACTCACACACACTGACCCCCCCCACTCACACACTCACACACACTCACTCACACACACTGACCCCCACTCACACACTCACACACACACTCACACACACACTCACACATTGACACCCCCATGCACACACTCGGCACGCTCACACACTCACACACACATTCACATACACACTCACACACACTGACACCCCCCACTTACACACTCTCACACACACTCACACACACACTCTCACACACACTGACACCCCCATGCGCACACTCGGCATGCTGGCCCTGGTGCAGGAAGAGCCTTTCCTGTGAGGACCTTTCTGTCAGCAGTGGCTCTCTGCTCCC
Organism: Chrysochloris asiatica; assembly: GCF_000296735.1. Classification (NCBI taxonomy): domain Eukaryota; kingdom Metazoa; phylum Chordata; class Mammalia; order Afrosoricida; family Chrysochloridae; genus Chrysochloris; species Chrysochloris asiatica. Next base: position 1,511,823 of record NW_006408832.1, read on the forward strand.
CGAGTCCAGGTCATCTGTTAGCCCAGCATTAGAGGACACGCAGATCTCGGGACCCAGAGGTCACTGGGGTGGTTTCCTGTCCCCACCCACTTACTTACCCCATGGGCACCCATGCTGGTGCAAGACAAACCCAGTGCTGTGGGTCCCAGGGTGAATGCATGCTGCAGACCCCCTGCCCCCTTCCATGCCCCTCTCCTCATCACTTCCGTGTCTGCTTTCCTCATACTTTGGGGGTCTCCCCGTGCATGTCACAGTGAATACTATGTCTACACAGATCAGCATCATGGGTTGCCATGGCTACAGCCTCTTAGCTCTCAGGGACAGACAAGCCTCTGGTGGGTCATGGTGACCCCGCTCGGGGCTCTGATGGTGGAGCCTGTACTGGGGCCCACCTAGAGGTGTTTTAGAAGAGGAACAAGCATTCCAGGGTCCTGCTATCAAGATGTCCCCTCCCATCAGTATTTGAAACGAACCTGCTTGTTTAGGCATCACGTATTTTAAAGGACCCGTGAAGTGGCCAGCTCAGCCTGGTTCTGTCATCCTGCATTTTTACAGTCCTGCTTGGGGACAAATGCAAGACTGTCCCTCTCCTGAAGGGCTGGTGGGGCTGACACTGTCATCTCTTACAGATCCCTCCAGCTTTGCCAGGAGCTGCAGCCAGCCCTGGCCCCTGTGCCCACATCCCTCCCTGCAGCTGCTGAGCCGCTGGTTCCGTTTGAGCTCCGTGCTGCATTGGAGGGCTGCTACCGCCCTGTGAGCTGTGCAGAGGTGATCCAGATGGGGCAAAGAGCTAGATTCGGGGGACCAGGGGTGGTGCTGGGCCCCAGGGGAGGTGGCTAGGATCACACAAGGACATCAGAAGTAGCCAGTGCTGCCCGGGGCTATGGTCACAGTGTGGGGGCCATGCTGGGGCCCTACCCCTGGCGAGTGGATTTTGAAACACCACATGGCAAAATTCAGCAGACTATGCAGACGCCGAGTGGTGAGCAGATGGTGCTACCGCAGTTAGACCAGAACCCCCTCTGTGGCCCAGTACCGGGAGAGCTGGGGCAGTTTGCTGACTGCAGGCCTGGAAGGCTGAGGACGCTGCTCTCTCTACTCTGCCCCATGGGGGGCACTACGAGTCGGAATCGGCTCAACGGCCGTGAACAAGCACATGATGCTTTCTGACAAGCGTGCTGACCTTAGGGACTGTGGATGAGGACATGGCTTCATCCCTGTGGTATGAATGTTCATGAAGCTTACCATATTGTCTGCGAAACGAAACTCTCTAAGTGTCGTGCACTCATCTTTAGAGACCGGACCTCACGTCTTTATCTGCTTGGAATGTACCGTCTCTCACCCCGAGCCATCTGCGGTTCCCGGGTCTGAGTCAGAATCCACCTAGCAGTATTTCTCTGCCTCCCCCGACTGGGTGGGGGGCTAGGACAGAGTGTGAGTCCCCTCTTCAGCATACCATCCACTCCAGCTCCAGGGAGACCCTGGCTCCTACTATTCCTCAGCCTCTGGAACTCCAGACCCCAAGGACCAAAGTGACATCCGTGTTGGCCCTTCAGAAAGTCCTTATGGACCCTGACTTGGGAGACAGTCACACCGAGGAGACATACATTTGGAAACAACCACTTTCTCATTCTTGGGTATTCCAGAATGATCTCTTTTGGACCCAGTTTTTTTGTGGGGTTGGGGGAGATGAGAGTGCCTTGCTCTCAGGGAGTAAGAAGGGAGAAGCCCAGTCTGTAGCAGCCCCCTGTGCCATAGCCCTGAACTCAGAGGGGGGGTCCCGTGAGGACCACCTACACTAATGTCTGCTTGTGAGCCAGGCCCTATGGTGGGGCAGATGCTGGGTGTCGGGGCTCAGCTCTCAGAGACGTTCTGCTGCACTTCCCTATGGGGAATGTGAGGAGAACCAGAGGCTACTCACACACTCCTTTAGGGACCCTCAGAGATGACTTAGTGATGGGGTGACAAAGGAATCTGAATGTCCCCACAGGCAAACCAGGCAGGCCCCGGTTCACGGTGCCCCCATGTGTGTCAGAGTACAACTGTGCTCCACAGGGTTCTCAGTGGATGAGTTTTCTTAAGTATATCCCACTCATGGTACCCCATGTGTGTCAGAGGAGAACTGTGCTCACAGGGTTCTCAGTGGATGAGTTTTCTTAAGTAGAGCCCACTCATGGTGTCCCGTGTGTGTGTCAGAGTAGAATTGTGCCCCACAGGGTTCTCAGTGGATGATTTTCATAAGTAGATCCCACTCATGGTGTCCCGTGTGTGTGTCAGAGTAGAACTGTGCTCACAGGGTTCTCAGTGGATGATTTTTCATAAGTAGATCCCAATCATGGTGCCCTAGTGTGTGTCAGAGTAGAACTGTGCTCACAGGGTTCTCAGTGGATGATTTTTCATAAGTAGATCCCACTCATGGTGTCCTGTGTGTGTCAGAGTAGAACTGTGCTCCACAGGGTTCTCAGTGGATGATTTTTCATAAGT
>NW_006408832.1:1514406-1516631 GCF_000296735.1 Chrysochloris asiatica
ACTCATGGTGTCCCCGTGTGTGTCAGAGTAGAACTGTGCTCACAGGGTTCTCAGTGGATGATTTTTCATAAGTAGATCCCACTCATGGTGTCCCTGTGTGTGTCAGAGTAGAACTGTGCCCCACAGGATTCTCAGTGGATGATGTTTCATAAGTAGATTCCACTCATGGTGCCCCATGTGTGTCAGAGTAGAACTGTGCCCACAGGGTTCTTAGTGGATGATGTTTCATAAGTAGATCCCACTCATGGTGCCCTGTGTGTGTCAGAGTAGTACTGTGCCCACAGGGTTCTTAGTGGATGATGTTTCATAAATAGATCCCACTCATGGTGTCCCGTGTGTGTCAGAGTAGAACTGTGCTCACAGGGTTCTCAGTGGATGAGTTTTCATAAGTAGATCCCACTCATGGTGCCCCGTGTGTGTCAGAGTAGAACTGTGCTCACAGGGTTCTCAGTGGATGATTTTTGAGAAGGAAATGGCTAGGTCTTTCTTCTAACGTGTGTCTAGTTGGATTTGAACTCCCAACCTTTTAGTTAGCAGCTGAGTGGTTAGTTGTTTGCAGGGATAACAAAACCAAGACCCAAAAGACTGCTAGCTGAAAGAACCGTCATTATTTGAATCCTGAAAGTGAAACCCCAACTCTTAGACCTAATCAAACCAGAAATGATGAATTACCAAGGAATCTAAAGTATCAGATAGATTATGCTCTTTCAGTTTGTAAATATCCTTAACGGGAAGTTGTCAAACCTTTCAGATGATCAGTTGTGCATAATGTATAAGATTGAAGGTCCTAAAGCCCTAAAATCCACTCCCATAATGTCTATTCCAACTCACAACGACTCTATGTTATTAGGTGCTTTCAAGTTCTTTCTGATTCATAGAGACCCTGTTTAGGGTTTCCGAGGAGCGTCTGGTGAATTTGAACCACTGACATTGTCATTCAAACTGACCTTTCAGTCCAGTGCTTATCCTACAGCGGCACACCAGGACTCCAGTGACCTTATGTTGTATGTGCCGTTGCGTCAGTTCTGACTCATTGCGACCCTGTGTAGGGTTTCTGAAGAGCAGTTGGTGGGTTTGAACAGCTGACCAGAGCTGATCCTACAGCTCCACACCAGGAGTCTAATGAGCCTACAGGACAGAGTGAAATTGCTCTTTAGGGTTTCTGAGATTGTAACTCTTTATGGAAGCGGACAGTTTCATCTTTATCCCGCAGAGCGACTGGTGGTTTCTAACTGCTGACCTTTCAGCTAGTGCTTACCTCACTGTGATACCAGGGATCCTTCATAAACAAAGACATTTCACATTGCCATCCATATTAAACCCATTTTTTGCTAAATTAATAAGAAATCTGATTTTAAAATGTTGGTCACAGTATGTTTAACAAACAAAGAACCAAACCACTTGTCAAGTCCATCCTGACTCTTGGGGACTCATGTGTGTCAGAGTAGAACTGTGCCCACAGGGTTCTCAGTGGATGATGTTTCATAAGTAGATTCTACTCATGGTGTCCCATGTGTGTCAGAGTAGAACTGTGCTCCACAGGGTTCTCAGTGGATGATGTTTCATAAGTAGATTCCACTCATGGTACCCTGTGTGTGTCAGAGTAGAACTGTGCTCACAGGGTTCTCAGTGGATGGTATTTCATAAGTAGATTCCACTCATGGTGTCCCGTGTGTGTCAGAGTAGAACTGTGCTCACAGGGTTCTCAGTGGATGGTATTTCATAAGTAGATTCCACTCATGGTGCCCCGTGTGTGTCAGAGGAGAACTGTGCCCCACAGGGTTCTCAGTGGATGGTTTTCATAAGTAGATCCCACTCATGGTGTCCCGTGTGTGTCAGAGTAGAACTGTGCCCACAGGGTTCTCAGTGGATGATGTTTCATAAGTAGATCCCACTCATGGTGCCCCGTGTGTGTGTGTGTCAGAGTAGAACTGTGCCCACAGGGTTCTCAGTGGATGATGTTTCATAAGTAGATCCCACTCATGGTGCCCCGTGTGTGTCAGAGTAGAACTGTGCCCCACAGGGTTCTCAGTGGATGGTTTTCATAAGTAGATCCCACTCATGGTGCCCCGTGTGTGTCAGAGTAGAGCTGTGCTCCACAGGGTTCTCAGTGGATGATTTTTTATAAGTAGATCCCACTCATGGTGCCCCGTGTGTGTCAGAGTAGAACTGTGCCCACAGGGTTCTCAGTGGATGATGTTTCATAAGTAGATCCCACTCATGGT
>NW_006408832.1:1517031-1521577 GCF_000296735.1 Chrysochloris asiatica
TTTTCATAAGTAGATTCCACTCATGGTGCCCCGTGTGTGTCAGAGTAGAACTGTGCTCCACAGGGTTCTCAGTGGATGATGTTTCATAAGTAGATTCCACTCATGGTGCCCCCGTGTGTGTGTCAGAGTAGAACTGTGCCCACAGGGTTCTCAGTGGATGATTTTTTATAAGTAGATTCCACTCATGGTGTCCCCGTGTGTGTCAGAGTAGAACTGTGATCACAGGGTTCTCAGTGGATGATGTTTCATAAGTAGATCCCACACATGGTGCTCCTACATGCGTCAGAGTAGAACTGTGCTCACAGGTCTTCCAGTGGCTAATCTTTGGGAAGTAGATCTCTAGGCTTTCCTTCCAAGGCATCTCTGATTGGACTCAAACCTTTAACCTTTGGGCTGTCAGCTGAGAGCATTTACTGCTTGCAGAGAAAACAAAACCTACCCTCCAAGGAGCTCTGGTAGTGTAGTGCTTATGATTTGGGCTGCTAATCTCAAAGTCAGCAGTTTGAAACTACCAGCCGTTCTGTGGGAGAAAGAGGAGGTTTTCTGCTCCTGTAAAGATTTACAGCCTATGAAACCCTATGCAGGGTGGCTATGAGTTGGAACCGACTCCAAGGCACACCACCACCACCACCTCTAAGACCTCAGTGGACTCTGAGGCCATCTGCATGTGTCTGTATGTGGACAATGGTATCTGCATGACCTGTCCGAGAAAGACACAGAAGAGAAGTATGGCCAGAGGGAGTTTAGGGGCCAAGTGGACCTGGCCCAGTGTGTGACCTTCCCAGCATGCACCGCTGGTTAGCTCATTCCTGTTTAATACCTGCCACTTTTCTGTGCCTTAATTCTTTTGAAAATAGCATATTGAAAGCAGTCAAATGAGTGGAGTTACGGAGTTTAAAAAAAAATAAAGTCTGGGAAATGAAGAAGCAGCGCCGCCCTGAAGCCTGAGCCAGGGGATAGCGGAGGAGGCCGCCTGGTGGCAAAGTGAAGGCGAGTGGGGAAACTGAGGCACGCCTCACGAAAACCTCCCCGGGGCATGAGGATTTGGGCACAGGAGCTGAGCTCTGATGCCATACTTGGGGGGGGGGGGGCCTGGAATCCCAAGAAGTCAGAACGCAGTGGGAATGACTGGCCGGAATCACAGCTACGTGCTAGAGCCCGTTCCTTACCCTCTGTGACTCTGCCCTGCATCTTCTCCCCAGCGCTTCGATCGGACCTTCCTGGTGGAGGATGGGGTGCCACTGGAACAAGGGTGTCAGGGCTCTGCTGCCCTGCCCCCCCACATCCTGGCTACGGCACCATTGAGCCCAGTTAGACCAGAGAGGCCTAGGGCCTGGAGTCTGGGAAATCACCCTTCAGTCTCCAAACCTGGTCTCAGTGTTCCTATCTGTGTGATTGTCTACCAGCTCAGAGGCTGAGGAGTCGGTGGACCCCATGATAGCCGAGGGCAAGGGGAACCCAGGAAGAGGGTGGTCTGTACCCCAATCCTTCCGGTGCCCCCTCCAGGACTGGACATGCCGAGCTCTTGTGACAGATAGAGAAGTACCACCAAGCCATCCAACCTGTGAAGCCCTTGGCCACAGCCAGCCCCAGGCCAGGCGAGGACACCAAAGGGAAACAGTGAAGAGGGTGGGCAACAGAGCTCCTGCCAAGCCAGCAAAGGATGCTTCCAGGTGGAGCAGGCAGGAAAGAGGCCAAGCCCAGAAAGGGCACTTGTCCATCTGCAGTGATGGAGGGAGGGCAGTGCTGAGCCATGGGGTGGGCCTTCAGCCTCTGGAGAGCCCAACCCCATCCCTCTGCTGACTTACTGCCCCTAACCCCAACTCCGACCCTCACCTCTTACCTTGAAGCCATCCTGGCCGCCAACCCAGCTGCAGCACGGCCCATACGAGCGGCCAGGGAGCCCGCGGGGCCCGCATACCCAAGTGGCCCCAAGCCACTGTGGGCACTGCCTTCTTCTGGGCTGCTTGGAGCGTCTGGGGCCCGGGAAGGTGGCAGCGGAAAGGAAACTGTCCTGTGTCAAGTCTCAGGGAGGGAACCCGCCCCATCCCCGCCCCATTCCCGCCCCCTCTTCCTCCACCTCCGGCTCCAGCGGGGAGGGGTGCAGGAAGATACCAACAGGGACAGATTTACAAAGACAGATGGATATACAAGGGGACTTCAAACAGTTTGTGGAAAAATGGAATTGAAAGATGATGGAATTTTTCCATGAGCTTTTCGAAGCAACTCATAGATGTATATCTGCATATATCCTGTAGTTCAGTGACCGGCTGGCTGCTAATCAAAAGATTGTGGTTTGAACTCACCAACTGCTCCTAGGCAGAAAGACATGGCAATCAGCTTCCAGGAAGATTTACAGCCTTGGAAATTATGGGGGTAGTTCAGTCTGTCCTGTAGGGTCACTGTGAGTCAGAAGGAACTCGTTGGCTGTGGGAGTTTCTATACCATAATCTGTTTTGGAAGAAATGCTCCTTAGATGTAAAAGATGGTGAGACTTGGTGTCCTGTACTTGGGACATACTGTCAGAAGGGACCAGTCCCTGGAGGACAAACGGAGGATCAGTGAAAAAGAGGGAGACCTCCAACAAAATGGACTAACACAGTGGCAGCGACAATGGGCTCAAACACAACAATTGTGAGGCTGGAGCAGGACTGGGCTGTGTTTTATTCTTTTGTGCAGAGGGTGGCTAGGAGTGGGAACTGAATATCAGCGTTGTTACTGGACTTCCAGTTCATACAGACACAGTTTACTCCAAATAAAACATGTTTAAACATGGCAGCGATCAGTGAAGGGTTGCAAACACATCCTCTCAGTAATACACTAACTTAGTCTCACTAGGGTGTCTCCAAATAAAAAAGGTCCCATCAAAACAGTGGCTTCCAAGGGGACATGCTGGGGAGTTCAATTCAAGGCAGAGAGGACAGATCAGAAGGTTAGGGTGTGTTTTCTGGTATTCCAAAGGGGGTCATCTTGATAGATTGTCCTAAAGGACACAGAATGATCACAAGGACTTATTAGGAAGAAGTTTTAAGAGAATTTAAACAGTATTGATGAGAACAAGGCCAGGAAGATTGCAGTAAGGAACTTTTTTCTCAGCATGACAATATACTTGCTCATTCTTGGAGGGTAGCAAAGGCTGGCCTTGGAAAATTGCATTGGGAAATCTTACTCAATCCACCCTATAGCCCTGGCCTTGCCCCTTCACACTTCCTCTTCTTCCCCAAACTCAAAGAACCATTTAAAGGGAGCCTGGTGTTAATTCCCCGGAGGATGTTGTGATAGACCGTGTTTTGTGTCAACTTGGCTGGGTCAGGCTTCTCAGTGGTTTAACAGTTAAGATGTACGAACCCCCTACGATGGATCTACTATAATCTCTCCATGATGGAATCTGCTATGAGGGGTCAGTCAACTGAAAGGAATTGTCCTTCAGGGTGTGGCCAAGCTGGCTTGCTTTTTGTGAGGTCTGGATCCTGCATCTTGCTCATCATCCAACATCTAGTTACTTGGCCTTGAGCCAGTGGCCTGGCTGCCATGCTGTCTGTCAATCCTGGGGGCCATCAGCAGCCAATCTCGTGGTCATCATCTCCTGCAGCTACATGAATCAGAAGAAACCTCCAGCTTGACATCTGACCGAAGGACTCGGGACTTGCCCACCTCTCCAATGGTGTGAGCCATATCCTTGAGCTAAACCTCTCTCTATACATATACAGGAGTCCTGGTGTGTCAGACTGCAAAGTCGTTAGAACTGCAAGGTTGGCGGTTCAAGCTCACCAGCTGCTCCTTGGAACCCTATGCAGAGTCGCTATGGGTTGGAATCAACTCGAAGGCATTTAACAACAACAACACACATACATAATGAGTCCTGGTGTGGTGCTATAGGATAATGCATTGGACAGCAAGGTTGGTTTGAACCACAAGGTCAGCAGGTCAAATCCACCAGCCATTCCTCAGAAACCATACATAGGGTTGCTATGAGTCAGAACCAACTCGACAGCACTTAACAACAACTTACATATATATTAGTTTTAGTGTTTTTGCTTCTTTAGAGAACCCAGATAGATGCCCAAACTGCTGTTTTGACATGGTGTAAATCGAAGCGGGAAGAATTCTTCTGGGAAAGGGCTAGAAAGATGGAAACACCACCTTAAGAAATGTATAGACCTAGGTGGAGTTGATGCTGAAAAACAATAACTTCATATCTTGGTAATTTCGTTTAACAAAGGTTTCTATGATTTCGTAGCAATACTTTTTGACTAACCCTTAAAAAGTGTGTTTGTGTATCGATAGAGAGATGGGAGGACAAAGAGAGAGAAAGATGGAGAGAGATAGAGAGACAGGAAAAAGAGAGAGACAGAAAGACAAGGAAAGAGAAATGAAGAAAGACAGAGAGGGAAAGAAAGATAAGGAAAGAGACATGAAGACAGAGAAAAAGGGAGAGAGAGATGGAGATACAGAGAGACAAGGAGACATGGAGAGAGACAAGGAGACAAGGAGAGACACAGAGACAATGAGAGATGCAGAGAAGGAGAGATGCAGAGAGACAAGG
>NW_006408832.1:1522062-1530647 GCF_000296735.1 Chrysochloris asiatica
GGAGACATGGAGAGAGACAAGGAGACAAGGAGAGACACAGAGACAATGAGAGATGCAGAGAAGGAGAAGGATGGAGAGAAGGAACCAGCAATGGCAGTGCTGCACTTGTAACCCCCCACCCCTCAGAGTGGGGCCTGGGACTTTTGCAGTTTTTTTTCTTTGCTTGTTTATTTTTGCCTTTTTTCATTTGTCACTTGAGTTGTCCTCTTGAGGACCTAAGGCTAGGGGTTATGGGTGCAGGGTCTTCTGTTCCCAGTCCTGGCGCCCAGGCCTCTAGTCACTGCAGCCTGGGGAGGGAGGTTACTCTCTCTGGACTCAGGTTCCCAGGATGCTGCAGGGAAAGACAGTGGGGTCAGCTGGGGGCATGCACCACACCTCTACTCTGCCCCACATGCATCTGGGCTGTTGTACCCTCTGACGTTCCTGTGGTCTTAGGGTTTGATCCCTGGCCAGGACCCTACCTCCCAGACCCCAGCCAGGTAAGTAGGAGCAATAGGTGGGCGTGGGCGGATCCTGCTTACAGCATTGGCCATCCCCACCCCCAACTCCCTTTAGGGGACATCTAAGTTGCTGGCAGTCCAGAGGCCAGACATTTGTTCTGAAGAACATTCTGGGGAGGATAGTTCTCCTTTAGCCTGCAAGCCTCCAGGGCTGGCTTTCAGCGGCCCCACATGGGCTCCCAGGAGTGGCCGCCATCCAGACCTGCCCACTCCCAAGGGCCTCCTGACGGCCCCCTCCTTCCCCTTCCTCCCGCGGCGCTTGGAACAGTGAGCAAGTGGGGTGGGGGTAGGGATGGGGCGCGGGTGGGGGCTGGGCCTGCAGGCGCGCCCCAACTCCTACGCCTGGCTGTCCTAAGTACTGTGACACCGCCGCCCTCGCCCTCTCGGGGCCCAGCGAGGCCCAGGTGAGATGATTTGATCATCTGCTCGCGGTCCGCAGCGGAAAGCACGAAACTGCCGCTATTAGTGACTAGGCGCGTGCGTGCGCCTCTGGCTCAGACCACGACGCCGCCCCAGCCCGCAGACTCTCGGGCGCACGCAGCTGCGCAGGAAAGGCACCACAGCCACGAAGAAACGGTGGAAAAAGTTCATCAAAGAGTCTACAGCAGGCGCCCGGGAGGAAGCGGGGGATCGTTAATTTATGAACAAAGGGCCACTTGCCGGGCTAGGCTATGTGGGCACAGTAGGGGAGGCGCCCCAGCAGGGGCGGGGACCTTAGAGGGGAGTCTGTGCTGGGCCTGGGACCTTGGGGACCTGCAGGCTGCTGGCTACCTAGAGCAGGGCTGGTCTTATGAAGGGAGAGGCCACGCTGACTCGTTTCTTGGCAACCTCACCCCCTCCTTTCACAGAGCTTTAGAGACAGGTCAGGGTGAGGATGGGGACAGGTCAGAGGTTCCCAGGCTGGGTTCGGAAAGGGAAAAGAGGAACCCCTCCCCCACACACTTTCCATCTTTTGTGTGTAATGTCTGCTCTGTCCTCCCAGGGGGGCCGGGGGCAGCTGCAACTAAGGGTCACTGCCGGCTTGCAGGGGACTGGTCCACGGGGCCACGGGGAGAAATGCCTGGATACTATGAATCCTGTCTCTCCCCTCCATTCTCCCTCCTCCTTCTCCGCGCAGAGCAGAGCGAGGAGGCGCTCAGACTGGGCCCCGACGCCATCTCCCGGCACCTGCCGCCTACAGGGCTGGACCCTCCCCTCGGAGACAGTCTGGGGCGGGACTGGGGCGGGGCTGGGGCGGGGCTGGGGCGGGGCTCGATCCTGAGGGCGGAGCCCGTGATAGTGGGTGGGGACGGAGGTCAACGTCTTCAGCATGAGTGGGTGGGACAATCGAAATTCCAAGGACTGGGACCGTGGAGCTGGCAGGCGGATGGGGGGGGGGGGTGCTTCTGGGTGGCTCCTCCCCAGCTGGAACTCTCCGGACCTCTGCCTAGCATCCTGACCCCCTCACGTCGGATTTGTAACCCCCCCTCCAGTTATTGTTGTTGTTGTTGTTAAGTGCCATTGAGTCGGTTCCGACCCATAGCGACCCTGCATAGGGTTTCCGAGGAGCATCTGGTGAGCTTGAACCGCCGACCTTGCAGTTCCAACGACTTTGCGTCTGGCGCATTAACCCACAGAGCCATGCAGGGAAATAACTGGGGCTGCAGAACAGGGAGGGGGTGAGGGCGCTGGGCTGTGGTGGATAGGTCAGGTTCCTGGTCTCAGCGATGGGGGTGAGCTCAGGGAACCCGATCCCTTCCTGGGGTGCTTCTTGGACAGGCTGGAGGGTCTGCGGCTATCTGAACCGCTTCCTGAGGAAGTCCGCCCAGACCTAGCCCCACCTCTTCAGCAGCCGCGGGTAAACCTGGGATGTGGGGTCTTCAGATAAACAATAAATATTGCCTTTTTAAACCGAGTATGGTCTGTTTATAATAGAGCCCCATGCCTTAGTAACGAGTAGTGGAGAAGACCCAGTTCCCCCCCCCCCCCCATGGAAACATTTTACAAAAGTACAGTGTAGCATCGCCATCAAGATTGTGCTCAGTTCGCGGTTCACTTGAATGTGTGACTTTACTAAAGTCTCACTTCATCCCCTGTGCCCATGGCAGAGTCAGCTAGCCAACATCCCATCTCCACAAGAGTTCCTCGTGCTGCCCTTGTTACGGGTGGAATTGTAGCCCCCAAAGAAGAGACGGCCAAGTGTTCACCCCTGGACTGTGCACCTGACCATGTTTGTAAATAGGATCACACTGGAGTAGGGGCGTCCTGATCTTCTTATTCAAGAGAAGAGACACAAAAGGGAACGCTAACCATGGGACCAAGAAGGCAGAGACTGAAGGAGCTAGAGACAGGCATGAAGCACTCTCCCTCTGAGCCTCAGAAGGAACTGACAAGGTGACACTCTGATTGGAACCTTCAGCTTCCAGACTGTGATGTGATACGTTTCTTCTAAGACCCCCAGTTTGCGGTGACCCTAGGAGACCTCCCACCCCACCCCAGCCCTTAGCAACCATGAATCTGTCCCTCTAACTTGATCATTTCAGAAACGTCATACTCATGGAACTCTGCCTTTCTCTCGTAGTGCAGTGGTTATGAATCAGGCTGCGAACCTTAAGGTCAGCAGTTCGAAACTACCAGCTGTTCCACGGGAGAAAGATGGGGCTTTCTGCTCCCTTAAAGATTTACAGCCTCGGAAACCCTGTACAGGCTCGCTATGGGTCGGAACCGACTCCACAGCATATAACAACAACAACAACAACAGCAACATTGTCTCGCAATCCAGGGCCCTGAGGCCCTTCCCCACAGTCTGTCTGTTAACCGTGGTGTGTGGTGTGGACACCTGGAAGGACATCTAGGCTAGCGCCAGTTTGGGGGTGCTTCTGTGATTGCTGGTGTGCGGGAGTCGGTGTGGACTCTGAAGTTAGGTTCCATTTCCCTATTTCTCACAGTGTGCTTGGCCCTCTGTTCCCTGGAAGCCACTCTGAGAGCCACACTGAGTGGCCATCTGCTTCTTGTGGGGCCGAGTCTGCGAAGGAAGGAGGAAGATGGGGCCCAGAGGTTCTTTCCAGGGCAGTGCATCTGAGACGTGGTGAGGTCAGGGGGCTGGGCACTTCCTGGGGCAGGCCTGGGGCATCTTCCCATAGACTTGCTCACATCCTGTTCTGGTTTCCAAGGTTTTGGCCTGGAGGTACAGGGCTAGAAGCACTACAGGGCTCAGGTGGAAAGCGGGGGAGAGGGGGTGCCCCGAGCTCTCCTGAGGCATGGAGCGCAGAGAGGGGATGTGTCCCTGACTCAGGAAGCAAGGGAGTCATGTGAACCACCTTCTGTGGGCAGGCAGGCGGGTGGGTGCCAGTAAGACCCACCCAAGTTGAGGAGAAGGGCCATGTCATGGGCAAATGCTGCTGGCCGGGAGGCAGTGGGACACGCCAGCCCAGCTCACAGCTATTTCTGAGGTTGGAACAGGAAATGGTTAATAGTGTTTGCAAATAAAAACTTTCTGTTCTGTCCTGTTTTTGCAACATTTCCCAGAAGTTAGAAAGAGCGCCTAATTTGTTCAATTTAAGAACTTAAAAAAAAAAAAAGTGAAATATTTCCACAATTGATTATAAACAAACATAAAGACGATTGGGTTTTAGGGTGCTTTCTTAAGGTAGTGGGGTCCTAGGTGATGTCTACTTTTCACCCCCACATCTAAAGGAGCCTCAGTAGTGTAGTGGTTCATACAATGGACTGCTAACCACAAGGTCAGCAGTTTGAATCCACCAGTGGTTCTGTGGGAGAAAGAGGTTTTCTGATCCCCCTCAGATTTAAAGCTTCAGAAACCTTTTGTTGTCTGTTGTTAAGTGCTGTTGAGTCAGTTCCAACCCACAGGGACCCTGTATAGGGGTGTCTAAGGAGCAGCTGGTGAGCTTGAGACATCGACCTTGGGGTTCAAACCAGCTTTGCAGTCCAGAGTATTAACCCACAATGCCACACCAGGACTCCTTCAGAAACCCATACAGGGTCGCTATAAATCATAATCGACTTGACAGCATGAGCCCCCCTCCCCTCCCAACACACATCTAAACTTTATGGAAGGTTGTCAATAGCTTAAATGTGAGTATGTCTTTAAAACAGACAAATGCGTGTGTATGTGTGTACATGTATGTTGTTAAATTGTTAAGTGCTGTGGAGTCAGGTCCGACTCATAGCGACCCTGTTTAGGGTTTCTGAGACTTTAAATCTTTGAGGGAGTAGAAAACTTCATCTTTCTCCCACTGAGCGGCTGGTGGGCTTGAACCATGGACTTTGTGGTTTGAAGTCTAGTGCTTATCGTATGGAGTCACTGTGCTTCCTCAATAGGGCATATACAAGGGGCCTTCAAAAAGTTTGTGGACATTTGCCGTTATCTTTTCATTTCATTTTTCATAAACTTTTTGAGGTTCCCTCATGCATGTATATCTATGTATGAATACATGTGTATATATACCTGTTTATGTGTGTAACTTTGTATACCTGGGTATGTGTATGCATGTATGAGTATGTGTGTTTATGTATAAATATGCACATGTGTCCTGGGCTTGTGTGTGAATGTGGTATATGTGTATATATGTATCTATGTATCTAAATGCACATGCATCTGAATGTGATATGTAAGTACATGTGTGTGTAAGCATGGTATATGTGTATATATGGTCTGTATGCATGCATTTGTATGTATCTAAATGCACCTGTGTCTGAGTGTGGTATGTGTATATGTGTGAGTGTGCATACTTCTGAATGTGGTATGTGTTTCTGTGTCTATGTGTATCTAAATGCACATGTGTCTGCATGTGGGCATGGCTGTGAATGCATCATAGTGTGAGTGGACTGAACTCTTACACCGGTACAGTGGTTTTCTGGGGCTCCTTCCTGCCTGTTGGCTGAGTTAGTCACTGGTGCAGTCTGAGCTGGGTGGACGCCATCTGCCCCTATGGGAGGCAGGGCACCACTGGCCCTCACGGTGAATATGGAGCTTTCCTCCTGCCTCATGTGTGCATCATCCCTGCCTCTTGCACATTCAGTAACTGCCTGGGGGCCATGCTGCTACACTCCTACTGTCCTCTCTCTGGTCATCTGACACTGGTCTCTGTGGCTCTTGCTGTCTTCCTGAGGCAGTTGTCCCAGGTGTGACCTTCCTATCACTAGAGATTGGGGTGCAACCCAAACTACTTATTTTGAGGCAGTGGACTGGCCAGGCACTACTGGGCATCCTGGTGTGGCACTGTAGGATAATCACTTGACCGTAAGGTTAATTTGAATCACAAGGCTGGCAGTTCAAATTCACCAGCCGCTCCTGGGAAACCCCAGGGTTTCTTTGAGTCAGAATGGACTTGACTGCACTTAACAACAATGACAACTCCTATTGAGTGTGGAGGGGAGCTTCCCGGGAAAGAAACATCCCCAGAGTGCCTTGTGTGGGTATTACCACCTGGCAGAGAGCTTCGGACGTGGGCACATACCTTTCTTCTGTGCCGGGGATCAGCTCCTGTTGGCCAGTGGGTCACGGGTCTGGGGAGGGGGCCCTTTGTTCCTGCCAGAGCCATGTCACTCTGCAGCCCAGGGAGGATGCTGGCCCCATTCGGACTCATAGTGACCCACGTGCTTAGAGGTCAGCTGTGCTCATAGAATTGTCAGGGGCTGATGTTCTGGAAGTAGATTGCCAGACCTTTCTTTTGAGGTGCCTCCAGGTGGGCTCAAACCTCAACCTTTCAGTTAGCAGCTGAGTGCAGTCACTGTTTGCACACCTGGCAACTAGCTTGCTGCTTTTCCCGCCTGGGAGAGAGAGGTGTTCCTTCCCAACCTCTCTGCAGCCATTTGGATAAAGGTGAAGGTGGATGTGCCTCTGCTGGTCCCTGAACCTGTGTGTGCACCACTCAGGTGGTGATTTGTCGCCACGATCCCACTCTTGGCATCTCAGTGGCCAGACCAAGAGCTGACCCTCTCCACCTGCCAGTCCCAGAAGGCATGTTGTACTTCTGCTGAGAGCTGTCCAGTGGGAAGGACACTCTGGGCCCCACCTTCTGCTATGAAGAAGTTAAGTGTATGTGATGGCCCTGCCCGCTCAAGACCTCCTCCCGAGCAGGCTTAATCACTGTGTACCCTCAGAGCCTTCCTCAGTTTAGCATTTTCATTGAAGAATAAGGATGTTGCACCGTCTGACCTTGCAAGCCCCGTGCTACTTGTCCTTTCTCAAGCCCCTTTGAATCTGGCTGAAACATTGGCTGAGTCTTTTTTCTGAGTTCTTTGTTTATCATTGGGCCCTGGCAAAGTCCTGCTGCCTACAACAGGGGGAGCCAGACTTAGATATATGGAATGCAGAACCCAAGATTCCATTTGCCTAGCGCTCAAAGCCAGCAAGATGAAAGCGAACATTTAGGGACACATCTTAGAAAACCCAGGAAGAGAAGCATGGGAGAGCTCACCTGTGGGGCTGGCAGTGTGCTGACGTTGGGGAGGAGTGAGGGGAGAGCTTTGGAAACTGGCGAGGTTCTCCTCCTAGGTGGTGGTGATCTAGTAATTTATAATAATTTGCTAAGCCATAGGCTTGTCATTTAGACATTTGCACGCAAACGTGTTTTTTTAATGAATAAAACGTTTGAAGACAATTAAACCCCACGGGAATAGTTTCAACAAAGCACAGCTTTGTTTGTAACAGCAAGAATTAACTCTTTGTGGTTCAGCAATGAGTCACACCAAACCCTTTCCGTCAAGTTTGTTGTGACCCCCTAGAGACCCCGTGTGTTATAAAGTACAACTGTTCCATCTTCATGAAAGTATATTTCCAGGTTTTTCTTCCACGGTCCTGCTGGGTGGCTTGAACTGTCTGTTAGCCTTTAGATTAGTGCTAAACCATTTAGCACCACCCAAGGGTTCCCTTCAGCAGTAGAGACAGGGTAAAGAAATTGCCTAGCATCTTGTTAGTTTGCTGTGAGGCTGGCAGCTATACCACTGATATTCCTGACATACCAGCAGGATCCCTGAAGGTGATGAAGCACAGTCGCCAACAGAAGACAGATGAAGAGGAAAGGTTTGGTAATCTACTTCCAAAATGTAGCCAGTGAAGATCCTCTGGTCACAACTGAGCACTGTCCAACAGTGTGCTGGAAGATGAGTCCCCTTGGTAGCAGACACTCAGAAAACACAGTGGCAACTAACATGGGCTCCAACACTTGTGAACAGGGGTGCAGACTGAGGGACAAGAAACAACCACAGGTGTCAGCTATTTAAGAAGGGCTGGCTGACTCCTTTTCAGCACAGAACACTGTTCACTGCCTGCTATCCATGAAAAGAACAGGTTACCAGGTAATGCTTTTTGTATGATCTCCTATTGTGAAAACAAATCTGAACATATATGTGGAGCATGTATGTGTGAACACGATTGATGGGTGGGGCACCAGGAATGACTAGATTGTACATTCTTCTGATTTTAAATGATTTAGTTCTGCTTTTTCCAATGACGAAAATGAGTTGCTTGCGTCATTAAAAGTATTTGAAATGATAAAAGAAAAGACCTGGGCTTCGTTTCCTGGAGACAAACCTGGTTGCCATGGAGATGCTGCTGGGTCCAGGCAGCCCATTGGCCGGTGCTGCGATGCTCAGTGCTCGTGATGTGAGAGATTTCTTGTAGCCCCCGGACCCTGGCCGCCGTCACACCGCACTGCGGAGCCCAGCGCCAGCATGGACAGACCTGGAGCCGACGTGTGGGCCACAACCTTCCGACAACTGATGACCGAGACCAAGCCCCAGGACACCTGGGTGCTGCTCCCCGAGGGTAACCTGGTGGCCGGCCGCCTGGACCACGGCTGCTCTCAGTACAGGCTGAAGGGACTCGCGAGGTAAGCTGGCCTGCGGGGTGCTTCTGTGGGATCCTGAGTGGAGGAGGGGGAAGGGTTGTTTGGTCGAAGCCCCACTAGTGGCCTGAGCCCAGGTGACCAGGAGAAGGTGGGTGTGAACCCAACAGGTAGGTGCGATTAGGAGCAGGTGGGTGTGTCCTGGAGTGGGTGGGTGTGTCCTAGAGCAGGTGGGTGTGTCCTGGAGTGGGTGGGTGTGTCCTGGAGCAGGTAGGTGTGTCCTGGAGTGGGTGGG
>NW_006408832.1:1530747-1530979 GCF_000296735.1 Chrysochloris asiatica
GGGTGGGTGTGTCCTAGAGCAGGTGGGTGTGTCCTGGAGTGGGTGGGTGTGTCCTGGAGCAGGTAGGTGTGTCCTGGAGTGGGTGGGTGTGTCCTGGATCGGGTGGGTGTGTCCTGGAGCAGGTGGGTGTGGCTGGGAGCAGGTGGGTGTTTCCTGAGCAGATAGGTGTGTCCTGGATCGTCCTGGAGCAGGTGGGTGTGGCTGGGAGCAGGTGGGTGTGTCCTGGAACGGG
>NW_006408832.1:1531079-1539679 GCF_000296735.1 Chrysochloris asiatica
TGGAGCAGGTGGGTGTGGCTGGGAGCAGGTGGGTGTGTCCTGGAACGGGTGGGTGTGTCCTGGATTGGGTGGGTGTGTCCTAGAGCAGGTGGGTGAGGCTGGGAGCAGGTGGGTGTGGACTGAACCCATAGGTGTGGCCCCCAGGAGTTGACTGAGGGTCTGTGTGGTCCAAGTATCCGAAAAGGGTGGGGCTGGAGCAGTCCTCCCATCCAGAACGTGGGGGTGTTTGGGGAACGTCCGCAACTCAAGCCCTGTGGGAGGTGCCCACGCCTCGCTGGAAAGCCGACAGCCTGCAGCTGGGAGGTGGCGGGGAACGAGGACCCTAACAACGGGTCCATAGACGGTGAAGTGACCGCATCCACTCATGGAGAGTTTGGTTTTGCTCAGGTATCTGGCCAGCCTTGCCCTCTTTGCCCATGACGTCTCTGGTGTCTCTATGGCAGCCCAGGGCACTGGATGGAGGACCTACGGGAAAGCAGGGCTCGCTGTCCGGAGGCTAGGCTGTTCGTGGTGGGGGGAGGGGGGTCACTAATATGTGCCTTGTTGGTCACCTCTACGGCCACAGCAGGGCTACTGCAGGGAACTGAGCTGGGGCAGATTGGGTTTTTTTCTGGGTAGACACTGTCCTGAGCCAGTAGATGTGAGGGCCTCTAGCTGGCTGGGGTGGGTCATTCTGTGGGGATCTCACACAGAGTGACCTAGGATTGTAGGGGCTGAGAGAGGGTCCCCCTTTGATACAGGCACCACAGCCCCCAGCCCCATGCCCAAGCCCCTGGGGCAGGTGTGGTCACAGTCCCAACTCTGAGGACTGCGGGTCTGAGGCCCACCTGGTTTCCCAGTTTTGTTGTCCTCGTCAGACCCGTGAACAGCTGAACTCCTGGTCACAGTGTTGGGATTTCAGTGAGTCTACAGTGGGGTTGAGGGGCAGAGATCTGGACACAGGAGACCACTCAGGTATAAATTAATCACATTTCAGTGAGGTGAGAAGTTAGGACTCCAGTCTTGGGCTGTGTTTCCTGAGTTTGGTGGCCACATGGTCTTATGACTGCTAACCCAATGTCGCAGTGGACACCAACTCCATCACGGGCCACTCTGGAGGAATTCGTGCAGGACTGTCTCAGGAGCGGGCCAGTAAAGTTCTGTGTCTGCCTGTGTCCCGGCAACTGGCTGCTCATCTGGCTCCCTGAGGACCATCCACCCGCTGGGCTGCCAGCTATCGCTGCAGTGGCCCGGGGATGAGGTAGTCTCACTGCCTTTACAGTCCAGGGGGGACACGGTGTCCTCTACCTGACTCACAGACGGCCATCTCATACTTGTTTCATTGCCACTGTTCTCCCGACTTTCCGTCTCTAACATGACCCAGCATTTCCCTGACTCTGCCTGCCACACTGCCAATCCACTCTGACCTGATTGACCTTGTTGTGTAGGCTGAGTCCCGATGATCACAGGTCCTTTTTGTCCCCCTCTGCCCCTCACCTACCAGCTCTGAGACTGGACAGCACCCCTCAATGCAAGTAAGCCAGGTCACCAGACCCCCAAGCCCCCAAATCGGACTCAGGTGAGCCCGTGTGACTCAGAGCAGAACAACCCCTGTGCTCTTGGTTGTCACCGTCACAGAAGTGAATTGACAAGCCTTTCTCCTGTGGTGCCACTGAGTGGGTTCGAACCATTAACCTCCAACTGTTGTTAAAGGCTGTCAAGTTGGTTCCAACTCATAGTTAGCCTGGAGAGGGTTTCCCGGGCTGTAAAGGTTTTGGGGGAGCAGATAGCCTCAGCTCTCTCTTGCTTTAGCTTAGTTGTTGTTGTTAAGTGCTGCTGAGTTGGTTTCATAACAAGCCTGTATAGGGTTTCCAAAGAACTGACCTTGTGGTTCGTGGTCCAGTGCTTAGCCCACAGAGCCACAGCAGGTTCCGAGTGAGGGTCACCGGAGACTTCACAAACCCACAGGAAAGTGAGTCAATCTCAGCCCACCCTGGGGCTCAGTTCTTCTCTTGCTGGTGCTACGGGGTGGGTTTTGGCACCAAGTTCATGAAGCAAGCTTTGTGTTTCAGTTTCCCAGGTTCTGGACTATGGACAGAGAGCACCTGTGTTGTGTCCGTTTTCAGAGGGGGCCCTGACACCCACATATAGATTCATAGGCAGGGCCTGTCTGGCTGGGTGTAGACCTGGGTACCGGGACTCAGGGATGCTAGGAGCTGTACTAACTTCTAAGTGCCCACTCCCCTACAGCCCTTGCTGCTACCGCTGCCCTGCTGACCATTCATTTTTAGCCTTCACCGCTCCCTCCCAGTCAGACCATTTACCTGCCCTCTCATGCGACCCGTGTGCCACGTGCCTGCTCACCTGAAGCCCTGTCTGCTCAGCTGCCCTCTTTTCCCTGCAGGTTCCAGTGTGGCCGATGCCTGTGGGGCTGGGCCTCAGCCCACGTGCAGATCCTTTTCCACCTGTGCTGGGATGAGGACAGTCGCCAGGGGCTGGTGAAGATGCGCATGTGGGGCCAGAAGTGCAGGCTGTGTCCCCGGGGTGCCTCCAGTGAGTGCCAGGTGAGCTCCCTGAGTGTGCACCCCTTCCTCAATAAACTGGCTCTGCACGTCCTGCGCAAATGCTACGGTGAGAGCCCTGGACCTGACCAGTGTCCGAGGCTCCACTACAAGGCCCCTGGCAATGTCCCGAGGCCCTGCGAGGCCTGTGACCTGGGCACCTGCTTCCTCCAGAAGGGGCTGGGCCCTGCCCCAGCCCCAAGAGCCATCCGGGGCAGCTACACCATGTACAGTGGCGTGGGCCTCACCATCACTGCCTCCAGTGTCCTTGGTAGCACACGGCTGCTGGCCCTCGGGAGCAAGCCTGTGGTCAGACGACCCCGGGGCAGCAAGCCTTATGCCGTGCACAAGGGCTGCTTTGCCATACCACTCTCCGTGTCTGACTTCATCAAGAATCCACTCACGGATAGCAGCCACTTCTTCAGCAAGGGCGAAGGCATCATCACCATCCCCTTCTCCCTTGAGAATAAGGACAAGGGTCCTGTGGTCAATGGTAGCAGCCACGGCCCCACCAAGGAGGGCTCCCTTCCAGCTGCTGATACCATTGGCAAGGGCTCCCTCTGTCTCTCTGCAAATTCCATGGCCATACCGGAAGGCAAGGGCATCCCGGTGAATATCAAAGACCCTATCTTCCATGGAAAGGGTCTCCTGATCAGCAACATTGAGCTCAAGGGCTTCATCTTCAAAGGCAAAGGCTCCATATCTGACCCCATCGTCTATGACGGCAACGACACCACCATGGCTGGAAAGGGTCCAGTGCTGGTGTCTTACATCATTGGCCTCATGGCCAACGGCGAAGGCTCCATCACCTTCCCCTTGTCCTTCACCAATATCATCAAAGGCAAGGATTCCTTCACCAACATCACCGAAGGCAAAAGCAGCCAGGAAGCTTGCAATAACGGTCCTGTCACCAGCGGTCATGATGGCCTTCTGGAGACCATCAGTGATGATGGTGCCATCACCTTCCCTTTCATCTTCACTGATGGTATCAAAGGCAAGGACTCTCGTATTAACCTCACCAAAGGCCAAGGGAAGGAAGATGGCAGCAATGGCCTTGCTACCACTGATGATGACCCCCTTCCAGAGACCAAGACTGGGAGTCCCATCGCCAGCAACAAGGGTGCCTTCACTTCCGCTACTGGTGACACAAAAGGCAAAGAGTCTACTGACATCACCAAAAACAAAGGTGAGGACACTGGTGGCAATGGTTCTCTCAGCACTGGGCCAGAGTCCAGTAGCAATGGCCCCATCGCCAAGGAGAAGGCTGCCGTCACCTCCTCTACTGACAATGCCCCAGACAAGGACTCTTTCACCGTCACCACTGAAGGCAAAGAGAGGGTAGATGGAGGCAATGTCGCGGCAGCCGCAGGTCACCACCCCCTTCTGAAGGCTAGTGCTGCTGCTTCCATCACTTTCAGTGAGGGTTCCATCACCATCCCCTTCTCAGTCTTCAATATCATCAAACGTAAAGGCCCCCAGAGTACTGGCTTCCTCACCCATGGCTACTCCAAGAAGAAGAAGCCACTGAGGTCTCGGTTCAGCAAATCCAGCTGTGGGTCCCGGAGGGATGAAGACTTCTGCTCTGCCAACCCCTGTCACGGGTCTCACGCTGAGCCTTATGAAGACGTCTGGATCTGGGTTTCCATGACCGTCTGCGTCCTCTGGCTGATATGCATGTACAAGCTGAGTCCCAGCATCTTCCAGTAGCAAGTGTGATGTGTGCCCCCTTGACATCCCCTTGGCCCTGTTCTCATGGGTTGGTCCATGAAAAAGCGAAAGCCAGCTTGTGGTGGTCCTCTCCCTGTGCCCCAAGCCCTGAAGCGTTTCCAGCCCATCTCCACACACAGTGTGACTCTGTGCCTACTTTCCTGTCCTGAGAAATGCTTTCGTGGGTGTCCATCGTGTGAGTGTCCATTGAGCTGTACACGTGTGCTCCAGGTGCTTTTCTGCTCCAATAAAGTGCCAACAATGACCCCACATGGTCCTCACATGTTTAGGCTGAAAGGACGGCCCAGGAGGCTTGGGAGCTGAAGGACCGCAGTGGGCATTTCCTTCCCATCAATGACAGAAACTGGCCTGGGTGTACTTCCTGAAGGAGGAGAGTTGTTAGCTGAGCCTTCTGAGCAATCACCCACAGCCCAGTGTAGACTGACAGGATGTTCTGGACCGAGCGTCTTGCCTGGCCCACTCTGGGAAAGAGGAAAGCCACTGCTCTGGGTGCTCTGTGTAACCCGACGGGGCCCAGAGGTGGAGTGGACACATCTGACCCCTTGTCAGATTATAGGGGCCCAGAGGGAGGCAGAACCAGAAAGTGGAGCCACATCCAACAACTTGTCAGATGACGCACAGATACCTTCTCCTTTCCCCATAATACAGTGTTTGGGTTAAGGAGTGTCATCAACTTCTGGAAGTCAGAGACCATCTGATGACCCTATAGCCATGTTCTGAAGGAGGAAGGATCCCAGCAGGAAAGGCCAGTGGTGGCCCGGTGAGGTGGGGACTGGCCTTGGCCGCAGCAGTGGTGGACCACCTTGTTGTCCTATCTCCCAGACACAGAGTGGTGGGCAGTTGGCTAGAGATCTGGCATTAAGAGTTTGATGATCTTGGGGTGATCTGAGAGAGGTCTGGCCCTGTGGGAAAGGCGGAAAACATTTGGACAACTCTGCCAAATGGACGCCTAGTCTCTCCAGGAGTCTGCAGTCCAGGCCTGGCCACACACCTCCCTGCGTGTGGGTGTAGTGATAGTGGACATGGTGGTGGCCGGGCAGGGATGGAGGGAGTGTGGGGTGGGGACACAGAGACTGAGAACGCAGGACACTGGCCCTCTAGTCCAGCACTGGTCCAGCCGTGGGCCACCTTGGATGAGACCAGAGCCTGCAGGAGTGTCCAGACCATGCTGGGCAGCACAGGAAGGACCTGAGCTGAGAGTGAGGGTAGGCCTCTGTCATGGGTTGAATTTGGTCCCCAAAATACGTGCCCACCTGGTTGGAACTTAATTCCTAGTGGTTTGTCAGTTATGTAATGATGGAATCACCTCCATCATGTGATCTGATGTGGCTAGCCATGCAGTTGTAAGGGGATTAGGGTGACATGTGACACCCTTATTCAGTCACAGCCCTGATCCTATGTCCGGGGTGTAGCCTGCATCACCTTTCATCTTACAAGAGATAAAAGCAAGAGAGAATCAAGAAGAGAGAGAAAGGGAGTTAGTACCACTAAGAAAGGAGAGTCAGAAACAGAATTCAGACTTTGGGTGCAGGGTCCCTATGCTGAGAACCCCCTAGACCCTAAGAAAGATTGGTGGCAAGCATGGAGTGTTCCAAAGAACTCTAGGACCACAGATGTTGAAAAGAGATGAGGATCTCCCCCAGGTCCAGGTGACACTCTGAGAAAGTCTCACCCCCCTACCACTGACGCCTGAATTCGACCTTCGGCCTCCTCAACTGTGAGAAAATAAATTTCCCTTTGCTCCACGTGTAGTGTTCCTGTGACAGCTGCCCTAGAGATCCCAGACAGCCTTCCATGACACATAGCCTATGGGATTCCAGCAAGGAACCTGACCTTCCCACCCTCAGGGCCCGTCTGCACTGGGGAGCACCCCTCGCTCAGGGCTGACTGACCCTCCCACCCTCAGGGATCTGTCTACACTGGGGAGCACACCTCTCTAGGGGCTGACTGACCTGCCCCATACCAAGCTCTGCATTTCTGTCATCAAGGGCTGCTGGACCTGGGTCTCTCTGTCCACCATCTAGGGCCTCTCAGCACCAGGGCGAGGGTCAATAATATCTTGATTAAGAAGTGTGCTCACTCAATGTAGATGAGACTCCAAGGGTGGGTCAGTCCATCCCTGAAAGAGGGTGTGTTCACTAGTGTAGTTGGGGTCCCAAGGGTGGGAGGGTCAGTCTGGCCCTGAAAGAAAGAGGTGTTCACCTAGTGTAGATGGGACCCAGAGTGTGTGTGTCTGCTCCTAGACTGGACCTCAAAGGTGAGAGAGTCAGTATGACCCTAGAAAAGTGTGCTCACCAGTGTAGATGGAACCCTGAGGGTGTGAGGGTCAGTTGCCAGTCAGAAGCAAAATGGACACACAGAGCCATGGTGTCTCCCTTCCTCAGCTCCAACCAGCCAAGTCCTCTCCCACACCCACACCATACAAACACATACACACAACCCAGTCCTCTCCCATACCCCCGACACTCAATCAGTCCAATCCTCTTCCACACCCACCACACAATACACACATACAGCCCAGTCCTCTCCCCCCACCCCCACACGCACTCTGATACACTCTCATACATACACACTCACCGTACTCCTGTACACACACTTCCACACACATCTGCTCACCCACACCTACACCTACAGCACACTACCACCCTGCACATCCATTCCATGTGCACACTCTCTCAGACACCCACACACACACTCATCCAACACATCTACTCACCCACACATTTACCCGTACACTCTCACCACCCACCCACACACTCATTTCACAACCCAACCATCACACACACGCATTATCACAGTCCAACACACATGTATGGTCCTCACACTGTGCTGTCTGTGAAGCTGAGCTGTGTGGGTCAGCCGGGCACCCAGCTGCAGTGTCCAGAGGATCCGAGAAGAAAGGACAGCAGGCCTGGGCTGTCCCTGACCCTTCAGGAAGCTCCTCACGTTTGGTATAGCGACCTATCACCCAGGCCACAGTGACTCTCCTCTGTGCTCTACCCAATGGGCTGGGGCCCAGATTCCAAAGAGGAAACTGAGGCTCAGAGAGTCTGCTGAGTCCACACTGTGTATGGGCGCTGGAATGGGGGTACAGTGGGAGGAGGGAGCCCCTGGGAGGTAGGAGCACCTGCTCTGTAATGCTGTCTGCCCCTCACTTTCCGGGGCCTCAGCCTACCTTCATTGCATCAGAGAACCTCATGTTAATATGCAGAAGTGCTAAGGCTCTCATCCTGAGGGTGCCACCCCTTCCTCAACCCCACTCCATGGGGAGAGGCCTCGGAGCTTCCAAGTGGCGGCTCCCTTCTGTTCTGTGATACATTCATGGAGTGAGACTGCAGACGGTGTCTGAAGCATTTAAGACACTCCCGCAAGTGACTGGGGTGCTCCGTCCACATCATTGCAGAGAGGTGGCTGCTAGCAGATCAGAACCCCAAGGGAAGAGATTGCACCGCTTTCAGTAGGCAGTTCAAGAAAATTAGCAAAAACTTCCTGGAAAACTTGAAAGACTCAGCTGACAAAACCTCCATTTGTTTGTTAAAAAGAAAAGAAACCGTAATGGTAAAGCAGATGCAACAAAAACATTTGCCATTTTATCCACTGGTAAGTGTCCAGTTCAGTGAAATTGCACTTACTGTGGTATGCAATCATTAATTCTACCTATGCCATCTCCCCAACAGAAACCTAGTACCTCTTCACTGAGACTTCCCCAGCACCCCCAACCTCTCAACTTCTGCTAGCTGTGCATCAACCCTGGTCTCTGTGCATTTGCCTCCCGTGCACGTTTTCAGTAAGGGGACAATACAATGTGTCCTCTTTCACTCAGCCTGTTTTCAAGGTTCATCCAGGCTGCAGATGTGTCAGAAAGCCATTCCTCTTTATGGCTGGATAACACTCCATTGTGTAGGTGGACCACAGTTTATCAGTTCATCCATTGATGGCACTTGGGTCACCTTCACCTTTTGGCTCTCGTGGACACCTACCTGCTGGAGTTTTGCTTTCAACTCTTTTGGGTCTAGACGGAAGTGTGAGATTGCTGGGTCATGTGGTCATTCAATGTTTGGCTTGAGGTTGTACTTTAAAATCTAAGGCTTGGGTCCTAAAGTAAACTAGTTGATCCAATCTAAAGGTTGAATTAGTTCTCGGTACTATTTTAGCCTCTGCAAATGTTACAGATGGGGGAAGCATGGTCTCTAAGGGTGAAGCAAATGCTTTACCTGGTGTGGACCTGAAAGTCTGAACCACAAGGTCGGTGGTTCAAACTCCTTGGAAATCCTATACAGGGTCGCTGTGAGTCGGAACTGATTCAACAGTATTTAACAACAACAACAACAA
>NW_006408832.1:1540220-1540769 GCF_000296735.1 Chrysochloris asiatica
TGTGTGTGTGTTGTGTGTGTTTGTGTATGTGTGTTTGTGTGTATGTATGAGTGTTTATGTTTCTCTGTGTTTCTGTGTTTGTGTATGTGTGTGTGTTGTGTGTGTGTTTGTGTATGTGTGTGTTTGTGTATGTGCGTGTGTGTTTGTGTGTGTGTATGTGCGTGTGCGTTTGTGTGTGTGTGTATGTATGTGTGTTTGTGTTTCTGTGTGTTTCCATGTTTGTGTTTGTGTTTTATGTGTGTGTGTACGTGTGTTTGTGTGTGTGTGGGTGTTGTGTGTGTGTTTGTGTATGTGCGTGTGTGTTTGTGTATGTGTGTGTTTGTGTGTATGTATGAGTGTTTATGTTTCTGTGTTTGTGTATGTGTGTGTGTTGTGTTTGTGTATGTGTGTGTTTGTGTATGTGCGTGTGTGTTTGTGCGTGTGTATGTGCATGTTTGTGTGTGTGTGTGTTTGTGTATGTATGTGTGTTTGTGTTTCTGTGTGTTTCCATGTTTGTGTTTGTGTTTTATATGTGTGTGTACGTGTGTTTGTGTGTTTCTCTCTGTGTGT
>NW_006408832.1:1541250-1558330 GCF_000296735.1 Chrysochloris asiatica
TTTGTGTGTGTGTGATGAAGTCATATGGAATGGCAGCAGAATGCTATTTGCTCAGTGGTAGTCAGACATTTTCTGTTAGCTGTCCTCAATAAAAAGTTTTGCCTTAAGTCAATTGTCTTAACAAGCTGTTTTCAAGTTCTAAATGATTATTTCCTAACCAGATGACTGACCTTTACATTTCAACAGACTTCAAACTGAACCAGAATACAATCAACCACCAACCTCCCTGTCAGCTCACACCTCTGCTATTACACTGCATCAAATCCCTACCCCTATCTGGGGGTCTGGTGTGGCGCTTGTGGTTAATGTGCTGGACCACAAGGTTACTTTGAACCACAAGGACGGTGGTCCAAGCTCACCAGCCGCTCCTTGGACACCCTCTACAAGGTGGATGTGGGTTGGAACTGACTCGTCGGCACTTCACAACAACACCCCTTATCTGCTATAAGTTTGCAATGTCTAATCAAAATAGTGTTCTGTAGGTTCTTTGCCCAGACCCTTTAAAGAGTCTTGGAATCGTCAGCATTGCTTCCCCCATCTGGATTGCTTTCGAACCTTTAATAAATCTCCTTGATTTGACTTTACCATAGTAAGTGTTTATTATTCTTTGGCAAGCTGTTTAAGGGACTGCCCCACCACCTCCCAAAGCAGTGGTACCATTAAAATTTTTTTCTTATTGTGAATTATGTGATAGTTTACATGGGCGAACATTAGCTTTACATTCATTCTATCATATATTGTTTCATTGCCATGATTACAATCCCCTCCATGCATCACCAACCAACCAAAGGGTATACCCTGCAAGCCTGCCCCCTGGTCATCAGCACACAGTCCCTCTCTCTCTCTGGGTCTAAAGTCCCCAGCCACTACATTGCTCCATGTCACCATCTCTGGCATCACTGCTTCTCTAGGTAGGGTCCAGGTCTCCGCTTTTCTCCCTTGATGGGACCAGGGACCTCCACTCCTAGACTACAAAGTCAATCACTCCCCTCCTTTTACTACAAAACATGTACCTGTACATTTCCAACCCTCACAATCAGTCCTGGTAACAATTATTCACCATTGTACCACAAGGGACCTATCCTCATCTCCTTTCATCAGCCCCGCCCAGACAGATTGGATGCTACTCAGCGGAGATTCTACCTTCCTCGGCGCCCTCTGGATCTAGGCTCCCTATTGAAAGCTTGTAAGCCAGTCACTTCTTGCCTTTTAGTGATACCATTTTACAATCCCTCTGGCAACACAAGAGGGCTCTGATCGCTTCTCATGCCATCTTAGTGGCTGCGATAAGGTTTTCATTGTCCAATGTTTTTTCAACAACCTGCCCCCCCACCCCAGAATTCTTACAACTAGACAAATAAGCAATATTGAAGTGTCAAGGATTTCATTTTACTTGGAACCACAATCAACACTCATGAAAGCAGCAGGCAAAGAACCCAAAAGATACGCTGCAAAAGACCTTTTTTAGTGTTAAAAAGCAAAGCCGTCACCTTGAGGACTAAGGTGTGCCTGAACCATGTCATAGTATTTTCAATCACCTCATATGCATGCAAAAGCTGGCCATGAAAAAAGAAGACCAAAGAAAAATTGAGGTCCTTGAATTATGGTGTTGGACTGCTAGAAGAATGAGCAAAGTACATCCGGAATGTTCTTAGAAGCAAGAATGGTGTGATTATGTGTCAAGTACTTTGGACATATTTTTGTCACTTCTTCCCTGGTCTCTCTCACTCTTGGTGGGTGGGGAGGTGTCTGAAGAATTAGTCCCACTGAGTCACTGCTTCTCAATCATAACACAAGTAATAAGTATTCACTCAGAAGCTCTTTATTACAAAGCAAAAGTGCACTTCAGAGAGAGAAGAGGGTTTGTCTCCATGAGTGGAGAAGACTTGGTGGAATTGGGGAGCCTGGACTATGTAAAAGCAAAGGTATACTTCAAAGACAGAAGCAGGTCTGTCTCCACCAGTGGACAAGACCCTGTGGAGGTGGGCTGCATGCATTTATAAGGGTATAGGGTCTCCTCCTCCAAGAGAGGACTAATACCTATTGGTTAGGAGGAGTGGCATGCTGACATTTGATTTTTAGTAAAAGTGTACAGGCTTCTTGGAAACCGAGGGCTTTTTGTAGTTGTCAGCTCTAGGTGCTATTTTTATGGGCTGTCGGCTAAGTCCTTCCACTTTGTGACCAGTTGCTTTTCTCTGCTGGGGTTTCAGGTCCTGACTTCCTTCTTCCCATTTCCAGGTTGTTCCCTTCAATGGTACTATTCTTGTTGGATTAGAGATGTCTTCCCTTTTCCTTGATCTCTGGGCAAAGGGGCAGATACAAAGCCAAGGTCAGAGAGGTACAAGGTCCTGGAGCCCTAACCTGCCCCTGGTATTTTCAAGGGATACCAATGCCTGGAAGAGGAAATCATGCTTAGTAAAATAGAGGGTCCTTGAAAAAGAGGAAGACCCTAACAAGATGGTTGGCAGTGTGGCTGCAACAATGGGCTGAACCCTATAATCATGGTGAGGATTGGGCAGGCCTGGGCCGTGTTAGGGCAAGGTCACGGTCACCGTCACTAAGGACAACAAGGACAGCAGGTGTGAAGTGTTATCACGCTGTGGTTTTGATTTGCATTTCCCTAACGATTAATGTTGCTGAGCATTGTCTCCATGACTTTAGTAGCTATTTGTATGGCTTCTTTGGTTAGATGTTTAGTCAAGTCCTTTAGATATTTTAAAATTGGCTTGTTTGTCTCTTTGTTATTGAGTTGTATGAGTTCTTTATATAATCTGGATATTAAACCCTTATTCAATCTAGAAGAATAAAATATTTTCTCTTATTCTTTGGGTTAATAAAATTCTTGGATGCAAACTTTTTTTTCAGTTTTATGTTCATTTTTATCTATTTTGTCTTTTGTTGCTCATGTTTTTAATTTCACATCTAAGAATTATAGGCTGCAAAGCACTGACTTTATTATTAAGCACTGCAAGTCGGTTCCGACTCATACTGACACTATGTGGTGTTTCTGAGGCTGTAAATCTTTGCAAGAGCAGAAAACCTCATCTTTCTCTTGTGGCAAGAGGCTGGTGGGCTCGGATTCCAGACCTTGTGGCTCAGCGTATTCTATAAGCCACCTCACTCCCTAAAACAGTGCTCCTATGTTTTCATCTAAGCACTTTATGATTTCACTTCTTATATTTAGGCTGTTGATCCACTTTGAGTTAATTTTCATTTTTGGTGTGAAATAGAGGTTGAATTTTATTTTTTTATACATGGAAATTCAGTTGTCCTACCACCATTTATTGAAGAAACTATTCTTGTGGGTTTAAAATCAAGAAAGTTTTGTGTCAAGGTTGAATCCTTTCACCATACTTATTCAATCTGTTTGCTGAGCAAATAATCCAGGAAGCTGGATTCTATGAAGAAGAACGTGGCATCAGGATTGGAGGAAGACTCATTAACAACCTGTGATATGCAGATGATACAACCTTGCTTGCCGAAAGTGAAGAGGACTTAAAATACTTACTGATGAGATTAAAAGACTACAGTCTTAGGTATGGGTTGCATCTCAATGTAAAGAAAACAAAAATTCTCACACCTGGACCAATAAATAGCATCATGATAAATGGAGAAAAGATTGAAGCTGTTCAGGACTCCACCGTAATCACTCATGGAAGCAGCAGTCAAGAAATCAAACGTATTGCATTAGGCAAATCGTCTGTAAAACACCTCTTTAAAGTGTTCACGAGTAAAGATGTCATTTTGAGGTGTGTCTAACCCAAGCCATGGTATTTCCAATAGCTTCATATACACGTGAAAGTTGGACAATAAATAAGGAAGACTGTAGAAGAATTGCATTTGAGTTCTGGTGTTGGAGAAGAATATTGAAAGTACCATGGAACGCCAGGAGAACAAACAGACCGGCGTTGAACAAACAAAGCCAGCATGGCCAGTCTTTGTCTCTTATACTTGAGACATGTTCTCAAGAGTGACCAGTCCCTGAAGAAGAACATCATGCTAGATAAAGTGGAGGGTCAGTGGAAAAGAGGAAGACCCCAACAAGATGGATTGGCACAGTGGCAGCATCAGTGGGCTAAAGCATAGAAACAATTGTGAGCATGACGCAGAACTGGGCAGTGCTTTGTTCTGAGTTGGAACTGACTCGTTGGCACCTAACAGCTCCAACAATCAATTCTTGCTAATCTACTTTGAGCTAATTTTCATATATGGTGTGAGGTAGGAGTCTAACTTTGTTCTTTTGCACATGGAGATTCAGTTGTTCAGCACCATTTATCAAAGAGACGATTCTTTCCTCATTGGACTTGGCACTATTGTTGAGAATCAAAATCCTGTAACTCTAGATTCCATTCCATTGGTCTATATGTCTATCCTTATACCAATACCAGATCGTTTTGATTACTGTAGCTTTATAATACATTTTGAAATCTGGTATGTGACTCCTCCTATTTTATTCTATTCAAGATTGCCTCCTCCCATCCCCAGAATTCTTACAATCTGAAAATTCCTACAGTCTTATAGTAGAAAAACCATATGGTTGGCTTTTCCATTTCTTCAAAAGAAACTGTTGGAATTTTGATAGGGATTGTGTTGAATTTATAGATCACTTTGTGTAGTGTTGGGTAGCTTAACTGTATTAGACCTTCCAACCCCTGAACATGAAATATCCTTTTATTGATTTAGGAGTTCTTTAAGGTCTTTTAGCTGTGTTTTATAGTTTTCAGTGTACAAGTCTCTCATCTTTCTAGTTAAACTCATTCCTAGGCATTGAATTCTTTCAGACGCCATTGTAAATGGTATGGCTTTCTTCATTCCCTTTCCCAGAGTCTTTATTGCCAACATATAGAAACACAATTCATTTTTGTGTGTGGATCTTTATTCTGAGACTTTCATGAGTCCACTTATTAGCTCTCGTAGTTTTCTTGTGGATGATAAAGACATTATTTCCAAATAGGTCATTTACAGAGCTCGAGGATTAGGACTTTCAGCTTATCTTTTGGGAAATCCAATTCAGCCCATGATGAGGGGCTCTGGGTTGGCGGGTTGCACTGTTCTTCACATGCCTACGTGTGGTGCTTTGCTGTCTGGCTAGAGCTGCCATGGACCCTTGTGTAGGCTTTTGGGGTCTGAAGGCTGGCTCCTGGCTGGCCGGTCCCCCTGCCCTAAGGGAGGCAGGGATACTTGCTGAAACCCTACATTTCTTGCTGAAGTATCCTTCCTATTCGGGGCTGCTGCTCTGGGGTTCCTCTTGGTGACATTGCAGGGGGATTTGATAACAAGGACAAGGTGTGCATGTGGGGCCATCCCAGTGAGACCTGGAGGCAGCATGGGGGACCCCTGGCCTCCTCTCCCTCCGTCCCCCTCCCCTGCCAGCCCCGTCTCCCCCTGGGAGTGTTCTTGTGGCCTTTCATGTTCTGGTCCCAGAGCAGGAGGTGGAGTCTGGGATTCTGGTCTTGGTCATCTCTGGCCCCTGTGTAGGGACGTCACATAGCAGCAGGTGACGACTATTGGGTCTCACACCCATCTGAAGTCAAAGACTTTAATGTTCCCTCACCAGGAAGGAGGAGCCCGGAATCTGCTGCACTCGTCCTGAAGTAAGGAGCCAGGCTGGTGGCCCGTCTCAGTGCCATGCTGCTAATCCACCAAAAGACTCTATAGGACAAAGACCTGGAGAGCTGCCCCAGGACTGATGAGCCATGAGCCCTGTGGGGTAGTGACCTCTGTCACTTGGAGACTTCAACTCCTAGCACTAAGCAAACATTCCAAGTGTGGACGCTGCTGCCCTCTTGTGGCTGGTCATAGCTCTGCTCTGGCTGGTCCCATATTCACCTTCAGCGGTGAATATGGGGGTTGTGGACGCGGGCCCCGAAGTCCCACTCTCGCAGATCTGTGTGGGACCTATGATGGAGTCACGGGGCACTGGGGCAGTCTGTCCACTCTCAGACAGTGAGGGTCCCCATTCGCACCAGGGGCCCTTCTGGGACTGAGCCCACATCCTGGGAGCCCTGGCTCCAGGCTGAGTGAACCTGGGTAGAGGTCTGGTGGGATCCTCCGTGTGGAGGGAGATGGCCCCTTTTACTCATGGGGAGTGCCTGGGCCGGGGGGAGGGTGTCGGGGTGTGTTAAAGTCCCAGGTGGTAATCATGGGATAGCACCTGTGAGGTCAGCCCAGACCTGTGAAATTCGATGTTCACCAAGCGCCCCTGCCACTAGATCTCTCAAATCCAACCCCCAAAGGGTTAATATCTGGACCCGCAAGCAGGTGGGAGCTTGCCATCTGTTCTGACTGTCCAGGACCCAACCATCAGCCCCCCATGTCCCACCTTGAACTCCCTCCTAGGGAGACCTTGGGTCAGGGTGCCGCAAAGGTGGGTCACCTGACATCTGCTGGCCACAGAGAGACCATGAAGCTCTGGCCCCAAGTGCCCCTGTTCCAGCCTTGGTATTCACTGGTTCCAGCCTGTACCCCACTCAAGTCTCCGCCTCCTGGGTCCCTCCAGCCCCTCCCCCAGGCTCCTTCTGAGCCCCCTCATGCACCCCCTGTCACCTGTCTGCTCCCCTTGGCTGCTCTGTGTTGCCTGGTGGCCTGGGTTAGGCAGATTGGAAGGTGATCACTTGGTCCGCCCCCTTGTTACGGAAGCTGTTGAACCGCTTCTTTGTTGAATCCAAGGATTTCATCCGCACTAACATCGCTGACAGCTCTTCTGAGGACTGTAGTCATCAACTCTAACCTCACTCTGATCTCATTCAGATGAGAAGAGTAAGGCACAAACAAGATTCAGGGGCAGTGGGAGTGGTTAGGTGGATACCCCACCCCCGGCTAAGGAGGCAGCAGAGAGCATAGGACCTGCTGGGATACTCCTCCTTTTGGGGTGCTCCCTGCTGAATACTGCTTTCCCAGGGAAAATCCTACCCCCAATCTTCCTCCCCCTGGGATTAGAGACAGAGAAATAGATGTAGACAGAGAGCCATTCACAGATGATAGATCGCTTGGGAGATAGATGCGCTTGTGTTCCATTGAGTTGGGTTAGTGACCCTGAATAGAGTTTCCGTGGAGTGGCTGCTGAGTTCAAACGCCATCCTTGTGGTTAACAGCCCCATGCTTATCCTACTGTGACACACCAGAACTTCAGATAGATCGATGCAGGATTAGAGAGATAAATAGACTGTTGTTCAGTGCCATGGAGTTGATTCTGACTCACAGCAGAAAGAAACACTGTCCAGTCCTGCGGCAAGCTCACAATCGTCGCTGCGCTCCAGCCCATTACTGCTGCCGCCATGTCAGTCTAGCTCCTTGAGACCCTTCCCATTTGGCTGACCTCCCGTTTTACCAACATAATGTCCTTCAGGGATGTGTTCCTTCTGACAATATGTCCTAAGTAGGAAAGATGAAGTCTGGCCATTCTGACTTCTAAGGAGCACTCTGGCTGCACTTCTTCCAACACAGATCTGTTGGTTCTTCTGGAAGTCCATGGTACTTTCAACATTCTCCTCCAACACTATCTCTCAAATGCATCAATTCTTCTACGATCTTTCTTATTCATTGCTCAACTTCCACATGTCTATGAGATTACTGAAAATACCATGGCTTAGGTCAGGTGTACCTTAGTCCTCAAACTGACATCTTTCAATGTAGGAATAATATTAAAAAGATATTAAAAAGTACCTTTAAGTCGGTTCCGACCCATAGCGACCCTGTATAGGGTTTCCAACTAGTAGCTGGTGGATTTGAACCTCTGACCTTGTGGTTCAAAGCAACCTTGAGCTCCACAGCACTACATCAGGACCCCATTGAATAGATGGATAGATACAATATTACAGAGATAAATACGATAGCTAGAATGTTGTTGCTGTTACTAAGTGCCGTCGAGTTGGTTCCGAATCATAGCAACCCATATCGAAGGGTTTCCATGGAACAGCTGGTGGGTTTGAACTGCTGACCTTGGGGTTAGGAGTGCTTATTCTACAGTGCCATAAAGGGACTCCAGATAGACAGATACAATTGTCTTTAAGTGTCAGATCATTTCCGAGGAGTGACTGGTGAGTGTGAGTCACCAACCTTGTGGTCTAGTGCTTATCCTACAGTTTCAGATAGAGACAATATTAGATAGATTATAGTTAAGTGCCACTGAGTCGTTTCTGACTCATACAGGCCCTGTATACCGTTTCTGAGGAGCAGCTGGTGAGTTTGAAGTGTTGACCTTACAGTTCAAACTGACTTTGCAATCCAATGATGATCCTATAGAGCCACACCAGGATAGATATAATATTAGAATGATGGATAGATTGATTTAATATTAAACAGATGGAGAGAGACGGAGAGAGAAAGAGAGAGCGCTCAGGAAGGGGAGGAGTCCAGGAATCAGGAGGCAGGCCTTCTTCTCAGCCCTGGGCTCTCCAAGGAACCCCAAACATGGTCAGTGATGTTCCCTTTGGCCTTCAAGGCCATCCTGTCTCCTGTCCTGGCGGTTGACACTGTTGGAACTGACGCTGATCTGTGTGGTCTCCTGTAGACAGCGGTGACGGGTGCACCCATCTGGACCCCGCCTGCCCCAGTGCAGAATTGTGACAACCCCTCACAAGGCAACTTGAGACCTGGAGGTGGTCCTTGTCCTCGATTCAGGGGTGCCAAGGACATGGTTTGCAGTGAAGACGGCTTGCAAGAGGCTATGGACCACAAGGACGCTAGGTGGCGCTGTTCACACACGCTGCGTGTTTTTATAACCTGAGCCCAGTCCTCCTTGAACTGGTGGGCTGAAGGAAAGCATCCCAATGGGTACCAGAGAGGGAGAGGTGTCTCCTTCCATCTGGGTTAGCTCCCACCCCCCCTTTCCTCCCCTCCCCTCTTCTCGCTCTCCCTCACTTACCTGACTGGTCCAGAAAGTGAGATGCTGACCAGATGAACTTGGAGATATGGACTTCATTCCTTTGTCCAGTGGTCCTTGGTCCATGGTGCACTAGATGGATGCTTTGATGGTCTCTGGACCTTCTGGACACACCCCAGGATCTGATGATGGGGTTGCTGGGGCCCACAGCTCAGAGCGCAGGACTTGTCTCCACAGTGCCCTTGACGTTGACCTTGACCTTCCTGTCCCCTCCCCCCTTGCCAACAAGGAAGTGGGTGCAGGTAGAAGCTGGCAGCCGACTCTTTGTTTCTGTTCCTTCTCCTCTGGCTTGCAGGGAGCCTGGTCCAACAGGAGCTGAGCAGGTGGGGCTGTTTTCCTTCTCCTCTCTTGGGTTGGGCATGAAGACCTGCTTGAGGATTAACCAGAGTGCAGCTACCACCATCCACTGCTCCCCAGTGATCGCACAGCAGAGATGGGACCTCTCACAGCAGGGTGGACACTGTGCGGGTGGAGGGAGGCTGCCTGCCCAGCAGGGAGGTGTGTGTGTTGAGGAGTAGCTCCTTCCAGGGCCTCAGGAAGGAAGTCTGTGAGGGGAGGTCAGTCCTGGAGTGAGCCCAGGCAGAGTTAAGAAAACAAGATGGGGGAGCGGGCACCTCCTCCTTGACTCCAAAGCTGCCCCAGACCAGGTCAGCTTCAGGCACAAGCTGTGGAGGTGTGACTAAATTCTTAAAACAGTCTCACCCCTGAAGGAGGGTGACCAATGCTGTTTCCAGCACTGCCCTGCTCTGGGCCCACTGTTCCCAGTGCGTCTTTGAAAGTTGAAGGCCTGGGTGGCGCAGCCTGCAGTTCAGCAGGACCATCCTGCAGATGACGCTCAAGAGGTTTGGCTTGCTCCTGGCTGCAGTGGGGAGCTGACTATGAAAATCCCCTCCCAGGATGGAAGGGTGAATCTGTCCTTGGGAACAGGTTTACAACAAGGGGATCCACCATGCACAGACCCAGATGACGTAAACCTGCATGTGGGCAGGTGGTGGAGACCAAGCCTTTGCAAACCGCAAGCCCAAACCACTGCTGTCCAGTAAATTCTGACTCATAGGACCCTGGGGGACAGAGTAAAAGTCTCTCAGAGGATTTCTGAGATTATAAATCTTCATGGAAGCAGAACTACCTTGTTCTTCTGAGGCTCGGCAGGTGAGTTTCAATGGCAGCCCAGCTCTTCAACCTTCATGGTTGTATCATAAAAAGTAATTCTCTGTCCTTTGACTTTCTCAACCTCACCAATGTCCCCTGAGGGACCTGGCTTCAGACACTCACGTATCACTGTTTTCACAGGTTCTGACGCGATATTCAGAACCGTCCCAGGAATTAGAAGTCAGACCCCCAGTGACTCTGACACAGTCCAAGGAAGAGTCTGGTGGCTCTGTCTGGAAGGTGCCCTCCTTAAAGACACATCCCTGCCCCTCAGGCCCCATGTGCCTCACTGTGAGTGAGCTGACCGCTCTCAGCTCAGGCTTTGGTGGGGAGCGGATGGCAGATCTGGGCAGCGAGGATGGGCAGGGAATCCAGGGGTCTCATACCAACTCAGTCGGGGCTCCTGCTTTTCAGGTCAAAAAAGGGAAACGGGGCTATATCTGTAACAGAAAATTAGTCTTGCAGGGACTGTGTTCGTGAAGGAAGACTGTCTGTCCAACGGGAGGGCAGAGCGGTATGAAGAGTGGGCATTGGACTCCCTCTCTGTTGCGCACTGCTTTCTGTCAGGGATTTTCTGAAATGCGGCCCTCTGCCTACCACCCTTGCGTGTCACACATGGGTCTCAGGGACCAGGCACTGTGTGGAGCCTGGAGAGGTATGCCTCCATGTCCCCAGCATGGCACAGAACACCCAACTGGACAGCAGCTGCTCCTTAAGTCCCCATCACCGAGGCTCCAGAACAGTGCTCACAGCCCCCCGTCAGTGGCTCCTAATCTCTCTGGATGCCGTTCATACTTGGGCCGTGGTGTGTGAGTGGGCAGAGCCTGCCGTCAGCACAGAAGGGATTCCTTACTCCGGCCCCAGAGAGACTCTTGGTCATTCAGGGACCTGCCATTCCTTCCACCCAGCTCAGACCAGCACCTTGCCCAAACCTGAGGCTGACCCTGAGCTCCTGCCCTCCCAGGGTTTGGTCCCAAAGTCCGATCTCCCAGGTCCTGTCCCCACAGGTCCTGTCCCCTGAGGTCCTGTCTCTTGAAGTCCTATCCCCCAGGTCCTGTTCCCAGGAAATCCTGCCCCCAGTGGTCCTGGAAGATTGAAGTGTTCACAACACACAGATCCGTTATAATGTGAACAGCTGCGTCCCTCCACCCCTCTGAAGTACAAGGCGACTCTAAGCGGCTTTCTATGTCGGAGGTAATCGAGGCCCCAGGGCAGCACTAAATAGAACCGCTTGGCGACTTGGTGCTCTTGGAGTGTTAGTGAGAGATGAATCACTCTTAGGGCTTTTAACGCCAAGTCACCTCCCGAGGCACAACCATGGGTGCTGACTGGTTGTGATGTGTACAAGGCTCTGGACCATTCTCTCTGTTTATACAGAAAGGACAAGTCAAACCAGGTACTGCCCAGTCCACTCTGCCTCATGTCTCCCATTGTGCAGAGTAGAACTGGGCTCCACAGGGTTTCAATGGCTGATTTCTTCAGAAGTAGATCTCCAGGCATTGCTTCTGCGTGGACTTGAACCTCAGTCTTTGGTCAGCAGCTGAGCATGGCAAGCCTGAACTCCACTTATGGAGCACCTCAAATCGAGTTCTAACAGCAACAATAAAACAGCCAGCAGTTACAGTGGGAGCCCTCAGTCCCCCTTCCAGGTTGTTTCTGGGTTGTGGGATGGAGTGACACAAAATTGCGGAATTTGGTATAAATGTTGGCAGAATCAGCTAGCGTTCCGCCAACAGCGTATCTCTTGCAGGGAGGAGACGAGGTGCCTGAAGGCTCTGGCTCTGTTTCCTTGTCTGGGAGGAGACAGGCCAGGTCCCCTGTGGGTGTTGGTTCTGGTCTCACCCTCCCAGTGCCTCCAGGGTGCTCACTGTCTACCACAAGGACCCAAGAGGGGGCGTTACTGAGTCTGAGGCTTTGAATCCTGCCTGTCTGTAGCGCTGGGGGGCTGTTATTTCAAATACCATTAGGATCCCCCATGGTAAACAGGTTTCAGGGGAGCATCCAGACCAAGACAGAGTAGGAAGAAAGGCCTGGCTGTCTACAGAAAATCAGCCTGTGGAAATCACAATTCTGTCTGGGTGATGTCTTGTGTTGTACACAAGTTTGCTGTGAATCAGAGTAGACCTGGTGGCACCATCTACACTGCCGTCAACAACGTGTGGAAATTGGACCTAGGCAAAGAAAACACAGTACAAACTGTCCTTCCCGTCTGCAAGATTTTATTGGGCTTTTTGCTGGTCACCGTGGCACACGCAGTGCAGTTCGGTGTTCAGGATGACCTCCGTCCAGCATGGTGGAGCTCAGCACCTTGTGTAGGCACCGTCAGACCCCACGGAGCTTGTGTCTCTTGCTGATCTGCTGGAAGCTGACTTCAGAGCCTTTGGGGCTGTGTTTGGCCTTAGGCAGCTGTCTTGTCCTCCGGGTGGAAAGTCTCTATGGGTAGCAGGGAACACATCTTGGGCACCTGAGAGTGTCCCTGCAGCATCTTGCTTCTGCCCTCCAGCTTCTGTGCCCACTCGCTGCGGAGCCTGGGAGGACAATTTCAGAGTGTGCGTCAGCTCCATCTCTCAGCACCTCAGCATGTGGTAAGGACAGCTGCTCCCACCCTCTGGTCTCCACGCTGGCTGCCAGTGTGACCCAGCCCCCAGGACCTTCTTGGTCCTAAGGTGTTCTGGACCTCAGCAGCAGCCAGTTGTTGTTGTTGTTGTGAAGTGCCATCAAGTTAGTTCCGACTCATAGTGACCCTGTAGATGGTTTCTAAGGAGCAGCTGGTGTTTTGAACTGCCGACCTTGTGGTTTGCAATCCAGTGCTGATCCACAGCTCCATAGCAGGAGTGGAGAGGAGAAAATATGTCCCCCCAGGACACAGCCCGGCACCCGGTTTGCAGAAACTTCCAAGGCCCTGTCGAGCCCTGAGCCCCCGGGAGATGTCATGTGAACACACCTCACAGTGAGAACAGCAGAGCCCATGGCCAGTCCTGACTGGGAGGCTGTATCTCCTGCCTGCCCTGCCCCTCGTTGACCACCTTGGACAGGCTTTTGTCATGACCACAGTATTAGAAACTATAGCCCTCCCCAGTGGGTGCTGTTGGGGGGGGGCATAGCATCTGCAGGGTGACCCCGGCAGCCCATCCTCCCCATGTGTCCTTGTCCCAGGGATGGGAGGCAGGCTGGAAGGTCAGTCTCTGCTCTGGGACACTCCATGCTGCCTGTCTGCCTGGGGATCCCAGGCCTTGGTGTAAATGGTGTGCTGACGAACAAGCCTGCTCAGCCGAGTCTCAGGGTTAGCTACTCATGGGTCTGCTTGGGATCCCAGCACCCATCTGGGGTGGGGCCTGCTGGCTTTGGTCTGTAGGGAGCACTGTCTCTTTGTCCCTCACTCAGAGGTCAGGGTGGGCACAGGTGCTGACCTGAGTGGACACCCATGCTTTGCCAGTTTCTTCAAACCCCTCAGTGGCTTCTGGGAATTGTTAGTGTCTGGCTCATTCATCCGGGTATCTGTCATGGGGAGAACCATGTCCTGCAGCAGACGTGCAGGGTCCTCAGCCCTGCACCTGTGAGTGTGACCTGGCTGGGAAACGGTCTTTGCAGATGCTATCATAAGATTCACATAAGGTCACACAGAGATAGGTGTGTGCTGATCCCATCTGAGTGGACGAGACACAGACGCACAGGAAGGACAGCCATATGACGATGTAGACACAAGCCAGAGAACCCTGGGGTCACCAGAAACTGGAAGAGATGAGGAAGGACCCTCCCCAGGAGCCTCCAGAGAGAGCCTGGCCCTGCCCGCACCTGAGAGGGACTCTGACGCCAGGACATGAATGAACAGGTGTCCACACCTGAGAGGAATTCCAATCCCAGGACATCAGTGAGCATATGTGTGTCCTTGTCCAGTGTGTGGACTTGGTCATGGTCACCTTCGGACGCAGACACAGGGGAGCTGAGGCCAAGGGGTCCTTTGGGACGATGTGAGTCTGGGTTGGGACCTGGATGCTCCCTGTGTGCTGACCCCCGATCAGCCCCCCTCCACCCCCACCACTCACTTGCTCAAGGCGCTCCGGCTGACTCGCAACTCCTCATCTTGCAACTGTTTTGTTTGATGCTCAATTTTTTTCTCCCAAAACATCTGTAGCCCCCTGGCATCACAGGGGACTCTTCTGGAATGCTGCCAAGTGTAGCTTTTACTCATTTTCTGGACAAAGAAAAACGGACACAGACTCAGTCAATTTGCTCCTGGGTGTGGAAGGCGTGAAAGCCAGGGTCCACTGAACAAACTCGGCTCAGCCCCAAATCACACAGCGTCCCAAGGTGTGGGCAGACCTCATCGAGGGTGGTGGGGGTCCTCAGCAAAGATGAGGGCAGCTCCTGGCTCTGTTACAGTGGGCACCCACCCCCTGCCCCATCTGTGATTTCCCGGTAGCAGGAGCAGTAGATGGTGGGGATCCCGGGCTCATTCCCAAATATGAGGCAGACTGCCGTCTACCCCGGCTTATGGTGAAGTTGGTCCGCAGGGCAGGGCAGTGGGCACGGAGGGTTTCCTCAGAGAGGAACTGCAGCTGTCACACAGCCAGAGCCCAGTCTGGGTGTGCTTGGTTGTTCAGCGATGGCCCCCATGAGGAAATCCGTGAGGGTACAGTTTTTATGGACTGAACTGGCCCCCCCCAGGAGGTACGTTCATTTGGAAATGTGTCTTTGACAATGTTATTGTTAAGTCAGTGAAGTTGTGTGGGTCCCAGACCTAATTGCTTCTGATGTATCTAATCAGGGGTGAGGGGGCAGACACAGTGAGACCCGCACACACTGGAGAAGGCATCAGGGGAAGGTGCATTTACAAGCTGAGGGTCCACAGGAGCCTGGAGCAGTGCCTTCTGCCTCAGAGCCTCAGGCGGGTCCAACATGACTGTGATCCTGGAACCCCAGCCAGCAGAGCTGAGAGACAATGCATTTCTGTCCTCTACAGTCGCCTGCATGCGGCGGCCCAGGAGACCAGACGTGTGCTTACTGAATATTTCTGTGCTCATGGCATAATCAGACCTAAGAGAAAGCCGTGCTGAGTCTTGTCAGAAGAGATGATAAATTGATGATAATTCTTCTAAAGCTCCCACTATATCACCTAACGATTGTACGAAAGTGTCAGGACACAGAAGAGAGAAATCTATGCTCTGAGTGGGGTCTTTGGGGCTGAGGCATGGAGCACCAGGAGCAGGGAATTTGTGGACATGTCAGGACCCCATGGTCAGCTGGTCAAAGCTC
The DNA here is from genome assembly GCF_000296735.1 of Chrysochloris asiatica. Classification (NCBI taxonomy): domain Eukaryota; kingdom Metazoa; phylum Chordata; class Mammalia; order Afrosoricida; family Chrysochloridae; genus Chrysochloris; species Chrysochloris asiatica. The sequence continues at coordinate 1,556,543 of NW_006408832.1, forward strand.
TGTTACCGAATTTCAGATATCAGCAGGGTCACCCCTGGTGGCGAGTTTTAATGACGCTTCCAGATGACGAAAGACAAGGAAGGAAGGCCTGGCCATCTCCTTTCAAAGTGCTGTGGGTTACACTTATACTCTGATGCAGGGCAGGGTCCACCATTTCTGATGCTCGGCTGTGCTGAGGGGACGCTGACAACGAGAAGCAAGAATCACAGGACAGGCGTTGGTTAGGAGATTCCAGCAGGAGGATGTTTCTTGGCTCTAGGAGGAGGAGTCCTGGGGGGGACCAAGCCCAGGCGGGGCAGTGGGGTTGGCGGAGTCTGAAGGCCTCAGTCCCTGACTCCTTGGCAGGCTGTCTTTGCCCCGAGTGCTCCAGGGGCCTGGAGATTACTGGTCACATCGAGCTTTCAGGGTCATCATTTATTTCTGTTCCTTCACTGGCACACAGAGTTGCGGCTGGCTTCACCATGCCCTCTTGAGAGGGTGGGAACAGATGGCTTCAGGGACAGGTGTGGATGCCTGTGATGCTGGCATGGGAGATGCTGAATTGTGCCCCCCCACCCCAGGGATAATGTTGAAGTCCTGGCCCTTGGTGTGAATGCAACCTTGGGACAGCAGTCGGGGGGGGGGTCTCTTTTGTTTTCATTGAAAAGTCAATGAGGAGATGTGAGACTGTCTGCTCCCCTAAAGATTCACAGTCTCAGAAGCCCTGTCTGGGATCGCTGGGAGGTGGAATCGACTTGGTGGCTGTGGGTTTGTTGTTAATCCCATCTGAGAGAAGCCTTATAAAAGAGAAGGACAGACAGAAATAGTGACGCAGGGAAAAAAGGCATGTGACAATGAAGTTGTGGCTATTCCTGGGATCGTAGCGGAGACAAAGTCCTCTCCCAAGGTCCTCCGAAGAAATCAACCCAGACTCCCCACCGGTAGAGTGCCAAAACCCTTCCTTTTTGTTATTAAAGCCTCCCCCCTTCCCCCATCGCTCTGCATCATTCTGTTTCAGACAGCCTGTCACAAAGAACAAGGCGGTCAGCTGAGTGTGTGTCAGAGGAAGAAAAGAACATGTCAGACTGTTAAAAACAAACCAGGAAATCCTACAAAAGTGTGTTGTGCAAATGTTAGTGCGTGGCCACAACACGGTCACTGAGGGCAGTTATCCTGAACCCAGTTAATGACCACATAGGAGACCCTGGGGTTGCAGGTGGTTAATTGCTCAACTGCTAATGGAAAAGTTGGAGGTTCAAGTGCACTCAGAAGGTGCAGCAGGAGAAAGGCCTGGTCATCCACCTCTGAACCCTTAGCCACCAAACCCCTATGGAGCTCCACTCTGAGACATGGGGCCACCAGAAGTTGGGCTCAACCCAGCAAGAACGGATTTGGTTCCTTCTGGAAATGACCACTTGAGATGAAAGGGTTGGAACAGAGTTTGAATCACACTGTTTCCTGTTTTCCGTTTTGTTTTTTAAACTTTTTACTGTGAATTGAGTGAAGGTTTACAGAGCAGATAATTGATTTTACATTCAACAAATCATAGACTTTGTTTCATTACAAAGATTGCAATCCCCTCCAGACACCCGCAGTTCACAGCGTTTACCTCCGTTCACTTTATCTATTGCATTCCTCGCAGTGTCTCCCGCTACCTTCATCTTTCCTCTGTTCACCTCTCTTTTATATATCACCTGCCCTGTCTCCCATGGTAACCCTAACCTTCCTCTTGTATATTACCTGCCCTGTCACACATGCTAACCCTAACCTCCCTCTTGTATATTACCTGCCCTGTCACACATGCTAACC
>NW_006408832.1:1559500-1573431 GCF_000296735.1 Chrysochloris asiatica
TCTCTCATACTTCGGACATATTGTCAGGAGGGACCAGTCCCTGGAGAAGGATATCATGTTTGGTAAGGTGGGGGGTCAGAGAAAAAGAGGAAGACCCCCCAATGAAATGGATTGGCCATCGATGAACTCAAGCGTGGCAACAGTAGTGAAGTTGGCCATCGATGGACTCAAGCGTGGCAACAGTAGTGAAGACCTGCAACCCCAGGGTCACCTATGTGGTCATTAACTGGGTTCAGGATAACTGCCCTCAGTGACTGTGTTGTGGCAACGCTGCCCAGGATTGGCCAGTGTTTCTTTCTGCTGTGCATAAGGTTAGTACCAACTTGATGGCACCTAACAACAACAACAACAAATGAATTGATTTCTATCATTTTGCTGTGTGTTTATCTCTTTGTGGTGCTGTTGGTTTCTTTGTTACACATAAGTTTCTGTGCTGGGTTCATTTAGTTTGTGGGTTCTCTCCTTATTTTCATTTCTGTTGTGTTAATGTTTACTAAATCTTTCTGATTTTCCTTTTTGATGTGCAGATGTATTAGTTTTCTTTGAGGTTACCCTGCAGTTTATTAATTTTGCCCCCATTTAAAACAGTCTGTTTTACCTTGAAATCTACTTGACTTTCTTGCCATTTGGAAGTTCTGTATCAATACTATTACCTCTTTTTGATTGTAGTTGACTTCATTATACACAGGTATCTCTGGTTTCCTATTTTCAGTCTTGTAGGTTTGTTTTACTTTAAATACTTCTAAGTCTGGGCTGAGTTCTGGGTGGTGTTGTCATGTTTGATAATCTCAGGTTGCCTGTTGGTGTTTCTTCTCAGTCCAAAGAACACCCTTTAGCATTTTTTGTAACGTTGGTCTGGTTATTACAAATTCCTTTAATTTCTGTTTATCTGGAAATGTCCTAATGTCACTATCGTATTTGAGGGTCACCTTTGTTGGGTATGTGTTTTCAGGTTAGCGATTTTATTCTTTCAGAGTTTTGTATATGTCATCCCATTGCCTTCTGGCCTGCATGGTTTCTGCTGAGAAATCAGAGTTTATCTTATTAGTTCTCCTTTGTAGGTACCTTTTTGCTTTTTTTGAACTGCTCTCAGGATTCTTTCTTAGTCTTTGGTTTTGGAAAGTTTGATTATGATATGTTTTGGTGAATTTGTTTGCTTAACTTTTTATTTTTCATGATGTAAGGGCAGTTTTCTTCCAATAACTCTTGGACAAGTTTTTTCTGTGCTCTTTATTACCTCTTCCTGTTCTGGAATTCCAACCCCCTGTAAGTTGTCCCTTTTCATGGTGTCCCACATAACTCTTAGGCCGTTGAGTTGGTTTGGATTCATAGTGACCTTGTGTAAGATTTCTGAGGATCACCTGGTGTACTTGAACCATTGACCTTGCAGTACAAACAGAACTTGTGGTTCAGTGCTTATCCTACAGTGCCACACCAGGACTCCAAGAACATGTTACTTCCAGAAAATTACATTGTCTCCTGATTGGAGGAATTGAAGCACCAAGGAGGAGGAAGGTCCTGTGAGTTTTGGAAAGTGATAGGGTTGTTCTCTAGGACTCCAGGGAGGTGGGTTCCTGGGAGGAGGACAGGGGTCCAGAAAGAGAGTGAGACATTACAACTAACCCTACAGGAAAAAAAAAAAAAAAAAGAACATAAGAGAATATGCCCGACAATCATACATCAAGAAATTAGATAACTTAGAGGAAACGGACAAATTTCTAGAAACACATACATTTCCTACATTGGCTTAAGAATAAATAGAAGATTTTCACAGACCCACGACAAGTGAAGAGATTGAATCAGTAATCAGAATTCTCCCAACAAAGAAAAGTCCTGGATCAGATGGCTTCTCTGGGGAATTCTAACAAACATCTACAGAGGTGACCCCAGTCCTGCTGAGAGTTTCCCCAAAAACAGAAGAGGAGGTAATGCTCCCTAACACATTCCATGAGGTCAGCATTATCCTCATACCCAAACCAGACAAAAACACCACAAGGAAAGAAAACTACAGACCAATATCACTGATGAATAGAAACACAACAATCTTAAAGCAAACAATCCAGGGGAAGGGTGAGGTCCTGAGAGGAGGTGTGATCACCAGAGGAGGGCAGGGCTCTCTGGAAGGAGGGGATTTTGGGAAGACAGTGGGAGTCCTCAGCAGAGGGTGGAGTCTGAGGAAGGAGGGACTCCTGGGAGAAGGGTAGGAGGTAGGGTTCTCAGGTGCCACTCTGGGGTCCTTGGGAGGGGTCTGCCTCCTTAGTGTCTTGGGGGAGGCCTTGGGGGAGCTATCTCATTCTTTGAGCTGTGCCCAGACCCTGGTCCAGGTGTCCGGCCTGACACACCCAGTCACTGTACTTTACAGTAGGTTACCTTGGTCTCAGAGTACCAGCACCAGAGAACGACATTTTATAAGACTCTAAGAGCAACAACATGCCCTTGGCCTCCACCTTGGAGGGTTAGGACATGTTCCATGGATGGTGGGAGGGGCGTGAACACACTGGAGGGATGAGGCATCCAAGCACAAGAGCCCCTTTCTATCCTTTGCTGGAAGCAGCTATTCCCTCAGAGCCAATCACTCAAGGACCCCTGACCATGGATGGCTGTTCTGACGACACACCCCTTTGCAAAGAATTTACCACCATCTCACCCTGCACAACTAAGGAGCTCTGGTAGTGTAGTGGTTATGAATTGGGCTGTGAACCGCAAGGTCAGCAGTTCGAAACTACCAGCTGCTCTGTGGGAGAAAGATGAGGCTTTCTGCTCCTATAAAGATTTACAGCCTCAGAAATCCTGTACAGGGTCGGTATGAGTCGGAACCGACTCCACGGCACACAGCCACCACCAACCCTGTACAACCAGTGCACCAGGGTTATAACCTTACACTATACTTATTCAACTTGTATGCTGAGCAAATCATCCGAGAAGCTGGACTGTTAAGAAGAAGGAGGCATCAAGAAGGAAGTCTCATGAACAACCTGCCATATGCAGATGGCACAACCTTGCTAGCTGGAAGGGAAGAGGACTTAAAGTGCTTCCTGATGAAGATCAAAGACTACAGCCTTCAGTATGACTTGCACCTCAGTGCAAAGAAAATGAAAAAACCTCACAACTAGACCAATAAACAACATCATGATTGAAATGGAGAAAAGACTGAAGTCATTAGGATTTCATTCTGCTTGGATCCAATCTATGTTCATAGATGCGATGGTCAAGAAATCAAATGATGGGCGGTACTGGACAAATGTGCTGCATGAGGCCTCTTTAAAGTGCCTGGCAAGTTGCCACTTTGAGAACTAAGGTGTGTTTTAGCCGTGTATTTTCACTCATCACCTAGGTGTGTGAAAGCTGGACAATGAGTAAGGAGGACTGGAGAAGAACCGATGCCTTTGGATTATGGTGTTGGTACTTACTGTTAAAGAACAAACACACGTGCATTGGAAGACGTACAGCCAGAGGCTCCTTAGAAGCCAGGATAGTGCGACTTTGTCTCTTGTACTTTGGACCCATTGTCAGGAGGGGCCAGTCCCTAGAAAAGGTCTTGTTGTTGTTGTGAAGTGCCATCGAGTCAATTCCGACCCATAGCGACCCTGTATAGGGTTTCCAAGGAGCAGCTGGTGAGCTTGAACCACTGACCTTGAAGTTGAAACGACTTTGCAGTCTGACGCAATAGCCCACAGCGCCACCCCGGAACTCCGGAAAAGGACATAGTGCTTGGTAGTTAGAGGAGCAGCCAGAAAGAGGAAGTTCCTCAATGAGATGGAACGACACAATCAGGGGGCTCAAACGGAACCGTAATCGCAAGGATGGCACAGAACTGGGCAGTGTTTCATGCTGTTGTGCACACGGTCACTATGAGTTGAAGTCAATTGGACAGCATCTAACAACAACAACAAATTCCTGCAAGACAAGCCCTCGGAACTGTGGACAAATGAGACAAAACTGTCCAAAGTAGCTTATTTAATTGGATTTTATGAACTCAGTCTTATGTGGACCAATTTAGAATTGTTTAATTTTGAGAGGTGCTGTACCCACAGGGAGTTGGGGTGATGGTGAGGAGACAGATGAGTCTACTGTCCCCGCAGTGTTCAAACCCAGCAGCTGCACCTCCCATCAAGGGTTACAGTCCGGGAAACCCAATGGAGCTGCCCCCTCTGTCCTACAGTGTTGCTATGAGCAGGATGCAGCGTGACGGCAATGGGGTTGGCTTTCCCCACACTTTCCTAGGTTTCCCTCTGACCACGAAGGGGTCACGGGACCATGGCTGCTAGGCTGGCCTAGGCCTCAGGGTATGTGGAGAATGGGACCTGTGTGGGTCTCTCAGAGGCCAGGCTCCATCTGCAGCCTTTGCCCACGCTCCTCCAGAGCCAGCCTCTGGTTATCCCATGATTTGCTCCCAACAAGGAAGAGAAGAACAAGTGGTAAAGTCACAAGTGGGGAAACAGGGAAGGTTCAGAAACAAAGGCTTGTCTCCCTCCAAACATACCCACTGCTCTGGCAACCCAGGGAAAGTTCTGGAAACTGACTCAGGGGGCCAGAGACAAGTGCTGAAGTGAGTCATGTGGGCCCTGTGGGGCTGTGTCCAGACATTACAAATAGGTGCAGCCTGGGGCATTGCTCATGCTGTGAGTGTGAAGGCAGCTAAGAGAACAAAGCATTTGCCACATCACTTTCTGTTCTAGAAAGTTAAAAGTTTAAGAAAGGATGGGTGTCTGTGCTGGGCGCAGACTCCTTGGATGGCACAAACGTACTCTGCTGGCTGGTGGAAAGCTTCGAGATTTGAGTCCAATCACAGGCACCTCAAAAGAAGGGCCTGAGGATCTGCTTCTGCTGAAAACCCCGCGACACCTATTGACACGTCCATCACTATTTGTGGCAGAGTTTTGATCAGGAAGGGTCACTCCAAATGGACCTGAGTTGCCCACTCAGCCACTTTAGAGCACTGAGGCTGGATCAAGCCACTCCCTCTAGCTTCAATGGAAGCTTGTGGACCAGCAGTTCTGTTTAAGACAAAAAAAAACCCCCCAAACCCAACCACCCAACAACCATCCAACCAATACAACCAACCACCTAGCAACTACCATCTAACAAACCAAGCAATCAACCAACCACCTCAGCAATCACCACACGATCACCCAACCACCCAATCACCCAACAACCACCCAACCAACACAACCAGCCACTGACCACTACCTAACCAACCAACCACCAACCACTCACTCACCCATCCACTCACCAACCAACCAACCAACCAAACAACCAACCAACCAACCAACCAACCAAAAACCTGAGACAGAAAACCAAATCAGTATAAAACCAGAAGTCAGAATCATGTGACATGGCCCACTGAGCAGAGAGGCCAAACATTAGCGGACTTTTTATCCCAAGCACCTTGTCAGAATCCGAGTGGGAGCAACCTTAACCCAGAAATGCAAGTGGGCCGAGCCGATCATGCATGCCGACTCCTCCGGCTGGCTCATGGGTGGGTGGGTGGGGGGACAATGGAGATGACCCTGTAGGCAAGGACACTACTATCACGACCTAGGGACTTACTTTTCTGACTGGTGCGCTCCCCGGAGAAGGTCTCTTCTGGTTGTCCTCTGTGAAGTCTCCTGGGGGAATTCCCTTACCGTCAGCCAGCCCATCTCCCACTTTTATACGGCTGGTGACTGGTGACTTGGCCTCAGTTCAGTTGCGGTGAAACCCGAGCCGTCTTGGGTTGGCAGGCGTCCCTATGATGTAATCTGGTTTAGCTCCTTGGTGGGCTCCTTCTGCCTCCCTGCCCGCCCCCTCCATGTGAATTGGTACACCTGTCCTCAGCGGGGAGGAACACACAAGTTCTTCAGTGAGTTTTATTCTTTTTACATTGCGCTTGGCTTGCTCACACAGCGGGAGTGGCGTCGTCTGTGGAGACACCACTGGTGACCCTGAACTACATCTGACCCTTCCTGTCCATCTTTCCCTTTCTTATTCTGCCTGACGTTAAGGATTCAAAAGGGTCCCTGAGGGCGGATGGCCACCCCACCTTCAAGGACTCAGAAATCCGGATCAGGGAGTATCAAAGTGGGTTGGCACTTCAGGAGCGCAGGACCTGGCAGTGTTTCGTTGTGCTGTGCATAGAGTTGCTAGGAGTCGGAACTGACTCCACGGCACCTAACGACAACAACATGAGCAACAACAATACCCCAGCCGACATGTTTGCCCTGGAGTCTGGTTGGTGAGATCTGGAAGCTTCCAGGCTGTGCGTGGCGGTTCTCTGAGAGATCCGGCAGCAGCGCGCCCTCTCCTACCTGCTTCCCGGCGCTGTACCGCCCGCCTCGGCCCCTAGGTGGCGGTGGACGACCAGAAAACCCCGCGGCCACGCAGCGTCCCAGCCTCACTGCAAGGAGGTGCCGCCCTAATGAGATTGTTCAGATGGCTCGCTCGTGGAGCGCCAACGGGCTCTGGGGCGTGCAGGCCTCCAGGGTCTCTCCTCCACGCGTGGTGGTAGTTCCAATGCAAAAAGCGACTCCATCGTGTGTGGAACCTGAATCTGTTCTTCATAATTCCCATTGGAATAAGCAGTGTCACTGTGCTCATGGGGTTACTCTGGGCATTTGGATTTCCGGGGTCTCCAGGCATCATCCCACCAGAGACTTTTTGGGTCCGCAGACCAAAGGACAAAAGCACTTTGATTTTCCCAGAATCCAGACCTCTGAGTCTATGAAGGTGGGGTGGCTACCTACCTTTAGGCATCCTTTTGGATCGTGAACCTTTAAGGAACTGTTTTCCGAAAGTTCCCTGCACCTTCAAGTTAGATAACAGTGTGGTAAGCTCTTGTCTCAGGCACTGGGCTATTTGAGAGTTCCCTGTGTGTAGGGACTCCAGGGTCTGGCTGGAAACCACAGCGTGTCCTCAGGGACAGTTTCAGCAGCCATCTGGAGACCTGTAGCTTATGATGCTGTCCCTGAGAAATCAAGATGACAGTGACCCATGCCAATTTCACTGCATGTTTTCTAGATGTGTTTGGTGCTTCTCTAAGCTTTTAGGTTTTAGACTTTGTCATAAAAAAATTCACTTTTTCTGTGGTCATTTTTGACCTATGTTGTTGTTAAGTGCCTTGGACAGTGGTTCCCACTTACAGCCAATCTGTATAGGGTTCTGAGGCTGTAAATCATTGCAGGAGCAGAAAGCCTCATTCTTCTGCTAAGAGGCTGGTGGCTCAAATCACGGAGCTTGTGAGTGGAAGTCCAGTGCTTATCAAGTGGAGCCACCACTCTCCCCCATTTGTGATCTATAAAAATGACCATTTTATGTCATCCAGCCTAAGAAGTCTCAAAATTGGATTGGGTACAAAGAATCTGCTTTTGACACTCCAGACCTGTCTATGCCTCCCTTGGGTATTAATCAAGATAGTAAAACATTCTCCAATACAGAGGTTCTGTAACTGTGTATCTGTTTAATTGAATAAGAAACTTGTTCATGTGGTATAGAAGGCACCATGCCACCTACCTCATAGACACCAGAAGCTACAGCAACAGTTTCCCTACTAAAATGATGTTTTCCTCTAGCCCGTATTGCTGTCTGCTTGCCCTGAATGGCCCCTGCCATTCTTTGGGGTGGTTTTCTCCCCTGTTGGGTTTTTGGAAGGTTGCTATTCAATGGCCAGTGTCAGACATGAAGACAGTTCTCAGTGGATGTGATACTGATCACCTCTGACAGGTACACATGGATTTTTTTTGTGGCATTTCTGGTTCCTTTGCGCTGCATGCTGTTCTATGCTGAGTTCATCAGGGTGTGTACTTTTTCTTTTCAATTTCATCATAGTTTAATGTTTCCAAAATCCTATCAGATTTTCTTGTTTTGATGTGGAGATGGATTTAGTTTCTTTGGGGTTGTCCTGTACTTTACTATTTCTTTCCTCATTTTAAAACAGTCTGTTACATCCTCAGATCTACCTGACCTCTTCATCACATGGGTCTCTGTTACTATATTTTTCCCTTCTTTTGTTTTGTAGTCATCCTGATCATAGACTGACATCCCCAATCCCATAATTTCATTCTTGTACTTTTGGTCTGCTCTGGCCTCTTCCATATCTGGGCTGACTTCTGGGTGGTGTTGCCATGTATGACAATCTCTGGTGGTTGTCTGTTCTTGTTGGTACTCAGTCCAAATAACTCCCTTTAGTATTTCATTAGTTGTTTTATAGATGTGCTTGGTGCTTCTCTAAGCTTTTAGGTTTTAGACTTTGACATAAAAAAATTCACTTTTTCTGTGGTATTTTGAAGAGCTGGCTTGGCTTTTACAGAATTCCTTAACTTCTGTTTATCCTGTAAAATTCTGATTTCACCAGCATATTTGATTGACAGCTTTGCTGGCTAAATGATTCTTGGTTGGCAGTTATTTTTTCTTTCAGAGTTTTGGGTATGTCTTCCCATTGCCTTCTTGCCTGCATGGTTTCTGCTGAGAAATCAGAGCTTAATTCTACTGTTTTTCTTTTGTAGGTAACATTTATTTTTTCCCTAGCTGCTTTTAGGATTCTTTCCTTGTCTTTGATTTTGGAGAGTTTGATTATGATATGTCCTGGTGATTTCTTTTGGGGTCTATCCTGCCTGGGTTTGTTCAGCTTCTTGAATGCTGATCTTTTTGTCTTTCAGGTTTTTAGGGAAATTGTCTTCCAGCAGCTCTTTGACGATCTTTTCTGTGGTTTTCTTTGATTCTTCCTGCTCTGAAAAGCCAATCACTTGTAGGTATTCCTCTTTATTTTGTCCCACATGAATCTTAGGCTTTCTTCAGATTATTTGATTATATTTTCTGATTTTTCTTCTATTTTAGCAGTATTGAGAGATTTATCTTCAAGCTCACTAATTCTGGCTTCCATCCCTTCAATTCTGCTTCTTTGCCCTTTCAGTATGTTGTTTATTTCTGATATGTTAGTACTGATCATCTGGACCTCTTTTTGCAGGTTTTCTATTTCTCCGATGCTATATCTATTTTGTTTGAGTGTTCCTGTAGCACTTTTCTGACTTCTTCCTTATTTTCCTCGATCTTTATATGGAAAATTTAGATGCATTTAAATATTATTCACCTGAATTTTTTTTCAGGTAATTCCAAAGTTTCTTCTTCCTCCAAATCAATTTATAGTTCTTCTTGCTCATTTGTTTGAGCTACTCTGTCTTGTTTCTGCACGTGAGCAGAAAATTTCTGCTGCTTTTAAGACATTGTGGTGTTGTTGCATTTGTCTTAATTAGATGAATATTATTTGTTGTCGTTGTTGTTATGTGCCGTGGAGTTGGTTTTGACTCATAGCGACCCTGTACAGGGTTTTTGAGGCTGTAAATCTTTACGGGAGCAGAAAGTCTCATCTTTCTCCCACGGAACAGCTGGTAGGTTCGAACTGCTGACTGTGAGATTAGCAGCCTGACTCATAACCACTATGTGACCAGAGTTCCTTATGTTGGTGTATTCTTAATCACTCACCAATTGCCTTCTGGTAGGTGCTCATACAGCTCACATCAGAGTGTTTTTAGCAGGTGTTGGTTGTAGACACTGCTCTGGTGTGCAGCAGCTAATATTGGCTCTTGCCAAATTGGTGTTTTTTTTTTTTTTTTTCCCCCAGAGGGCATAATTGTAGCTTGGCTGTACAGTTGCTGTTTTCTTTCAGGTGGGGCAAGGGGAGAAAGAGCTCCCACAAGATAGAAGAAAGACCGAAGAACAAGACTAGAACTGAAAGTCATAAAAATCTGGGGAGGGTGGAGGATATATACATATGTTGTTGTTGTTGTTGTAATTCTCTAGTGCCACCTAGTGGACTCCTGCTTTCAAAGCCATCTGAGATATTTCACAATGTTCCCGTTAGACCTCTGTAATCTAACATAATTTCCCCACTTCCCTCAAGTCCATTCAGCTGTTTCTCCCAGTGAGAACCAGCCCAGGGTTGACCAGACCTGGTTTGGTAGAAACTCCAAGAACAGACTCTTACTGTTGTCTCCTCCTCCTTGGATTCTGTGCCCAGTGATGCTTGTGCTGCAGAACCTTCCCTGGGCTGTCTACTAGTACTCGTCTCACCTCTGGTCACCAGAGAGGAAATGAGTAGAAAGAAAAAAGAAGAGAAAGAAAGAGAAACAGAAGATAGACAGAAGGCAGTACTTGCACCTGTCTGCAAATCTCTAACAGGTTTCTATAATGGGAGTGGTGTCTTATCCCTCTCTCCATTCACTCCTGTTAGGAATGGTTGCAGCGAGACATGTTGACCACTCCCAATAGGAAGACATATCTTTTCTTGCTTTCGTTCCAAATCTTTCTCCCAGTAAGCACTTGCTCCACTTATTAATCCCTTTAATATCTGAAGTTCAGGGTTCTGGGACCACCCTCTGAATCGGTTTCATCCAGTTTCCTGGGTTTTTTATGAAAAGGATCTGCACAGCCTTTCTGCTTAGTCTGCCATCCAACAGTTTATTCCCCACATGGATACTTTTCAGAATCCAAAGAAAGACTATTCTTAATAGCATGTGTGTTATCTTTCCCAGCCATTGCCTGCAAGTCGATTCTGACTCACAAAGACGTGACAGAACAGAATAGAACTCTTCCATGGGGCTTCCTAGGCTTCAGTCTTCATGGGAGCAGACTGCCCCAGGTCTTTTCTCCTGAAAACAGCTGGTGGGTTTAGTTAGCAGCCAAGCACTTAGTCTCTGCACTACCAGGACTCCTTGAGTTGTCATTGGTGGTGGTTATGTGCCTTGGAGTCAGTTCTGACTCATGATGAGCATGTATAGGGCTTTAGAGATGGTAAATCTTTACAGGAGCTGCTAGTAGACTAGAATTGCTAACCTTGCAGTTAGCAGCTCACTGTGTAACCCACTGTGCTACCAGGGCTCCTTTGAGTTATCATTAAGCTCCCAGAATTATTATTTTTATTATTTACATTTTATTATGAATTGGATGAAGGTTTACAGAGCAGATCCTCAGATTTACATTGAACAAATCATACACTTCATTTCATCTCAATGATTGCTATCCTTTCAGTGTAACATCAACTATCCCACTTCTCCTGCGTTTCTTATTTACATTCCTTCTCCTTTCCCCACCCTTTGAATTTTGTCTATGGGTAAACACTGCCCTTTTTATCTCAAATAGTTGACCATTTATGATGTGTGTGCCTCACTAATGTTGTTCTCTCTCCATATACCTGCCTACTGCTTGACTGATGAAACTGAACCAAAGGATGAGCTCAGCTCCAGACCTGAAGGGTGAAAAAGGGCCATAGACTTGGGGTTCTAACAGTCTATTTCTGACCAGTAAATCTGGTCTTTAAAAAAATAAATTGCAGATAATACCCATTTGACCTGGCTTCAATGGCTGGATGATCAGAGCTCAAACAGAAGAAGAAAGAAGAGGGAAAAAAGTATAATCTGATACAATTTGATGAACTTGACACACACCTATGGAAGCAATAGCTCAAAAGAGTGAACAAATTTTCACAGTGAGGATCATTCGCACCTCCTCTGCACACGGAGAGGACAGGGATGGGCAACTTGGACATTGGCTACCCAGAATGGGGGCGCTACAGAGGCAAGAAGTGACTGGTTTATAAGCTTTCAAGAGGCAACCTAGATCCAGAGGGCATGGAGCAAGGTAGAATCTCCACTGAGTAGTATCCATTCTTCCTAGTCAGGGCTGATGAAAAGAGATGTGGATAGGTCTCTTGTGATACAATAGTGAATAATTGTTATCAGGACTGATTGTGAGGGCTGGAAATGTAAAGGTAAACATTTTGGGGCAAAAGTGATTAACCTTGCAGTCTAGGAGTGGAGGTCCCTGGGACCATCAAAGCAGAAGAGTGGAGAACGTAACCCTACCCAGAGAAGCAGTGATGCCAGGGATGGAGGCATAGATGATGATGTGGGGAGATGGAGCAGCTGGGGACTTTGGACCTGGTTGAGAGAGGAGCAGTATGCGGATGACCGGGGGGGTGGGCAGGCTTGTGGGGTATACCCTTTGGTTGATGGATGATGCATGGAAGGGATTGTAACCATGGCAATGAAACGATATACAATGGGATCAATGTGAAGCTGATATCCTCCCATGTAAACGATCACATAATTCACAACAAAGCATTAAAAAAAAAGCACACACACACACAAAATAAAAAATTTATTATTCAGTCTTCAAAACCATTTCTGAATATAATAATTAACCATTATACAGAACATGTTATTAAAGAAAATAAAATTATTAAGAGGAAATCCTGTATTAAACGTGTCATAACAACACAGAAGATGCTGTCATAGTAACTTGACTTTCATATTTCAAATGAAAAAGTATTGTATAAGCTCTTTTTTAAATGAGAAAATTAATATACATAGTTTTCCTTCCAGCACATGAAAAACAGACAAAAAACAACAAGAAAGCAATTTCCTTTTTTTTCCCCTTCCTTCATATCTTTTCCTTCCTTTACTTTTTAACTGCTTTCTCATCCCCTGTGTCTACCCTCTATCCAGTGAGTAATTCTCCCTCTCCTCCCACCCCTGGTAATCATCTTAGAAAATTTATTATAGAATAAAAACCTTTTTCTTGACTTTCTACAGTACTGGTTTCACACAATATTTTTTCCTTTGCAATTGACTACTTTCACTCAGCATAGAGTCCTCCATGTTATGATGTGGTACTGTGAGCATTCATCATTATTCTTCAGTGCTGCATAGTATTCCATTGTGTGTAGGTACCAGAGTTTGTTCAACTATTCCTCTGTTGATGTCATCTAGGCTGTCTCCATCATGCTATCGTGAATAATGCTGCAATGGACATGGATGTGCATATATCTATTTGTGTTATAATTTTTATTTCTTGAGGATATAAATTAATTAGAGGGTTTGATGGGTCATTCAGTATTTTTATTTCTAACCTTCTGAAAAAGTGCCATACTGTTTTCCACAGTGGTTGTAACAGTTTACAGTTCCACCAGCAGTGTAGGAGGGTCTCATATTCTCCATACCCTCTCCAGCATGTGTTGTTTTCTGTGTGTGTGTGTGTGTTTGAACTTTGCTATTAGTGCTGGGTAAGATGGAATTTTAGTGTCATCTTGATTTACAGTAGGAGTCCTGGTGTGGCACTGTGAATAAAGCACTGTACCACAAAGTAGGTTTGAACCATTAGGTCGCTGATTCAAACCTACTAGCTGCTTCTTGGAAACCCTATATAGGGTCGCTATGAGTTGGAACTAGACAGCACTTAATAACAACAACAATGAGAGTGGAGTCTTGGTGTGGTGCTGTAAGATAAGCATTGAACTACTAACCACAAGGTCAGTGGTTCAAACCTACTAGCTGCTTCTTGGAAATGCTATGCAGGGTTCCTATGAATCGGAACGAATTTGACAGCATTTGACAACAACAATAAATAGTGATTGTGAGCATTTCTTCATAAGTTTGTTGTCTGCTTGAATGTCTTCTTTGGTGAAGAATCTGTTCATGTTCTCTGCTCATTTTAAAATTGGATTGTTTGTCTTCTTGTTGTTGAGATGTTGAAGTGTTCTATACATTTCAGATAGCAGTCTCTTGTCTGATATGACATGCCCAAATCTTTCCCCCCATACTGTGGGTTTTCTTTTTAATCTTTTGATGTACATTGTTGTTTAATGCTATCAAGTTGGTTTTGATTCATAGCAACCCTGTATAGAGTTTCCGAGGAATGGCTGGTGGATTTGACATAGAAGTGCAAACTTATCCTATCATGCCACACCAGGACTACTTTAATGCACATATGTGTCTGGTATTCAGGAGGTCCCAGTCATCTATGCTATCTTGTGCTGTTTGTGTGCTTTCAGTTATGTACGTTTTTAATCCATGCTGGTTTTTTTTTTTTTTTTTTTTTTTGTGTGTGTGTGTGTGTATGGTGTGAGATATGGACCTTATTTCATTCTTCTGCAAGTAGATTTTCAGTTTTCCCAGCACCAT
>NW_006408832.1:1573531-1574484 GCF_000296735.1 Chrysochloris asiatica
CCTCTTGTATATTACCTGCCCTGTCACACATGCTAACCTGTGTCTACCCTCTAGCCCATGCTCTAGTAGTGTAGTGGTTATGAGTCAGGTGGCTAACCTCAAGGTCAGCAGTTCAAAACTACCAGTGGTCCCATGGGAGAAAGATGAGGCTTTCTGCTCCCGTAAGGATTTACAACCTCAGAAACCCTACCTAGGGTCACTATGAGTTGGAACCGACTCCGTGGCACAAAAACACCACCACCCACTGTATCTGTAAACATCATAGATTGCTTCTCTTATCACAAAAGCCTTTTCATAACTTTTTACACCATTGGTCTCATATAATAGTCATCCTTTTGTGATTGACTAATTTCAATACCAGCCACTCTGCGGGAGAAACATGAGGCATTCTGCTCCCGTAAAGATTTACAGCCTCGGAAACCCTGTACAGGGTCTCTATGGGTCGGAACCGACTCGATGGGACTTAATAACAATTTCACTAAACATACTGTCCTTCAGGTTCATTCATGTTGTGAGGTTCGCAGATTCATCATTATTCTTCAATGTTGTGTAGTATGGAATCATGTGTGTGTATGTACCACAGTTTGTTTAATCTTTCTTCTGTTGATGGACATTTAGGCTGCTTCCACCTTTTTGAAGGGTCTCTTGTCGACAGCGTATTGAAGGATCCTGTTTTCGTATCCACTCTGCTCTCACTGTCTCTTGAACGGTGCATTTAATTCATTTACATTCAGTGCAATTATTGATAGGTGTGAACTGGACCAATAACCAACATTCTTATCAATGGAGAAAAGACTGAAGTTGTCAAGAACTTCATTCTTCTTGGATCAACTATCAACATTCACGGAAGCAGCAGTCAAGAAATCAAACGACGCATTGTATTAGACAAATCTGCTGCACAAGACCTTTTTAAAGTGTTGAAGAGCAAAGATGTCAGCTTGAGGACTAAGGTG
>NW_006408832.1:1585904-1595408 GCF_000296735.1 Chrysochloris asiatica
TTGTAGCTTGGCTGTACAGTTGCTGTTTTCTTTCAGGTGGGGCAAGGGGAGAAAGAGCTCCCACAAGATAGAAGAAAGACCGAAGAACAAGACTAGAACTGAAAGTCATAAAAATCTGGGGAGGGTGGAGGATATATACATATGTTGTTGTTGTTGTTGTAATTCTCTAGTGCCACCTAGTGGACTCCTGCTTTCAAAGCCATCTGAGATATTTCACAATGTTCCCGTTAGACCTCTGTAATCTAACATAATTTCCCCACTTCCCTCAAGTCCATTCAGCTGTTTCTCCCAGTGAGAACCAGCCCAGGGTTGACCAGACCTGGTTTGGTAGAAACTCCAAGAACAGACTCTTACTGTTGTCTCCTCCTCCTTGGATTCTGTGCCCAGTGATGCTTGTGCTGCAGAACCTTCCCTGGGCTGTCTACTAGTACTCGTCTCACCTCTGGTCACCAGAGAGGAAATGAGTAGAAAGAAAAAAGAAGAGAAAGAAAGAGAAACAGAAGATAGACAGAAGGCAGTACTTGCACCTGTCTGCAAATCTCTAACAGGTTTCTATAATGGGAGTGGTGTCTTATCCCTCTCTCCATTCACTCCTGTTAGGAATGGTTGCAGCGAGACATGTTGACCACTCCCAATAGGAAGACATATCTTTTCTTGCTTTCGTTCCAAATCTTTCTCCCAGTAAGCACTTGCTCCACTTATTAATCCCTTTAATATCTGAAGTTCAGGGTTCTGGGACCACCCTCTGAATCGGTTTCATCCAGTTTCCTGGGTTTTTTATGAAAAGGATCTGCACAGCCTTTCTGCTTAGTCTGCCATCCAACAGTTTATTCCCCACATGGATACTTTTCAGAATCCAAAGAAAGACTATTCTTAATAGCATGTGTGTTATCTTTCCCAGCCATTGCCTGCAAGTCGATTCTGACTCACAAAGACGTGACAGAACAGAATAGAACTCTTCCATGGGGCTTCCTAGGCTTCAGTCTTCATGGGAGCAGACTGCCCCAGGTCTTTTCTCCTGAAAACAGCTGGTGGGTTTAGTTAGCAGCCAAGCACTTAGTCTCTGCACTACCAGGACTCCTTGAGTTGTCATTGGTGGTGGTTATGTGCCTTGGAGTCAGTTCTGACTCATGATGAGCATGTATAGGGCTTTAGAGATGGTAAATCTTTACAGGAGCTGCTAGTAGACTAGAATTGCTAACCTTGCAGTTAGCAGCTCACTGTGTAACCCACTGTGCTACCAGGGCTCCTTTGAGTTATCATTAAGCTCCCAGAATTATTATTTTTATTATTTACATTTTATTATGAATTGGATGAAGGTTTACAGAGCAGATCCTCAGATTTACATTGAACAAATCATACACTTCATTTCATCTCAATGATTGCTATCCTTTCAGTGTAACATCAACTATCCCACTTCTCCTGCGTTTCTTATTTACATTCCTTCTCCTTTCCCCACCCTTTGAATTTTGTCTATGGGTAAACACTGCCCTTTTTATCTCAAATAGTTGACCATTTATGATGTGTGTGCCTCACTAATGTTGTTCTCTCTCCATATACCTGCCTACTGCTTGACTGATGAAACTGAACCAAAGGATGAGCTCAGCTCCAGACCTGAAGGGTGAAAAAGGGCCATAGACTTGGGGTTCTAACAGTCTATTTCTGACCAGTAAATCTGGTCTTTAAAAAAATAAATTGCAGATAATACCCATTTGACCTGGCTTCAATGGCTGGATGATCAGAGCTCAAACAGAAGAAGAAAGAAGAGGGAAAAAAGTATAATCTGATACAATTTGATGAACTTGACACACACCTATGGAAGCAATAGCTCAAAAGAGTGAACAAATTTTCACAGTGAGGATCATTCGCACCTCCTCTGCACACGGAGAGGACAGGGATGGGCAACTTGGACATTGGCTACCCAGAATGGGGGCGCTACAGAGGCAAGAAGTGACTGGTTTATAAGCTTTCAAGAGGCAACCTAGATCCAGAGGGCATGGAGCAAGGTAGAATCTCCACTGAGTAGTATCCATTCTTCCTAGTCAGGGCTGATGAAAAGAGATGTGGATAGGTCTCTTGTGATACAATAGTGAATAATTGTTATCAGGACTGATTGTGAGGGCTGGAAATGTAAAGGTAAACATTTTGGGGCAAAAGTGATTAACCTTGCAGTCTAGGAGTGGAGGTCCCTGGGACCATCAAAGCAGAAGAGTGGAGAACGTAACCCTACCCAGAGAAGCAGTGATGCCAGGGATGGAGGCATAGATGATGATGTGGGGAGATGGAGCAGCTGGGGACTTTGGACCTGGTTGAGAGAGGAGCAGTATGCGGATGACCGGGGGGGTGGGCAGGCTTGTGGGGTATACCCTTTGGTTGATGGATGATGCATGGAAGGGATTGTAACCATGGCAATGAAACGATATACAATGGGATCAATGTGAAGCTGATATCCTCCCATGTAAACGATCACATAATTCACAACAAAGCATTAAAAAAAAAGCACACACACACACAAAATAAAAAATTTATTATTCAGTCTTCAAAACCATTTCTGAATATAATAATTAACCATTATACAGAACATGTTATTAAAGAAAATAAAATTATTAAGAGGAAATCCTGTATTAAACGTGTCATAACAACACAGAAGATGCTGTCATAGTAACTTGACTTTCATATTTCAAATGAAAAAGTATTGTATAAGCTCTTTTTTAAATGAGAAAATTAATATACATAGTTTTCCTTCCAGCACATGAAAAACAGACAAAAAACAACAAGAAAGCAATTTCCTTTTTTTTCCCCTTCCTTCATATCTTTTCCTTCCTTTACTTTTTAACTGCTTTCTCATCCCCTGTGTCTACCCTCTATCCAGTGAGTAATTCTCCCTCTCCTCCCACCCCTGGTAATCATCTTAGAAAATTTATTATAGAATAAAAACCTTTTTCTTGACTTTCTACAGTACTGGTTTCACACAATATTTTTTCCTTTGCAATTGACTACTTTCACTCAGCATAGAGTCCTCCATGTTATGATGTGGTACTGTGAGCATTCATCATTATTCTTCAGTGCTGCATAGTATTCCATTGTGTGTAGGTACCAGAGTTTGTTCAACTATTCCTCTGTTGATGTCATCTAGGCTGTCTCCATCATGCTATCGTGAATAATGCTGCAATGGACATGGATGTGCATATATCTATTTGTGTTATAATTTTTATTTCTTGAGGATATAAATTAATTAGAGGGTTTGATGGGTCATTCAGTATTTTTATTTCTAACCTTCTGAAAAAGTGCCATACTGTTTTCCACAGTGGTTGTAACAGTTTACAGTTCCACCAGCAGTGTAGGAGGGTCTCATATTCTCCATACCCTCTCCAGCATGTGTTGTTTTCTGTGTGTGTGTGTGTGTTTGAACTTTGCTATTAGTGCTGGGTAAGATGGAATTTTAGTGTCATCTTGATTTACAGTAGGAGTCCTGGTGTGGCACTGTGAATAAAGCACTGTACCACAAAGTAGGTTTGAACCATTAGGTCGCTGATTCAAACCTACTAGCTGCTTCTTGGAAACCCTATATAGGGTCGCTATGAGTTGGAACTAGACAGCACTTAATAACAACAACAATGAGAGTGGAGTCTTGGTGTGGTGCTGTAAGATAAGCATTGAACTACTAACCACAAGGTCAGTGGTTCAAACCTACTAGCTGCTTCTTGGAAATGCTATGCAGGGTTCCTATGAATCGGAACGAATTTGACAGCATTTGACAACAACAATAAATAGTGATTGTGAGCATTTCTTCATAAGTTTGTTGTCTGCTTGAATGTCTTCTTTGGTGAAGAATCTGTTCATGTTCTCTGCTCATTTTAAAATTGGATTGTTTGTCTTCTTGTTGTTGAGATGTTGAAGTGTTCTATACATTTCAGATAGCAGTCTCTTGTCTGATATGACATGCCCAAATCTTTCCCCCCATACTGTGGGTTTTCTTTTTAATCTTTTGATGTACATTGTTGTTTAATGCTATCAAGTTGGTTTTGATTCATAGCAACCCTGTATAGAGTTTCCGAGGAATGGCTGGTGGATTTGACATAGAAGTGCAAACTTATCCTATCATGCCACACCAGGACTACTTTAATGCACATATGTGTCTGGTATTCAGGAGGTCCCAGTCATCTATGCTATCTTGTGCTGTTTGTGTGCTTTCAGTTATGTACGTTTTTAATCCATGCTGGTTTTTTTTTTTTTTTTTTTTTTTGTGTGTGTGTGTGTGTATGGTGTGAGATATGGGTCTTATTTCATTCTTCTGCAAGTAGATTTTCAGTTTTCCCAGCACCATTTGTTGAAGAAACTAACTCTTCCCCATTTAATGTGTTTGGCTCTGTGTCAAAGATCAACTGAGCATAGGTGGATGGATTTACTTCTGGGGTCTGAATTGATTTATGTGTACCATTGATTTATGTGTCTTTCATTGTACCATTACCAGGCTGTTTTGATGGTGGTATGAGGGCTCCCCTGGTCATCCTCCCAGAGATGGGGGTATGAGGAGATCCCCCGGTCATTCTCCCAGAATGGGGTGTGAGGGATTTCCTGGTCATCTTCCCGGAAATGGATGGAGTATGAGGGGATCCCCCAGTCACCCTCTCAGAGATGGGGTGTGAGGGGATCCCCTGGTCATTCTCCCAGAGATGGGGGTGTGAGAGGATCCCCCAGTCATCCTTCCAGAGATGGGGGTGTGAGGGGATCCCCCAGTCATCCTTCCAGAGATGGCTATTGGTGCATTATACTGATTAATTGAATGGGGCAACCCAAAATGTCCTGCTGAAAAATTAAGGTAGCATTAATTTTTTTTTTTTCTTTTTGTGATATGGGTGAAAGTTTACAGAACAAATTGGTTTCCCATTAAACAATTCAAGACACCTTTGTTTTGTGAAAAGATAGCATTTTAAAGGAAATCTTTCTCTCTTAGGTTTAGTCCTCTGCTTAATGAGAAATGTGTCACTACTGGTGTGTCCTCTGACTGACTGGGCTCTGCTCACAGAGCACAGGGGGAGTCAGTGGTCAATCCCTTCTGTGCCACATGGCCACTCAACCCCTCTGACTTTTTCTATCCTCACTGTGCACATCTTTCCAGAGTTTCTGTGGTGGCCTTTTGGTTTCCATCCATCCAAGATGTGACCGCACCAGAGGTCCACCCTGAACTCATGTGCCAACATTCTATGCGGAGTAGACTCAATATGAGTCAGGATGTTGTCATTTATAGTGTTCAGATACTAAAATGAAAATACAGATTTAAAAAAGTCTCATGGAGCCCCTGGTCCCTGAAAATGTGTTCTCAGACTGTTCTCTCCCTTGTCTTGAGGAGACTCGCCAACCAATGGCTCAGCTAAGTGAGGAAGGTCACTGCGTCTTCAAATTCACAGACGGAGACAAGAGTCTGCTTAGAATGGAATACAAGTCATGGCTTCTGTTTGTAAGTGACAGAAGAGTGACTCTAGGAAGCTCAAGTTAGAAAGAATTCACTGAGTCATGGGACTGAGGAGCCCAGAAATCAGCTGGCTTCAGGCACAGCTGGATCCAGGGACTCAAACAACCTTGTTAGCAGCAGCTTTCTTATTTCTGGCGTCTTGGTTGCGCTCTTTCTGTGACTGTTCGCAGGCATTCTCTCCTCTTGGTGGATTTCCCCTGGGAACATTTGCTATAGGGATGCCACAAAGCTGGTCCTTTCTCAACCACGTGAGCTTGCAGAAACAAAGCCCTTCTGGAGGTTGTCCGAGATGACAACCAGAGTTTAGAACACAGATTCACATTGCTCCTCAAGGATGGCTGTACTCTTGAAGGGAGATGGGCTGTGAGCCCTCTCAGACTGTCCCAACCGTGAAGTGAAGCTGAGACATCAGGTGACCAAGAGCATCTTCTAAGGAGGGAGGAAGCGAATCATTGGGGCGTGGGGTCTGGTTTTGGAGGCAGTGCCATTATTCTAAGTAAATGGAACAGAATCATCATCGTGACCATCCACAACAGAAGGCTTCTTACTCTTAGTCCTTGGGCTAGTCCGATCCTTCACGAGCCGCTGTTGGCGGCTCGGCTATTTCACGCCTCCTGGGATTTTGAGGCTGTATGCTCTGTTGATAAAAAATAATCCAATAGCTAGCCCATTTGTGCTTCCATGGGCCAGCTCCTTTAGAAAGCATCTTTTTTATTTAAGGCATATTAGACAAAAACACCAACCTAAGTTTACTTCTAATTTCTTATACAACAAGGAGAGAGAGATGAGTAAGAAAATTTTGTTGTTGTTGATGTTCCATTTTAAAACTTCCATTTTCTAAACATTTGAATTTAAGGCAGAATGGAGAAGAGAAAAGATGCTCTTGACCAAAGTAACGTGTTCAGACAAGCCAGTGTTTCCGTCAATCAGCAGAAGCAGGCCTACACTGAGGGCAGGACTAGACTGGGGGCAGGCCTCTGTAAGGAGGGACCAGCCCGAGGTGCGGCATTGACCACTACTTAGCTGGAATCCAGGCAAGCTAAGGGAGGGGGCGTCATCTTGTTTTATGCAAATTTAGCACATATTCCAGCCAATTTACATGATTAAGGATTTAATAGAAACAAAATGATATTTGCTAAAGGACTCTCATTTTGGACCCAAACTTTTAGGGAGATCTGCTTACTCACGTCGCTAGTTGAGCAGGAACCCCTGCCTTCAGGGTCACAGAACATCCGCTTTTCATACTCAAAGTGCTACCACCTGGTGGGCTGCCCCAGGAAGATGGCGGGGAAACCATGGTGGAGGCGCTCAGGGGAGGCAGGAACTGAAGATGGCTGCTCAGCTTTCTCTGCGATGTCCAAGTTGATCTAAGGCTGGGAAGTGTCATCAAGTGGGTTCTGGCTCATAGTGACCCTGTATAGGGTTTCCAAGGAGCAGCTGGTAGGTTTGAACCACCAACCTTGAGGTTAGCGGTCCAGTGCTTATCTTACAGTGCCACACCAGGACTTTATTTTGCCCATGTTGTTGTCGTTAAGTGTCATAAGTTGGTTCCACCACAGTGACCCTATGTAGGGTTTCTGAGGAGTGATGGAGATTTGAACTGACTGTGCTGTCCTGTGCTTTTCCCACAGTACCACACCAGGGCTCCATTTTACCCAAAGAATCCTTCAGAATTTCAAGTTGAGGTTTGAATTTTTTCTTCAGCTCTTTCAGCTTGAGAAATGTTGAGTGTGTTCTCCCTTTTTTGTTTTCTAGCTCCAGGTTTTTGCACATTTCCTTATATAAACCATGGAGTTAGAGGGGAGGCATTCACTACTGAAGGAGCGTCCTATGGGATGAGGTGTGTGCATAGTGTGGGCAGCCCAAAGTCCTCCCCAACCTCCAGGCAAGATGGCACCGTCACTGCTGTGTGGAGCTTGTGTCCTTCCTGCCCCACCTCTGCCTTCGGTCCCCGTATGTGGAGAAGACAGTCACAGAACACTGTTCGGTGGGGCTGGTGCCACATTCACTGCAGGACCAGCATGATCCAGTCCGGAACAGATGGCCCTCCTCCAGACAACAGATGGTGCCAGCCGCTGGACGCAGCAGCCAGCAAGCTCTCCACCGGCTGGTTTTCCCCTGAGGCCATGCGTGACCGGAGACCTGGTTTTATTTAGAAGCATGTGACTCTTCTGTGAGTCATGGGAAGACGTGTGACCCATCTCACATGGATAGTGAGATGACTCACATGGGCAGGAGCTGGGTTTGAGGACCACATGTCTTGTCATCCCTTCAGTCTCCAGCAGGGGAGACAGGACTGACCACTTGAGGAGTGTCCAGATGCCCCCAGGATCAGCAGGCATCACCCCATTATCAAGGAGTCCAGTTGTTTCCCTGCAGCCTTTGGAGACCTCAGTGCCTGGCCCACACCCAGGCCCGTGTTTCTCCTTACTCTGCTCACACCATGGACACACTCCTCCTCCTGGAGAGGAACTTAAACTTACTAGTGAAGCACTGTCTTCATTGCTGGTATCCTAGCCCATCTGCAGCCAGGGGCTGGGGGACGTAGTGTCTGTGGCACGTTTAAGGAGCCTATTCCAGCTGTACCCTCGTACTGGGTCTAATAGCCGAAGCAAATCACAGGAAGAGAGCGCCACACACAAAGGGACTCTGGGAAGAGAAAATAGCTCATTCAATGGTCCCATGCATGTTGACATCATGTGCCTCTGCTGACAGATGTTCATAAGTGGACAGGGTGAGGTGAAGACAATCATATAGTACTGTTTATTTTTGGATTTAAATTCCTTTTCCTTTTAACCCACTCCCTACTTCCCCGACACCAGTGTAACTAAATATGCTTTTTGTTAACTGTGTTTAATCAGTACCGGCTCATAGCAACCTTATACACAGTGGAACGAAACACTGCCCAGTCCTCTGCCAATCTCACAACTGTGGCTGTGCTATTGTGGCCAATTCATCTTGTTTGGGGGGGGGGGTCGTCCTCTTTTTCGCTGACCCTCCATTTTACCAAGCATGCTGCCCTTCTCCAGAGACTAGTCCCTCCTGATTATATGTCCAAAGTATGAGAGATGAAGTCTGGCAATCCTGGTTTCTAAGGAGTATTCAAGTTGTACTTCTTCCAACACAGATTTGTTTGTTTTTCTGGTGGTCCATGGTACTTTCAATAATCTTCTCCAACACCATAACTCAAATGCTTCAATTCTCCTACAGTCTTTCCTAGTCATTGTTCAAATTTCACATGCATATGAGGTTATTGAAAATACCATGGCTTAGGTCAGGCACACCTTAGTCCTAAAATTGACATTGTTGCTCTTGAATACTTTAAAGAGGTCTAGGGCAGCAGATTTGCTTAATGCAATGTTATCTGATTAGTTGACTGCTGCTTCTATGAGTGTTGATGGTTGATCCAAGCAAAATGAAGTCTTTCACAACTTCAATCATTTCTCCATTTATCTTAATGTCATTTATTGGTCCAGTGGTGAGGACTTTTCTCTGTACTTGAGGGGCAACCCATACTGAAGGCTGTAGCCTTTGATTTTCATCAGTAAGTAGTTTAAGTCCTCTTCGCTTCCAGCAAGCAAAGTTGTATCATCTACATATCACAGGTTGTTAATGAGTCTTCCTCCAATCCTGATGCCATGTTTTTCTTCATATATTCCAGCTTCTCGGATTATTTGCTCAGCATACAGGCTGAATAAGTGTGGTGAAGGAACGCAATCCTGCACATACCTTTCCTCATTTTAAATCATCCAGTAGTGTCACTTGTTCTATTAGGTTCCTCATGCGCACAATTAACTGTTCCAGAATACTCATTGTCTGAAATATTGTCCATAATTTGTCATGATCCACACATATTGACTTTTCATAGTCAATAAAGCATAGGTATCTTGCTGGTATTCTCTGCTTTCAGCCAAGATCCATCATATGTCAGCAATGATATCTGTCATTCCACGTCTGTGTCTGGGTCTGGCCTGAACCTCTGGCAGCTCCCTGTCAATGTATTGCTGCAGCTGTTTTTGGATGATCTT
>NW_006408832.1:1599468-1601020 GCF_000296735.1 Chrysochloris asiatica
ACAACTTTTTTGATTTTCAGTCATTGGTGTCTAATTCATAAACTCTGTTCTTGAGATGGGCTCTAAATTTAGGTGTGATATGTTCAAGATCATATTTTGGCTTTTGTGGACCTGTTTTAATTTTCTTTACCTTTAGCTTGAACTTGCATATGAGCAATTTATGGTCTGTTCCACAGTCTACTATGGCCTTGTTTTTGCTGATGATATGGAGTTTCCACCGTCTCTTTCCATAGACATAGTCAATTTGATTTCTGTGTAGTCCATTTGGCAAGGTCCATGTGTATAATTGCCTTTTATGTTGTTTAAGAAAGGTATTTGCAATGGAGAAGTCATTGGTCCTGCAAAATTCTATCATGTGTTCTCCAGCATCATTTCTATCACCAAGGCCGTATTTTCTAATTACTGACCCTTCCTCTTTGTTTCCAACCTTTCAATTCCAATCACCAGTAATCACCAACACATCTTGATTGCATGTTTTATCAATTTCAGGCTGAAAAAGTTGGTAGAATTCTTTAATTTCATTATCACTGGCTTTAGTGGTCATTGCATAAACTTTAATTATAGTTGTATTAACTGGTCTTCTTTGTAGGCTTCCTTGTATGGACATTATCCTATCACAGTGTTGCATTTCAAGGTAGATCTTGTTCTTTTTGATGATGAATGCAACACCATTCTTCTTCAGTTTGTCATTCCCGGCATAGTAAACCATATGATTGTCAGATTCAAAATGGCCAATACCAGTCCATTTCAGCTCAGTAATGTCTAGGATAGTTTATGTGTTCCATTTCATTTTTGACAACTTCCTATTTTCCTAGATTCATACTTTATCGAATCCATGTTCTGATTACTAATGGATGTTTTGAGCGAGCTTGGTACCACCATCAAATGAAGATCTCAAAAGCTTTACTTCATTCGCATCATCATGGTCAACTCTACTTTGAGGAGGCAGCTTCTTCCCTGGTCATATTTTGAGCAACTTTCAACCTGACGGTCTCATCTTCAGGCATAATATCTGACAATATTTCAGTATTCTTCATCATGTTTCAATATTCAGTACTCTGGTGGTATCTGATAGTGTTCCACTGTAATTTGTAAAGTTTTCTGTGAGTAGGTATTTGGAAGTAGTCCATCTCTCCTTTTTCCTAGTCTTTGTCTAGAAATTCAACTGAATCCTGTCCATCATGGGTGACCCTGCTGGCATTTAAAATACCAATGGCATAGCTTCCAAAATCACAGTAACACAACAAACTGACAGATGAGTGGTGGGAATAAACTGTTGTTGTTGTTAATTGCCATCGAGTCAGGTCCAACCCATAGCGACCCTGTACAGGGTTTTTGAAGAGCAGCTGGTGAGCTCGAACTGCTGACCTTGCTGTTCAAACTGACCTTGCAGTCCAGTGCATTAACTTATAGTGTCACACCAGGAAAAACTAGGTTAAGCCAAAAAGTGTCACTGCCCGGGTTGCAGTTTATACACATGCAGATTTATTTTGAACAAATGGTGTTGAAACATGTCTCTGTAATCGGTAGGTGGCTGCAGACAAGTTCTCTC
>NW_006408832.1:1601535-1624479 GCF_000296735.1 Chrysochloris asiatica
GGGGAAGGATTAGAAACATGGAAACGCCACCTTCGAAAGTGTATAGACCCAGATGGAGGATCTGTCAAACAATAGCTTCATATTGAGACATTTCTGTTTAATGAAGATTTCTATAATTGTGTAGCAATACTTTTTGACCGACCCTCATATAACAGATTCCTGACTGAGATGAGGTAGAGTTTTTGTTGTTAAAACGATTACTTTTGGGTCACTGAAAGCTGTTTTGCTTACATGCAGTTCTGTGAGCACACTGGTCTCTAAGGGGTGGAACATCTCACCCCTGAGGTTCCTGAATAACAAGAGGATGATGGTAGATCCCCTGGAAGTTGCAGCATCCTCGTTGTTCCAAGCTTTTGCTTTTTCCTGTTCGAATGAGTTTTTCATGTGCAGTGTCTGGGTTTCCTGATTTGACCCTGAATGTATATCTCATTGGAACCCTGGTGTGGCACTGCAGGTATATGCACTGGACCGCTAGACATAAAGGTAGATATTCAAGCCTACCAGCTGCTCTTTGGAAACCCTACACACCACTTTGAGTCAGAACCAACTCAACAGCACTTAACATCAACTACAATTTACTTCGTGAAGGACTCCTTCTGTTATTAAAGCACTCTGCTACTAACAGAAACATCAGTGATTTGAACACACCAGTTGCTCCATGGAAAAAGATGTGGACATGTGCTTTCCTAAAGACTTACAGCCTTGGAAACCCTATGGGGGCAGATCTATGTTATGTTAAAGGGTATATATGAATTGAAATCCACCGGATGGGCGTGGGGTTGGTTTGGTTGGGCATTCACTTCATTTAATAGAAGGAGTTCTGCAGTTACAACTAAGTCACCATCCTATGTCAAGGAAGAGGTGATGCGAGAGCCAATGGTATCTACAGACCTTTTCTCTAAGAACTGAAACCACAACAAAATGAACCCTAAATCACAGGAGCCAAGTGAAGTGTCTCAAGGGGCCTATGCTGGATTGCAGTGCACCTACAGGCTCTGCAGACACCTTCTGCGTTCCTGGTTTCCATCTCAAGAGGGGCTCCCATAGCCCGAGGAGCACCTCTGCTTCAAGCTTCAGATTTTAATTTCTGGGAGAGAAGGAGACAGAGTGGTTGGGGTAAGGTCAGATTCCCTTGCATCAGCACCTCCGATTTAAACCTGCAGCAGGAGATTACTGGAGGAGAGACAAGTGTAGTGAGAGAGGAGGCTGCCCGCTCTCCCTGAGCACAAGACAGCATACAGACAGCATATGTCTAAGGAGATTTGTGGCTGGTGACACTTCCAAGCATTTCATTTGTGTGAGCTTCAATGACTCAAGTGAGGAGTCTTTGTATGTAGATGTGACTAGTGAATCCAGGGACATCATAGGAGGAGTGGATCTGGGTAGGGAGTTCTGCCATACCAGGGCTCCTCTTCCTGTACCTGGGACCCTAGCGTGGAAGAGGGGGATGTGTCAGGACCATCTCAACCCACAGTCTGTTCACCAGCTTCAACTACCTCTCAAATGCCAGGGAACCTGGGATATGGGTGTTCCTGTGTGTACAGAAAGGCTAGGTGTTTGAGCTATAGACAGATCCCTACACACCACACGCTTTCTGTGTGAGTTCACACCTTCAGGTTCAGTGTGGTGGTTCATCACACTCACCAGCACCTGTGGGATAATGCCTGGGGTGTAATGCTGACGGATGAGCTTTGAACAGGACAAAACATTCTTAAAAAGTAAGACCATAGGCAAGCAATGAAGACTTGGAACAAAATAAACAAGAACCTATGAAATACTTAGAGATGTGTTGTTGTTAGGTGCCGTCGAGTCGGTTCCGACCCATAGTGACCTTGTACAGGGTTCCTGAGGCTGTAAATCTTTACGGGAGCAGAAAGTCTCATCTTTCTCCCAAAGAGCAGCTGGTAGTTTTGAACTGCTGACCTTAAGGTTCGCAGCCCGATTTGTAAACACTACGCTACCAGAGCCCCTTACTTAGAGATATATTTAACACAAAATATGCATAAGCTATACACAGAAGGCTACAGAACTTTGTTGAGAGAGATTAATGAGTACGTATGTGAAGGAGCTCAGAAGAACCAGGTATTTGGCATAGAAAAGGCTTCTGCTCAGTTGTAGACCAGACTCCATTCCCGCCCACTGACTGCTTATTCTGAGCTGACCATCAAAGTCAGCTAGCCAGCATACTTCTGTACCTCTGCTGGCAGTCTGCTCCCTTCCTCCATCTTCCTCTCACAGCACGATCCCAGGAAGAATAGTCATTCAGGCTAGTCTTTGAAATACCCATAAGAAAGGTCGTTAAGAGATTCAAACTTTTGGACTAACAAAATAATGTATGTGGGATCTTGCCACGGTCTTGTGTCTATTAGAGCAATCAGAATTTTCTTCTGGTAAGACCTTGGATCCCGGTGTGGTGCGGTAGGATGAGCACTGGACTTCTAACCAGAAGGTCAGCAGTCCAAATTCAGGGTGGTGGCAGGAGCATGACAGGACTCTTGGTCCACTCTGGAGGAGCCTTTTCCTCAGCGCTTGGTGCCGTTGGGGGCTTTTATTGCATCCGTGGCTTTCAGCTGTGTCAGTCACATGTTCTTCCCCTTTTGTGGCTCCTTGGCTGTCATCCCTTTTACATGACTTTGCTCAGAGGAGCTCTGGTAGGGTAGTGGTTATGAATCGGACTGTGAACCGCAAGGTCAGCAGTTCAAAACTACCAGCTGCTCCATGGGAGAAAGATGAGGCTTTCTGCTCCCATAAAGATTTACAGCCTTGGAAACCCTGTACAGGGTCGCTATGGGTCGGAACCGACTCCACAGGACTTAGGAACAGCAACAACACTCAGAGGAACTGGGACCACACTACTTTGCATGGCCTTGTTAACCTAGTGGTAGTAGCTGTATAGAGAAACCCTGCATTCACAAACAAGGTCACATTGACAATCACAGGGGTAGAATTTCAACATATCTTTGGGTGGGGGATACAATTTAATCCATAACAATTACATCAAATCTATTGTCCAGTTTGGAAGATATTGACATCTTCCTGAATTCATCACCACTGGCTTTAGTGATGGATGTCTACACTGGAAAAAGAGTGGTATTAGCTGGTTGTTTTTGTTGGGTGCTGTCAAGTGAGTTCTGACTCACAGCAACCTGTATAGGGTTTCTGAGGAGCAGTTGGTGCGTTTGAACCGTCGACCTTGTGGTATACATCTCAATGTACTTTTACATGATTTTACATCCTGACCTTTTGTTTCCTGGGAATGCCTGCTAGCCATATCGTTCTAATTACTGACGGTGGTTAAAGCTCCTCTACTCTTTCTAAAAGGAGCTCTGGTAGCGTAGTGGTTATGAATCAGGCTGCTAACCTCAAAGTCAGCTGTTCCATGGGAGAAAGATGAGGCTTTCAGCTCCCGTAAAGATTTACAGCCACAGAAACCCTGTACAGGGTCGCTATGAGTCGGAACCGACTCCACGGCACATCATCACCACCAATCTTTACTAAAAGTTACTTATCTGTCAGTTTCAGCAAAGCACAGTAGAAACTTACAGAAATGACAGGCTGTAGTCTTGAAGCAGAAGCTATGCTAACAATCCACATGGAGTCTGATTTGGACAAGAACACCTATAGACAGGTGCCTCAGTGATTAATTTTAGGTGCTCTTACTCAGGATTTCCCACCATTCGCCTGTCAGTTTGTTGTATTGTGGTGGTTTTTGTGTTGCTGTGATGCTGAAAGCTATGCTATCGGTCTTCTAACTGCCAGTAGGATCACCATGATGGACAGGGTTCAGTGGAGCTTCCAGATTAAGACAGACTAGGACGAAGGAGAGGAGAACCACTTCTGAATTCATAGCCACCGAAAACCTTAAAAATAGCAGCAGAAGACACTGTCAGACACAGTCTTGGAAGATAAGCCCCTCAGGTTGGAAGAATGACTGGGAAAGAGCTGCCTCCTCAGAGGAAAGCTGACCTTAGTGATGTTGACGGAGTAAAGCTTTTGGGACCTTCATTGCTGATGTGGCACATCTAAAAATGAGAAGAAACAGCTGCAATCATTCACTAATAGTAAGAATGTGTAATGTACAATGAATCTAGGAAAATTGAAAGTTGTAAAAAACTGAAATGGAATGCATGAAGGTCAATATCCTAGGCACCAAGGAGCTGGAATGGACTAGGATTGGCCATGTTGGATCAGGCAGTCACATGGTTTGTTTTTCTGGGAATGACAAATTCGAGAGGAATGGCGTCACATTCGTCAAAAAGAACATTTTAAGATCTATTTTGAAGTACACTGCTGTCTGAAGTACAATGATACCTATATACCTACAGATCCATAGGCCTACAGTGCAGGGCTCTGTAGGATAAGGACGGGACTACGAACCACAAGGTTGGCGGTTGAAGCTCACCAATCACTCAGTAGAAGAAAGATGAGGGTTTCTGCTCCTACAGAGATTAAAAAAAACAAACCTTTGAAATTCTACACAGGGTCGCTATGAGTTGGAATCCACTCGACAGCACTTAAAAACAACAACAACCAGTTAATACCACTATTATTCAAATTTATGCATCAGCCACTACATCCAATGATGATGAAGAATTCTACCAACTTCTTCAGTTAGTACCCCATGTGAGTAAAATTCTACCAACTTCTTCAGTTAGTACCCCATGTGAGTAAAATTCTGCTAACTTCCTCAGTTAGTATCCCATGTGAGAAAAATTCTACCAACTTCCTTATTTAGTATCCCATGTGAGTAAAATTCTACAAACTTCCTCAATATCTCATGTGAGTAAAATTTTACCAACTTCCTCAGTTAATATCTCATGTGAGTAACATTTTGTTGAAGTTCATCCTAAAAGGTTTGCAGTAATACATTGACAGGGAACTTCCAGAAATTCGAGCTTAATTCACAAGAGGACGTGAAACAAGGGATATCATTGCTGACATCAGGTGGATTGTGACTGAAGGAGAATATCAGGAACATATTTACTTGAGCTTTATTATATGAAGCGATTCGACTGTGTGAATCATAATAAACTATGGATACCAATGTGATAAATGAGTATCCATAACACTTCATTATGCTCGTGAGAAACCTGTACTTAGACTAAGAGGTAATTGTTAGAACAGAACAAGGGTAAACTGAATGGTTAAAATCAGGAAAGGTGTGTGTTAGTGTGGTATCCTTTCACCACGTTTGTTCAATCTGTATGCTGAGCAAACAATCTGAGAAGTTGGATTATAGGAAGAACGTGGCCCTATCAAACTCATGTATCTTTTATTTCAGTTTATGGTCCACATAAATGCTTCTCACTGATGACATTTTTTAGGAGTCCTGGTGTGGTGCTGTGGGTTAATGCGCTGAACTGTAAAATCAGTTTGAACCACAAGGTCCGTGGTTCAAGCTCACCAGCTGCTTCGCGGAAGCCCTGTACAGGGTGGCTTTGAGTCGGAACTGACTTGACGGCACTTAGCAATAACTGCAACAACTGATGGAATTTTAGGGTATGAAAACTGCTGCCCTTTTTCATTGGGACCAACTGTTTCAACTTTACTTTGCTGCATTGAAAGTTGTGTCTTAAAAGTGTCAGGCCCAGAAAGTTCAAGAAAGATGTTTCATGCAGGTTAAATTTCCTCCCAGCCATTCCATGACAGATTTTTGGTCAGAACAATCCATTATAAGAAGAAGCTGGGCCACGAGATGGAAGAACATGAGAGTCTAGTAAAGGAAACTTGACAAACCTTCTCCAGGCCTGAAGAGGGGAACCAGGGACTAGGTGGAGATGCTGTCTTCTTAGATTACAAGGGAACCCAGAGATAAATGTTTACATTAACTTCAAAGGACACATCTCTGCTTTCTATTGAAACTGTGCCAGACAGCTGTAGGAGTCATTCATAGCTCTTATCTGAGAGTCAAAGTTAACCTCCCCGCTCATCAAACCAGGCTCCCTAAACTAGGTCTGGCTGGCTTCAGGCTCATGAACATGGCTATGATGCCAGTCCTCATAGATACCCTGTCTCTATGGATAGCTGTGGACACCCTATTCTTGTAGATACCACATACACTTGGGTTATAGCAGACGGAAAATTCTCTGATTTACCTAGTAGTTTGAGGCTTAGCACCCTTGTTGTTTCTGATGTGACAAACATGGTGATATGAAATGCATTCTTACAGTCGTATGATATCTGAGTTAGAACCGTGGACAAACTTTAAACTCAGAACCCTTAGCAGCTGATATTGGAAGCAAGATAATGCATGCAGCTACTTTTTCATTGGGACCAATTGTTTCAACTTTACATTGCCTCATTGAAGGGTTTGTTTTAAAAGTGTTATTATATTGAAGTCTGTAGTTATTTTCTTTATATTGAAGTTTAATCCCAAACAAAAATCCTCACAACAGAACCAACAAGTAACACAATGATAAACAGAAAAGATGAATGTTTTCAAGGATTTTATTGTGCTTGGATCCACAATCAATGCTATTAAGGAGTAGTTAAGACATCTCAAGACATGTTGCATTGAGTGAATTTGCTGCAAAAGACCTCTTTAAAGTGTTAACGAGAAAAGATGTCACTCTGAAGACTTTTCAGTGACCTCATATGCATGTGAAAGCTGGACAATGAATAAAGACTGACAAAGAATTGATGCCTTTGAGTTATGGTGTTGGTGAGTAATATTGAACATGCCAAGGACTGACTGAAGAAGTAACCAATGTCTTGGAAGAAGTACAACTGTAATGCTCCTTAGAGGCCAGGATGATGAGACTTTCTGTGATGCTATTTGAAGAAAAACTCCATGCTCTAGTGGCTTGTGTGTTGTTGGAGGCTATGCCAATATATTGTGAATGCAGACTGCTTCTGAACAGTTAGCCACTGAAAATTTTAGGAGTAGCAGTGGAACATTGTCAAATATAGTGCCTGAAGATGAGCCTTTCAAGTTGGAAGGCACTCAGAATACAACTGGGGAAAAACTGTGTCCTCAAAGTACAGCCGACTATAATAACATGAATGGAGCAAAGCTTTTGGAACCTTCATTTGCTGATGGGGCACAACACAAAATGAGGAGAAACAGTTGTAAACATCCATTAATAATCAGGATGTAAAGTGTATGAAGGATGAATCTAGACAAATTGGAAGTTGTCAACAATGAAATGGGGCACATAAAGATCTATATACTAGGCTCTGGTAGCGTAGTGGTTACGAATTGGGCTGCGAACCACAAGGTCAGCAGTTTGAAACTACCAGCTGTTCCATGGGAGAAAGATGAGGCTTTCTGCTCCTGTAAAGATTTACAGCCTTGGAAACCCTGTTCAGGGTTGCTATGGGCCAGAACCGACTCGACGGCACTTAACAGCAACACTAGGTGTTAGTGAGCTGAAATGGACTGGCATTGGCCATTTTGAATTTAATAATCTTATGATTTACGATGCCGGGAATAACAAATTCAAGAGAAATGATGTCGCATTCATTGTCAAAAAGAATGTTTTAAGATGCAGCTTGAATTACAATGATAGGATAATATTTATAATAGGATACTATCCATACACCTACAAGAAAGACCACTTAATACAACTATTCAAATTTACCCACCAACCATTAAGGCCAGTGAGGGTGAAATTGAAGAATTGCAATAACTACTTCAGTCTGAAATTGATAAAAAATTCAACCAAGATACATTGATAATTACTGGTAGTTGGAATTTGAAGGTTGGAAACAAAGAGGAAGGATCCATAGTTGGAAAATATAGTCTTGGTGGTAGAAATGATGCATGATAGAGTTTTGGAAGACCATTGAATTTTTCATTGCAAATACCTTTTTTAAACATTAAAGGAGACTATATGCTTGGATCTCACTAGATGGAATACATGGGAATAAAATGGAGTATATCTATGGGAAGAGATGGTGGAGAAGCTCAATATCATCAGCAAAAACAAGACCAGGGGCAGACTGTGGAACAGGCCATCAATTATTCATATGCAAGTTCAGGCTGAAGTTGAAGAAAATTAAAACAAGCTCAGAAGAACTAAAATATGACCTTGGACATATCTCACCAGAATTTAGAGACCATCTCAACAATACATTTGGTGCATTACACACTAATGACCAAAGACCAGAAAAGCTGTGTTATGACAACAAGAACACCATACGGGAAGAAAGCAAAAGGTTATTAAAAAGATGTGGAAGAGCCTATTGCTATCGTGACACTGCAGATTGTTGCTGTTGGGCTCTCACCATGGAAGGGATCATAGACGACTCCTCCACACCAGTTGTCTTGCAGGACCACTGTCATTTCACTCAGGTCATCTTTAACAATGTGGAGAAGTTCTATGTTCCTGGAGGGGACATCATGTTCTGTTATTCCCTCACCCAGCATTTCATCCCTTGTTGAAAGTGTTGGATTGACATCTTTAGAGTGGGATGGAAAACAATCATTTCATGTGGGTTACTTTGCCCATTGACTTACATGGTGAATCATCCAAACAGCAGGATGTCCAATTCAAAGCATATTACCTGCCCCAGGATGATGAGTATGACCAGTTCTGCTATGTGGATCAGGATGATAGGATTGTGGAGCAAGTCTTCCTTTTCAGTTCCTTCCAGAATGTGAAGAAACATTCTGGTTATCACTGCACAGGGAGAAGTAGAGGAGATTGATCAACAGAACAAGGAGCATTGACAAGAAAACTAGGAGCACCAGAAGACATCAGAAGTGCTATCAACCTCCAGAAGCAGAACTCAGACATTCAGCTTGACTTCCAGAAGATGCAGAGATTACAGGAGGAGCTAGGAACCCTAAAACCCTAAAGTGAATCCATATGAAGTTGGAACAAAAAGGGAAAAAGAAGAAGGACTGTTGGGAAATAGAGTTAGTTTGACTCAAAGAGCAAAACCAGAAGATATCTTCAGAAAATGAGGTGATGGGAATCAGAGTAGATCGGCTTCAGGCCCAGCTGTCAATCCAAGAGAAAGCAATGGAGAAGTTTACTCAAGGAGATAAAGATAAGACTGAGCAACTGCAGCATCTGAAAAAGAAAAAACGATCAGCTATTTCTCAGAGTAACTGATCAGAGGAAGCATCAGAAACAGCTTGAGCAGACAGTAAGTGAGACGAAGCAGAAGAAAATTACTGCAACAAGCAAGCAGCAGGAGTTAACAGTCCAGAACTCTGACCTGTCATAACGATTGACTGAGACTGAGTCTACATGTAAACTGCTGCAGACAGAAAATGAGAAAATGGAGGAAGAGAAATAATGTTATGAAGAGGGAGAAGAGCAGATTGCTGAGTTACATGGTTCTAGATTTTGACTCTATGCCATATCAAGTGTCTGCTTCAGCTCCAGGAGGTGCATCATGAAATCCAGGACTTGGGTATAGAACCCTATACTATGGTATCTAAGACAGCTTTTCTCCCAGCTGGCCTTCATCACAAGATGCCCCACCTAGGGTGTGGAGTTGACTGAGGATATGGACAAAGAGGATCACCCCTTGGAGCAGCAGGTGCAGGCCCTTTGTTTGCACTGTCCAGTTTGTAACAGGAACTTTCCAACAGACCAGAAGTAGATCTTTGAAGACCATGTGTTCTGCCCCTCTCTAAGTGTGACAGTCTCTAGAATCTATACTCTAGAAAGTAGATAGATTCTATACAGCAGAACCTATGACTTCTACTGTGAGTTATGACTTAAGGTCCTGCTTAACCAGAAATAAATAGGGATTTATTCAGCCTCGTTGTCCAGAGAGGTGGAGTCATACTGATCATCTGAAGAATAGTTGTGAAGCACATTTGTACTCAGTCCTAACTCTGGAACTGGAGATTAGCCAGAGCTTTTATTCAACTGACTGCGTTAGATCAGTCAAAAATGGTGCCACAGAGAAGTCGGACATTCAATTTGACTACCAAAGTTTCTTCTCATCCTAATTTCCCAGCTTTATTCTTGAACCATGGACCGGAAGTGCTGTATCAGTCACAGAAAGCTTATTTCTCTGCAGACATCTGATTGACATTTCTATTCTGATCATATGCACATAACTGTTATTGTTATAAGTCTTTTCTTAATGGTTAGTAAGAATTTTTGGTTATTAAGAATTACTTATATGAATTTGAAACTTTTTCTGAGCAGGTGAGTTTCAATATGGATGAATCAATAATGAGGAACAAACTTTGTTAATCACTTTAATACAAGAAATAAGCTAGACCATACATATATATGTCAGGAAAGAAGGAAAAGACCAAAGTGGAGGCCAGAAGACACTCTAAAACTCGCTCTTGAGCACAGGGAAGCTAAAGTGAATGGAAGAAATGATGAAGTAAAAGAGCAAAATATTGAATGATGCAGAAAGACTCAAAAGAAGATGGAAGGAATACACAAAGTCACCGTACCAAAAAGAAATGGTTGATGTTTAACCACTTCAAGAGGTAGCATGTGATCAAGAATGCATGGTAGTGAAGGGAAAAGTCCATGGTGCACTGAAGACATTGTTCAAAAAGAAGGCTCCTGAATTGATGGCGTACAAATTGAAATGTTTCAACAAACAGATGCATCATTGGAAGTACTCACTCATGTATGCCAGCTACCTGGTCAACAGATTTGAAGAGGTCCATATTTGTGAGGTTGGCACATGACTGGGTCTCTATGAGTTGGTACTGACTTGATGGCATCTAGCAAGAATGACAACAATATCTGTGCCCATTCCAAAGAGAGGTTACCCAATAGAATGCAGAAATCATCAAACAATAACAATACTATCACATGAAAGTAAAAATTTGCTTAAGATACTTATAAAATAGTTGTAATAGTACACCATCACGGAACTGCCAGAAATTCAAGACAGTTCAGAAGGGGATTTGGAACTAGAGATATCATTTCTGATGTGAGATGGATCTTGGCTAAAAGCATGGCGTACCAGACAGATATTTACTTGTTCTTTATTGACTATGCAGAGGCAATTGAACATGTGGATCATGTCAAACTATGTATAACCCTGTGAAGAATGGCAATTCCAGAATATGGAATTGTGCTCTTAGGGAACCTGTGCGCAGACCAA
Source organism: Chrysochloris asiatica (assembly GCF_000296735.1). Taxonomy (NCBI): domain Eukaryota; kingdom Metazoa; phylum Chordata; class Mammalia; order Afrosoricida; family Chrysochloridae; genus Chrysochloris; species Chrysochloris asiatica. The sequence continues at coordinate 1,612,573 of NW_006408832.1, forward strand.
GAGGCAGTTGTTCAAACACAACACGGGAACACTGAACAGCTTAAAATCAGGAAGGGTTTCATTAGGGTTGTATATTGTTGCTATGTGTATCCCATCTGTAAATTGAGCAAATAATCCAAGAATGTGGATTATATGAAGAGGAATATGGCATTAGGATTGGAGGAAGACTCATGAACAATTTGTGATATACAGATTATACAATTTTGCTTGCTGGAAGAGAAGAGAACTTAAAATACTTACGGATGAAGATCAAAGACCACAGCCTTCAGTATGGATTGTACCTCAATGTAAAGGAAACAAAAACCATCACTATTGTACCATTAAAGAACATCAAGATAAGTGGAGAAGAGATTGAAGATGTCAAAAGACTTCATTTTGCTTGGATCCACAGTCAGCACTCATGGAAGTAGCAGTCAGGAAATCAAATGCTGTACATCAATAGGCAAATCTGCTGCACAAGACCTCTTTAAAGTGTTCCAGAACAAAGAGGAGTAAAGCCATGGTATTTTCAATCGCCTCATGTGCATGTGAAAGTTGGACAATGAATGAGGATGACCATGGAAGAATTGATGCATTTGAATTTTGGGGTTGGTATTGTTAGGTGTTATCAAGTTGGCTCTGACTCATAATAACACAGCAAAACAAAACACTGCCTGGTCCCGCACCATCCTCAGAATTGTTGCGAGGGTATAGGAGAAGGAGATTGAAACGTACCGCGCACTGCCAAAACAAATCTGTGTCTGAAGAAGTACAGCCAGAGTGCTCCTTAGAAGGATGGCGAGACTTTGTTTCTCAGACTTTGGACATGTTACCAGGATGGACCAGTCCCTGGAGATGGACACCATGTTTAAGACGGTGGGTCAGTGAAAAGGAGGCAGACCTTCAGTGAGATGGACTGACACAGTGGCAGCTGCAGCGGGCTCAGACATAACAATGATTGTGAGGACGGTTCAGGACCGGGCAGAGTTTCATTCTGTTGGGCATTGGGTCATGATGAGTTAGAGTTGAGTCGACCACACCTAACAACAGCAACAACCAACCATACTCATTGTGAGGCATTAAAATAGTGCAAAAGGATATAAATTATATCCTCAGACTCTCTCCACTCTTGTCTCTCTTCTTAGAAGTAATCACTCCTTATGAATTACTCTTTTTCCAGAAATTTTAATGTACCTATTAGCACTTTTGATCGAATTCACATATCATAACCCATCATTTTAATCATTTGATGCTATACAATTCAGCAGTTTTTAGCATAGTCATAATGTTGTCTAATGATCACCACGATGTTATTCCAGAACATTTCTATCTCTGGAAAAGAAATCTCCTAATTCCCATGCCCATCCTGTAGCAACCACTAACTTACTGGACATTTGATATAAATGGAATAATAAGTAATAAAGCTTTCACTTTTTCTTTTTTTTATTTCTCTAAGAGTTTTATAGTTTTAATCCTTGCATTTAAGTCTTTGATTCCTTTTGAGTTAATTTTTGCTAATGCTGTGAAGTATGGGTCCAGCTTCATTCTTTTGCATGTGGAAACACAGTTGTGGCAGGACCATTTGTTGAGGAGACGAGTCTTGGTTTCTTGGTATCTGTGCTAGTTAAAGTTTGTGTCAATTTACTGGACCAGGATTCTCAGCAGTTTAGTAGTTAAACCGTAGTAATCTCCCATGATGAGATCTAATATACTGTAATCATCCCCATGATAAAATCATCTATGAGCAACCAATAAATTGAAAGGAAGTTTCCTTGGGGATATGGCCTGATCCCAATATACTGGACACTCAGGAAAACATTTTTTTTTTTTTTTTTTTCTTTTTGCTGGGTCTGGATCCTGTATCTGACTTGTCACCTGACCTTTCCATCTTTGGATTTGAACTAGTGGTTTGCTGTATTGCTTGCCTATCCTAGGAGTCATTAGTAGCCTGTCATCTTACCTGCTGACCTTAGATTTGTTGGCCTCTGCAATCAAAAGCTTGCCTTCTGACCTGTTGATCTTGGGTCAGGAGAAGCCTTCAGCCTGGATTCTGACCCATGGACTTGGAACTTGCCTGCATCTACAGCTGTCTGAGTCATTTCTTTGAGATCAACCTGTCACACACATGCTCTCTCTTTGTCCCTCTGTCTCTCTCTCTATGCCCACTGCCATCAAGTGAATTTCAACTCACATTGACCCTATGTAGGGTTTCCAGGAAGCCCTCTCTTTCTCCTGCAGAATGGCGGGTGGATTTGTAATGCTGACCTTGCATTTAACAGCCCAACACATAAGCCACTATGCCACCAGCACTATGTTTAAGTTGTTGTTGTGTGTAATGGAATCAATTCCAATGAGTAGTAACCCTGTGTAGAGTTTTTGAGGTTGGAAATCTTTATGGGAACAGAAAGCCTCATTTTTCTCCCCAGGAGTGACTGGTGGCTTTGAAGTCCTTGCCCTATAGTTAGTAGTCCAACTCTTATCCTACAGAGCCACTGTCATTGTTATTAAGTGCCATTGAGTTGATTCTTACTCATAGTGACCCTGTATAGGGTTTCTAAGGAGTGGCTGTTGAGTTTGAACAGCTGACTTTATGGTTCACAGTCCAGTGCTTATCTTATAGCACCACATAAATAAAGAAATAATAATGAAAAAACAGAAATAAAACTGGAGTCCTAGTGTGGTGCTGTACATTAATGTGCTGGACTGCAAGGTCAGTTTGAACAGCAAGGTCGGCAGTTCAAGTTCATGAGCCACTCCTTGGAAACCCTATACAGGATCGCTATGAGTCAGAACTGACTCCATGGCACTTCACAACAACAAATATATAAAACTGACCTTACGGTTCAAATCGACCTTGTGATCCAGTGCACTATCCCACAGTGCCACACCAAGACTCTTTCTCTACATGCATACACACACACACACACACAAGCCCTGGTAGCATAATGGGTACGAGTTGGGCTGCTAACCTCAAGGTCAGCAATTCGAAACTTCCAGCCATTTCGTGGGAGAAAGATGAGGCTTTCTGCTCCGGTAAAGAATTACAACCTTGGCATTGTAATTACAACCTATACAGGGTCGCTATGAGTCGGAACTGACTCCTCGGCATACCACCACCACTACACACACACAAAACTTCACTTCTCTAGAGAATGCAAGTGAACACAACTAGCATCACTGATTTTGCTTTTCTAAGGAACACTCACAGATGACCATATCCTTGTCAAAAAGCACTTGCCCACAAATGTGAGAGTTCATTTTTGAGACCTTCATTCTGTTCTGTTGCTCTCTGTCTCTCCTTAAGCCATTTCCACACTTGTCTTGCTTGCTGTAAGCTTTGCATTAAGTTTTGAAATCTGGAAGCATGAATACTCCAACTTTTTTTTTTTTTTTAACTAAGTTTTTATTGTGAATTGAGTGATAGTTTATATGGGAGAGCATCAGCTTTACATTCATCCTATAGTATTTCATTTCATCGCAGTGATTTCACTCTCTTCCACGCCAACTTTTTTTTTTTTTAATTGCTGATCTGTTAGTTATACAAGATGCCTTGCTTTTCCATGCGAATTTTATAACCAGTTTTCAGTTTCTGCAAAATCACAGAAACATAGCCAGATTTTTTATAGCGACTATATCAAAGGAGCTCTGGTAGCGTAGTGGTTACGAATCGGGCTGCAAACCTTAAGGCCAACAGTTCGAAACTACCAGCCACTCCGCGGAAGAAAGATGAGGCGTTCTGCTCCCTAAAGATTTACAGTCTCGGAAACTCTGTACAGGGTCGCTATGGGTCGGAACCGACTCGACGGCACTTAGCAACAATATCAAATCTCAAGGTCAATAAAGGTAGTATTGGCATCTTAATACTATTAATTCTCCCAAGCTATGGACATGGGACATTTTTCTATTTATTTATATCTTTACTTTCTTTCAACAATGTTTTATAGTTTTCACACTTACTTGGCTAAATTTATCGCTAAATATTTGTATTACTTTTGATGCTATTGGAAGTAATCTAATTTTTGGATTGTCAATTTCTGGTGTACAGGAATACAACTGAACTTTGTATATTGAGCTTATATCCTGTTACATCTCATAGCATTACTTCTCATTTTGGGTGTGTGTGAATTCTTTAGGAATATCTACATATAAGATCTTGCCAGCTGCAAATAGGCTTCTGTTTCTTCCTTTCCAATTTGGATGCCTTTTTTTATTTTTTTATCTTGTCTAATTGCTCTCCAGTGTAGAGATGCTAAAGCAAATAGAAGAAATGAGGAAGTAAAAGAGCTGAACAGAAAATTTCAAAGAGCAGCTCTAGAAGACAAAGTCAAGTATTGTAATGAAATGTGCCTGGATTCAGACAACCAGAAGGGAAGAACACGTTCAGCATTTCTCAAACTGAAAGAACTAGAGAGAAAATTCAAGCCTTGACTTGCAATATTGAAGGATTCTATTGACAAAATGTTGACTGATGCAAGAAGGATTAAAAGAGGATGTAACAAATACAGGTCACTGTACCAAAAAGTAATGGACAATGTTCAACCATTTCAAGAGATAGCATGTGATTAAGAGCCAATGGTACTAAAGGAAGAAGTCCAAGGTGCACTGAAGGCATTGGTGAAAAGAACAAGGTTCCAGGAATTGATGAATTATACATTGAAATCTTTCAACAAACTGATGTGGAACTGGAATCACTTACTCATCTATGTAAAGAATTTTGAAAGACAGTTAAGTTAGCTGGCCAACTGATTGGAAGCGATCCATATCTGTGCCTATTTCAAAGCAAGGTGACCCAATGGAATGCTGAAATAATTGGACAATATCATTAACATCACATGCAAGTACAGTTTTGCTAAAGGCTGCAATAGCACATTAACAGGGAATAGCTAGAGGTTCAAGCTGGATTCAGATGAGGACATGGAACAGGGGATATACATCGCTGCTAATGTCAGCTGGATCTTGGCTGAAAGCGAGACTACAGAAAGATGCTTACTTATGCTGTACTGACTATGCAAAGCTTTCAGCTGTGTGATTCATGGCAAGCTATGCCCAACACTGAGGAGAATGAGTATTCTTGAACAGTTATTGTGCTCGTGAGGAACCTGTACAGAGACTAAGAGGCAATTGTTCGACCAAAACAAAGGAACCATGAATGGCTTAATATTAGGAAAAGTGTGCTCCAGGGTTGTATTCTTTCACCACATTTATTCAGTCTGCATGCTGAACAAAGAATCTGAGAAACTGGATTATATGAAGAAGAACACGGAGGAAGATCCATTAACAATCTACGACATGCAGAGGATACAATATTGCTTGCTGAAAACCAAGGGGATTTAAAATACTTATTTGATGAAGATCAAAGACCACAGTCTTCAGTAGGGTTGCACCACAATATAAAGAAAACAAAAACCTTCACCTCTGGGCCAATAAATAACATCATGATAAATGGAGAAAAAGATTAAAGTTGCCGAAGACTTCATTTTGTTCAGATCAACCATCAACACTCATCACTCATCAGCCATCAACACTCCCGGTTGGTTTTCTAACACCATGTGTTTGTACACTTCATTATAATACTTGACTTTGTCTTTTCAAACTGGCTTTTGACATTTTCTGTTCAGCTATTTTTACTTCCTCGTTTCTTCCCTTCCTTTTATCATCTCTACACTGGAGAATAAGTTTCAGAGTCTCTTCTGACATCCGTTTTAGCTTTTCTCTTTCCCTGTCTTTTTAATGACCTTTTGCTTTCTTCCTGTATGATGTTCTTCATGTCATTCCACAGCTCACCTGGTCTTCAGTCTTCAGTGTCTGATGCAACATTAGACACTAGTTCTTGAGTCTCTAAATTCAAGTGGCATATGTTCAAGGTCATATTTTGGCTCTTGTGGACTTGTTTTACATTTTCTCAGCTTCAACTTGAGCTTGCTTGTGAACAATTGATGGCCGGTTCCACAGACTGCCCCAGTCTTGTATTGGCTGATGATACTGAGGTTTTCCATCATCTGTTCCCACAGATGTAGTCAATTTAATTCCTGTCTGTTCCGTCTGTTGAGGTCCATATGTGTAACTGCTTTTTATGTTGTTAAAGATGCATCTGCAATGAATAAGGCATCGTTGTGGCTGTTGTCTAGTGATGTACAGGGTTTATGAGGTGCAATTGGTGGGTTTGAACTGCCAACCTTGGTGTTCAAACTGACCTTGTGGTCCAGTGCTTATCCTACAGTGCCATACTAGATCTTGCATAACTCTATCATGTGATCTCCAGCATAATTTCTATCACCAAGGCCATATTTTCCAACTATTGATCCTTCACCTTGTCCCCAACCTTTGCAAGCCAATCACCAGCAATTTTCAATACATTTAGATAGAATGTTTGATCATATTCAGACTGAAGAATTTCATAGAATTCTTGAATTTCATCATCACTAACTTTAGTGGTTGGTGCATAAATTTGAATACTAGTGGTATTAACTGGGCTTCCCTGTAGGCATGTGAATATTATCCTACCACAGACAGTGTTGTACTTCAAGATAAATCTTGAAGTGTACTTTTTGATGGACAATGCTGTGCCATTCCTTTTGAATTTGTTGTTCCTGGTATATAAGCCATATGACTGTCTGATTAAAAATGGCAAATACCCATTAATTTCAGCTCACTACTGCCTGCCTAGCCTATAGAGCTGGATGAGTTCCATTTCATTTTTCACAACTTCCAATTTTAATAGATTCATACTTGGTACTTTCTATGCTGCAATTATCAGTGGATGTTTGCAGCGTTCTCTCCTCATTTTGAGTGGTGCCCCATTAGCAAATGAAGGTCTCAGAAGCTCTCCTCCATTCACACCCACAGGCTCAAGTCTACTTTGAGGAGGCAGCTCTTCCACAGTTACATTTTGAGTGCCTTCTAAACTGAGGGACTCATCTTCTGACGCTACATCTGTCAATATTCTGGTGTTATTCAGGATGTTTGTATCTTCTGGCACTATTATCTGACAATGTCCTACAACTATTCATGAGGTTTTCAGAGGCTAAACATCCAGAAGTTGCCTGCCTCTCCTTCCTCCTACTCTCCCTTAGTCTGGAAGCTCTCCTGAAACCTGTCCACCATAGGTGACCCTGGGGGTATTTAAAATCTGGGCAGCATAGTTTCCAGCATCACAGTAACATACAAACCCCCAAAGTAGGACAGACTGACAGAGAAATGGTGGAACTGCCTTGGCTAGAACCTCCAGTGTAATGCTGCCTAGAAATGGTGAGGACGATACCCGTGTTGTGCTTTCAGTCTCAAAGGGAAAACTCTCTACCTTTCACCATTGAGTACGATGTTAATTGTGGCTTCTTCATAAATTGCCTTTTTCTTGTTGAGGAAACACCCTTTATTTCTAGTTCTTTCATTGTTCTTATAATGAAAGGGGACTGAATTTTGTCACATGCCTTTTTTTTGTCTACTGATATGATCATATTATTTTTGTCTTTGATGCTTGCTGGGAAGAGATGCAACCTCACATTATAAAGAATATGGATACAGAAGGAACTTACTTGACACCACTAATGTGATCAGCCTACTGTGGTGGTGGTTATGTACTATGGAGTTGGTTCTGACTTATAGACCCTATATAGGGTTTCCAAGGCTATACATCTTCACGGGCTCAGAAAGCCTCATCTTTCTCTTGCTAACTGCTGGTAGTTCTGAACTGTTGACTGTGAGATTATCAGCCTGACTCCTAACCTCTATGCAACCAGAGCTCCTAATCAACCTACTTGTAGGCACATATTAGTTAACAAAGGTGAAAACAATCAGAGTTTCATAAAGTAGAAATTCCTAGATATTTTGAAGTCATTGAACACTTACTAATACCTGTGGTAGGGATGAAAACATGATACAAATTTGTTAATGAGTTATGTTGGCAGATGTTGATACACACAGATGTTGATACTTACAGTTTTATGTTGGCCAATACCCAGTGATTATAGTATGGGAGACATTTCATAATTATATAAAAAACCTGTTCTTTTCCAATTGCTCCTTCTCTGATAATATTAAAGCAAATCAACTCATGCATATCAGTGAGGATGTGCTTATTCTAGAAGCAAAATCTTCTATTTGTGGTAAAGGTGGGTGGGTAAGGCGAAATATACAATGAGAGTTTGAATTCAAAAGCCACATTCTCACAAACTTTTGAGATACAAATATTTCCAAAAATGTGTTTATGAAGATTCATCTGTACTGCAGACACATGTGGAACAAATTTTTCAATAACTTGATTTTCTGATTTCTGCATCTATATAAAAATGCTGCAAATTTATTGCTGGTAGAACCCATCTCTCATTGCTAATAAACTATATTTTCAGTTCCCAAACTGCAGTGAGTGAATATTCATATCTGCCCACAAATCTCAGCTTACCTTCCTTTGTTACAAATGTCTCTGCAACATCTGTTTACTCTTACAGTAAATGTCATCATTTCTCACAATTTTTGAGCTGTGGCGAGACACAGTTGCTTCTGCAACTTCTCAGTTCGTTACTCAGCTGCAGAAATTCATAGGAGTTGGACCCCAACAGCACACGAATGAAGACCACATCTTTAACACTGTCAGCTTTGCTTTCCAGTGTTGGTTAGAAATTCTAGCCTTCCTTGCATTCTACTTTCATACTAACAGCTCCCTACCTCTTGAATTTATTGCCTTGTTAAGGTATTGTTAAGTGCTCACGAGTCAGTTTGACTCACAGCAACCTTGTATAAGGTTTCTGAGGAGCAGCTGGTGAGTTTGAACTGCTGGCCTTGTAGTTCAAATTGAACTCATGGTTGAGTGCTTATCCGATAGCACTTTATTCTATTTTGTTGTTGTTAAGTGCTGTTGAGTCGGTTGTGACCCATAGCGACCCTGTATAAGGTTTCCAAGGAGCATCTGGTGAGGTTGAATCACCAGCCTTGTGGTTCAATCCGATTCTGCAATCCAGCGCATTAACCCACAGCACCACACCAGGAGTCCAGGTTTCTATTAGTCTTTTAACCAGGCACAGAAAGAAAGTCAAGGATATATAAACCTCTTAATTGTTCCCTAGGACAAGTGAAAACATAGAGTTCAGCCTTGGAGTTGGATGAGTGCCCTAAGGTTGGATGTGGGGGTGATGGGGGATTCTCTCCAACCTGACAGGGTGTGGGGGCCAGAGACTGAGACAGCTGGCTCCCAACGGAGTAGAGGCAAGCCCAGTCATCTATCTAACCATCCATTCATTCATCCATCCACAACTTCTACACATCTATTCATCCACATATCTGTTTATTCATCCACCTTTCCATCCATCCACCCATCCATCAATCACCTACCCAGTCATTTATTCATCCACCAGCCTGTCCATTAATTCATCTATCTAGCCATAAGCCACCCATCCATTCACAGATTCATCCATAATCCATCCAGCAATCTAGTCATCCCATCATTCTTCCATCCATTTATCTGTTCATCAGTCCATTCAATAGAGAGTTATTGAGTGCCATAAATAAATATCCACAGGTGATTATTGATTTTCACTTTTTGACTATGAAAAACTGATTTCTCTGTTAAGTATTAGGTAATCAAGTATTGATTAAATATGCTTGCTGTGAATAATTCCCCCTAAAGGGAAGATACTAAAAATTCTTAAAAATAGTCCACTCTTTTTAGTAGTCTGGCCCCAAACAACAGAAACAAACATGTGAGAAGGCAGCTTCCCTCCTCAAAACGTTTTGGGAGGTTATCATCACTGTTGCTGAATGAATGCACAGATAAGATGGAAAATATAACCGGGCGGAAGACATTTCCTCTTGACAGCCTCATCAAGCCCTCACCTCTGTGTTTATAAAAACAGCAGAATTTCCTGCTGGTGGTGCTTCCCAATGGCTGACCTCGGGGGAGCAATGAGTGCAGGACCCAAGTTCTGGCAGCTCTTGTGTCTACACCATCCCTGGACCCCTAGGTCACCATCGGTGACTGCAAGCACAGTTTCTAAACGTGGCCGCTGTTAGTGAGGAGAAGGCACCATCATTAAAGGCAGCAACGGTCCCTTTAAGAACCTTTCCATTATTTGTAATAAATAGCAGCTGAGATATGGCTTTTGCACTCATTCTCATTATGGGAACGAGATCTTGGTTTTTATATCTTGTTAATCATGAATAAAAACACACTTGGATGTTGAGTAAGCAAAGTGAAGCCAGCAGAAATAAAAAGTAACAGAATAAAAAAAAGCAAGATAAAGGAGTTTTGAACCTCAAAGTTTATACATTTTTTTGTTTTTATTACTGGCTGCAGAAAACGGTGAAGCACATAAAAATCTGCAGGAAGCTGGGAAGATTTCTCATTACCAGCCCTGCGGCAATCCGGGTCCTTTTTTTTTTTTTTTTTAAAGCTGCCATAAACCGACAAATATATAAGATGGATTGCCTTGTAGCACATACCTAGGGGGAGAGCGTGCATACAGCGGAGTGATCTGAGTCCGGAGGAAAGACCTCAGCGTCTGCAAGGCTAAATGTCAGCACAACAGAGTCGTTCGCTGGGAGCTCTGCATCGGCTCTGCTGCTCTCCTTTTCTGCATCAATGCCCTTCACCTCTCACCAGGACTTTGTGTGATGAGGGGTCAGGGCCAGGAGCCCCTACTTGTTTGCTGTGCTGATGCCTATTAAAGTGAACTCCGTAAAGAGCAGATTCCTTATGAGATGCATTTTTGCTACCTTGCAAACAAGCAGACAAAATCGTACACAACAACAATAAAAAACTGACAATAAACTTAGGCTTTTGAATTTGAACGCTCATTAAAGAAAAGAAAAAGATGAAAATAAATAAATGAAAGAAAGAAACCCCACCAAGATAGCTGAAGGATTATCAACATCAGTTGTAGTCCCTCACATCCCAGCAGGCAATGGTCCTCTTGAGACCCCAGTCCAAGGGTCCCTTTGGCTCACAGCACCCTGAAATCAGCATGGAAGCAGGCTGGATACTTCTAGTGGCCCTTTCCCCTACCTCCTCCCCATGCTGCCTGAGAGCCTGGGGGTCCAATCCCGCATATCATTGTCTGGTAAGGTACTTGTGGATGTGCCCCCATTTGGCAAGAGAGTTTTCTTTTTTTATGCTAAGGAGGTCATGCCAGTGTAGGGTGGGCCCTAAATCGAATCCAGCCTGAGTTATAAGAAGAGCAGAGTGCCTGCAGACACATACGGGAGAAACACAGGTGGATAATAGATACACATGGTTCATGATTCACAAGATGATTCACAAGGTTGATGCCGCAAATGCCAGAAGCTGCCCGGAGCTGAAACAGACAAAGAAGGCCCTTCCCCTAGAGCCATGACCTGAATTCTGATATCTGGCTTCCTGAACTGTGAGAATGCAATCTCTGCTCTTTGCAGTCACCTACTGGGGATAGACAGGACCCCTGGTGTGGTGCTGTAGGATCAGCACTGGATTGTGAACCACAAGGTTGGCAGTTCAAACCCTATACAGGGCAGCTGCTCCTCAGAAACTCTATACAGGGTTGCTATGAGTCAGAACCGATTCAACGGCACTCAACAACAACTGGGGGTAGGCTAGGACAAGAGGTCAAGGTGCACCCACATCCCAGGAGAAAGATCATCCCAATGTTTCTGCTGTCTCAGCATCAGAGTTCAGCACCTCTTGTTTATAGAAGCACCAGGTTGGGTGGCAGTGAGAGGATCTGGCATCTTCCATGTTAGGGTCACTGGCATCATCAGTGTGGTAATTTGTGGTGTCACCCTGTCCTCCATGGACCATATAGAATCTTTAGTAACACTATCAATTTTTTAATAAGTTTTTATTGTGATTTGGGTGATAGTTTACATGGGAGAGCATCAGCTTTATATTCATCCTATGGTATTTCGTTTCATTGCAATGATTTCAATGCCTCCATGTGTCATCTTTCAACAGCGTTTGCTTCC
>NW_006408832.1:1624608-1635325 GCF_000296735.1 Chrysochloris asiatica
CTGAGTCTAGAGACCCAGCCGCTCCATCTCTCTATGTCATCATCTCTGCCTCCATCTCTGGCATGATTGCTTCTCTGGATAGGGTCCTGCCCTCTGTTTTTCTCCCTTGATGGTCCCAGGCTCCTCCACTCCTGGACTACAAGATCAACTACTCCCCTTCTTTTGTTACAAAATATCTACCTTTACATTTGCAACATTCACACTCCAGTCCTAATAGCAATTATTCACTATTGAACCACAGGAGTCTTATCCCCATCTCCTTTCACCAGCCTCGTCTAGACAGGTTGGAAACAACTCAGTTGAGATTTCAGTTTTGACAACTTGCAAACAAATACTGGCAAACTCTTGAATCTTTGTTTCCTAGAGGCTGATGTTGGAATAGAAAAAGAGTTCAAAATCAGGAAAGGTGTGCATCAGGGGTGTATCCTTCACTATACTTATTCAGTATGTATGTTGAGCTAATAACCCAAGTAGCTAGAGTATTTGAAAAATAATGTGACAACAGGTTTGGAAGAAGACTCTTAACACTTGTATAAATGTAGATGATACTACCTTGTTTGTTGAAAGTGAAGAGTTCTTGAAGCACCCACTGATGAAGATCAAAGACTCAGACTTCAGTATGATTACACCTCAGCCTTTCTTTCATAACTGGACCAATAAGCAATATCATGGTAAACAGAGAAAATAATGAAGTTGTTCAAGACTTATTTTGCTTGGATGCACAATTAATATATATAGAAGCAGCAGTCAAGAAATCAAACTATGTGTTGCAGTGGGCAAGTCTGCTGCAAAAGACCTCTTTAAAGTGCTAAAAAGCAAAATTGCCACTTTGAGGACTAAGTTGTGCCTACCCCAAGTCACGGTATTTTCAATTGCCTTGTATGCATACATAAGGAAGACTGAAGAATAATTGATGCTTTTGAATTACAGTATTGGCAATAAATATTAAATATATAATGGCCTGCCAGAAGAACAAATAAATCTGTGTTGGAAGAAGTACAGCCAGAATGCTCATTAGAAGCCAGGATGGGTAGACTTTGTCTCTCATACTTCAGACGTGTTATCAGTCCCTAGAGAAGGATATCAAGCTTGGTAAAATAAAGGGTCACTGAAAGAGAGGAAGACCCTCAACAAAACAGACTGATGCAGAGACTTTAACAATCAGCTCAAACAAACCAATTGTGAGGATGGCACAGGATTAGGCAATGTCATTCTGTTGTGTATGAGTTGGGCCCCTATGAGTCGGGACCAAGTGGACAACAACTAACAATAACAAGAATAAGAGAGGAGGCAGCAAGATGGCAGACTAGGCAGAAAGGTTGTAGGCCCATCGGCAGTAAAGATACAGAAGAGACCAAAAGAAACAGATGCAGATGAAAGTCCTGGAATGCTGAGCTTCAGATGAAGAGATAGAAGAGTGGACTGAATGTTTGCTAGGAGAGAGAGCTGAACAAACAAGGCAAAAAAGACAAGGTTGGTGATATGAGCCAGTGACCAGATGGGTGCAGTCATCTTGAGCGTTTGTGAGCGACTTCAGGGACAAAAAAAAGCTTATCAGCATTGCAGAAACACACCTATGGCTTGCAGAGACAAAGGCACAGTTTTTTTCTTGTTCCCCACACCCCCCTGGTGACCAGAGGCAAGGCTGGCCCTTACCCATGTACACCCCCATGGTAGCTCCTGTTCTCCCAGATATCTGAGTTGCATGGATGTGAGCGCTGTGGTGTGGACCCCATTAAAGCAGGGTGCAGTCTGCACTGACCCTGTTCATGAGGGCCCTCTCCAAATCTGCAGCTGGCTATGGCCGACCTTGGGCTAGCCCTCACTAGGAAAAGCAGCTGAACATACAAGTGGAGGAGAAAAACAAAACACACACACACACACACACAGAAAAGAAACTGCTGATCTGTGCCAGTGACCAGGCCAGCTGTGGTGGGGTCATCTTGAATTTTCATGGGTGACCTTGAAGACAAAAGGGCAGCAGGTGATGCAGAGACACAGCACTTACTGGTGGACAGGAAGGGCTGAATTTTTCTTCTCTTTTTATATCCCATGTTACCCTGGTGACTAGAGGTAGTCACCTCCATCCATGTACATTCTCAGGAAACCCCCTGCTCTCTGGGCTGCCGAAGTTGCATCAAAGTGTGTGGGGAGCTAGCAGCACCATTCTTGGAAGCAGAATCAGGTGTTGTCTTTCGCAGCCTTGCAGAGCCAGTTCTGGAAACCCTGGACTAGAGAAACTTCTCACTTTCAGCTCCCCTCTGGGATGGAAATACTCTGATACCCCAGATGCTTTGGGGTCTTAACCAGCTACTTCCAGAATGGGTGCCTAGAACAGATACCACTTAGCCTTATAGGAACTCCATCTCAGGTTGAGGGTTACCATCTTCATCCTTTACCCACACCTGATGTGAGGTTTGTTGTTGACAGGAGACTCCAGAATTCTTCCCTCTTTGGGTCTGGGACCTGCCTTGTTTGTTTTCCCTTGCTCCCCCTTCATTGTTTTTCTTCTTAATTTTTTTTTTTTTTTTTTTACCTTTGCATCTCTTGTTTTCTCTCCAATATCTCTCCCTTTTCATTTTTTCTTCCTTTTTTTCTTCTTCTCTTTCCCAACCACTGTTGTTTCTTCCTTTCTTCTTCTTTTCTTAATCCCTCTTTATTTAATTATCCCCCCCCCTTACTACTTTCTGGTCTCCCTTTTATTCATTCCTCTACCCAATTGTATTTAGGCCTTTATTTTCTTTTTATTATTTTATTTACCTCTCTCTCCTTGGTTTTTGTATTCTTTTGCTGCTGTTGATTTCTTTTTACTTTCTAAATTTCATTTTCCCCTGTTGTTTGTTGGTTTGCATTTGTTTTACATATCTCTCATGTGTGGATTTTCTCTTCCTGCCTTACCTGACAAGAGAGAGCAACTTCAGTCATATAGTCCAGATACACCATACCCTCTACAACCACAGCCATTGGGCAAGAGCCAATACCAGATGATATACACTGGATCAATGACAACAACAAACATCAGCCAAATCCACCCTAAAATGAACTACATGAACAGTGAACAGAGAAGAGTGCACAAGCTCAGCTTATGATAACACTCACCAGGAGGCAGCTGGTGAGTGCCTAAGTGCACCAACATACAATCATCAACTTAGTACAAATACAACAGGACCACAATGTCTCAAAAGCAGCAGACAATTTCTGCTCATATGAAGAAACAAAACATAGCAGCTCAAACAAGTGACAAAGAGGCAGAGCTAGAAATCATTTTAAGGACAAAAGGCATTGGAACTACATGAAAATGAATTCAAGAGAATGATACTTAGGTACATCCAAAGGACTGACAGACAGATAGAGGAAAACAAGGAAGAACTCAGGAAAGTACTACAGGAACAATCAAACAATAGAGAGGAAGGATCAGAGACAATACAAGACCTGAAAATAGAAATCCAGAAGATTAATACTAAAATTTCAGAAGTGGATAATACATTGAAAGAGCAAAGGTGTAGATTTAAATTAATGGAAGCGCAAATTAGTGAGCTTGAAGAGAAATCTTTCAGTACTAGTAAGTTAGAGGAACAGTCAGAAAAAAGAATTAAAAAATCTGAAGAAAGCCTAAGATTTATGTGGAGCAACATGAAAAGCAATAACATACGGGTGATCAGAATTCCAGAACAGGAAGAGGCAAAGAAAAGCACAGGAAAGATAGTTGAAGAGCTGTTGGAAGAAAATCTCTGTAACAGCTTGAAAGATGAGAAGGCAAGCATACATGAAGCTGAATGACCTCAAACAGGACAGACCCCAAAAGAAAATCAACAAGACATATCATAATCAAACTCTTCAAAATCAAAGACAAGGAAAGAATCGTGAAAGCAGTGCAGGAAAAATGAAAAGTTACCTACAAAGGGGAACCAATAATAGTAAGCTCTGATTTCTCAGCAAAAACCATGCAAGCAAGAAGGCAATCGGGAGACATATACAAAACTCTGAAAGAAAAAAAATTGCCAACCAAGAATCATACATACATCCAGCAAAATTGTCCCTCAAATATGATGGTGAAATTAGAACATTTCCAGATAAACAGAAACTAAAGGAATTTGCAAATACCAGACTGACTTTACCAAAAATACTAAAGGAAGTCCTTTGGACTGACAGTCAACAACAACAGATAACAACTAGAGACTGACATACATGGCAACACCACTGAGAATTCAACCCAGATATAGAAGTAGGCAAAGTAAAACAGGCTACCATACCGAAAATAGGCAATCAGATATATTAGTTTTTTAATTAGCAAAACAAGGGAAAATATAGTTACAGAACCTCCAAATGATGAGGAAGTCAAATAGATTTCAAGATAAAACATACTGTTTTAGACTGGGTAAGAAATTAATACATTACAGAGTAATGTTAAAAGAAAGTTAATATACCTTCATATCAAATCAATAAAAGGGAGAACCATGAAGATTATGTAAATATTAAAGCAACAGCACTGAAGAAATTGGTAAGAAAAGGTACAAAAAATGAACCCAGTACAGAAAAATATGTGGAACAAAGACAATAGCAGCATCACAACAAATCACAGCAAAATAACCGTAATCATGTCATGCTATTGATAGTTATTCTGAACGTCAGTGGATTAAATGCACCAGTCAAGAGACAGAGAGAGTAGTGAGTGGATAAGAAAACAGGATCCTTCCGTATGCTGTCTGCAAGAGATACACCTTACACACAAAGACAAAAATTTAACTCAAGCTATTGTGGTGCTGGAGGATCAGCACTGGACTAAGAACCACAAAGTTGGTGGTTCAAACCCAGCAGCTGCTCCTCCGAAACCCTATGCATAGTTGCTATGAATTGGAGCTGATACTATGGCACTTAAAAACAGCAACATTCCAGAAATAAAAAAAGGATGGAAAATGCATTTTATGAAGCAAACACAACTCTCAACCCTGTTGCAGACTGTGTCGACTATACAGGCCGCAGGCTCTGAGGAACATATTCTGGCCACTGGCAGTCATGGCAAATTGTTTTTCATCTTAGTGTTCAGTTATGTTTTTTATTTAATTCCAAACATGAGCCCTTAGTATCCACAGATAAATGTAAGCTTAAACCTTTCTCCAAAGGATTAACTGAAAATAGCTTAGCTACTTCCCGGTTCTTTGTTCTATAGACAAAAAAGCTATCCTCCCTAATCCTTTTCCAGGTGCAGCCCATTCACCTGGGCTTCTCACGTCTTCCTGCAAACCTGGCTCAGGAAGCCAAAACAATGGGACTCCTCCCAAGCCTTTTGTCCTTCCCTTTCACCTCCCCGCAACTTGGCTCAGGGGCTATAGATATGTTAATTGAGCCTGAGAAACCAAGTTGTGGGCCTGGGATTCAAACCAGCGAAGTACGATGTAAAGTTACCTGAATGTCTGGAAAATTACTGATGTTAGCTGTATCCTGTTTTAGTCCCTCCCAGCTTCGTGTGAAACTCCTCCCCTAAATAAAACGGAGATGCAGGCCAGCCCAGGTGTGCATAACAGGTTGGAGGGCATGCAGTACAGTTTGCAAGGCAGTGAGTTGCTGCCTGCAGAGGCCATGATGCCTACAATCCCAAGTCTGCCCACCAGTGATGCATCCACCCTGGTTTCGGGGTGCCTCATTGTCCCCCTCCTTTTGTCTTTCTGTGTATTCTTTTGCTATCCCTATCGCCGCCGGATATCCCCTCCTCATGAACCAAACACTCGTGAACAACACAACTATGTCGAGGACAGTCCCCAACACAACCCAAATCAGGCAAAGACACCAGTAAAAACAGAAAGTTATAGGCCAGTATCCCTCATGAACATAAATGTAAAAATTCTCAACAAAATCATAATCAATAGAATCTTACAACATATATAAAAAAAATACTGCATCATGACCAAATAGAATTCATTTCAGGGATGCAAGGATGGTTCTATATTAGAAAAGCAATCAACATAATCCACCATAGAAATATAAAAAAGAAAAGAACCACATAATCATATTGATTGATGCAGAAAAGGCATTTGGCAAAATCCAACATTAATTCCTGATAAAAGTACTCAACAAAGTAGGAATTGAAGATAAATTCCTCAACATCATTAAGAGCATATATGCAAATCCAACACCAAGTATTAATTTCAATGGAGAGAAATTGAAAGCATTTCCTTTGCAAACAGGAACTAGACAAGGATGCTCTTTATCACCGTTCCTATTCAATGTTGTGCTGGAAGTCTTAGCCAGAGATATAAAGCAAGAAACGGAAATTGTTGTTTAAGTGCCATAGAGTCGATTCTGACCCATAGCGACCCTGTATAGGGTTTCCAAGGAGCAGCTGGCGAGTTTGAACAGCCGAACTTGCAGTTCAAAAGACATTGCAGTCTGGCACAGTAACCCACAGTGCCACACCAGGAAATTAGAGGCATCCAAACTGGCAAAGAAGAAGCAGAACTCTACTTGCCTATGGTATGATTCTATACATAGGACGTCTCAAAGACTGAGCATGAAAATGATTGGACATCATTGAAAGATTCAGCAATGTGGCAGGATACATGTGTTTTTGTGGAACTCCATCTGATCTATGAAGAAAAACGTGGCATCAGGATTGGAGGAAGACTCATTAACAACCTGTGATATGCAGATGATACAACCTTGCTTGCTGAAAGTGAAGAGGACTTGAAACATTTACTTATGAAGATCAAAGAGCACAGCCTTCGATATGGATTTCATCTCAATGTCAAGAAAACAAAAATCCTCACCATTGAACCAATAAACAACATTCTTATCAATGGACAAAAGATTGAAGTTGTCAAGGACTTCATTCTTCTTTGATCAACTATCAACACTCGTGGAAGCAGCAGTCAAGAGATCAGATGACATATTGCATTGGGCAAATCTGCTGCACAGGAACTTTTTAAAGTATTGAAGAGCAGAGATGTCAGCTTGAGGACTAAGGTGCGCCTGGCCCAAGCCATGGTGTTTTCAATAGCTTCATATGGATGCGAAAGCTGGACAGTGAATAAGGAAGATCGTAGAAGAATTGATGCCTTTGACTTGTGGTGTTGGAGGAGAATACTAAAAGTGCCATGGACTGCCAAAAGAACCAATAGATCTGTTTTGGAAGAAGTGCAGCCAGAGTGCTCCTTGGAGGCCAGGATGGCAAAGCTTCGTCTCTCACACTTTGGACATATTGTCAGGAGGAAACAGTCGCTGGAGAAGGATGTCATGCTGGGTAAGATGGAGGGTCAGAGAAAAAGAGGAAGACCCCCAACGAGATGGATTGGCTGGGTGGCATCATTGATGGCGTCAAGTGTGGCAGCGGTAGTGAGGTTGACCCAAGATCGGATATTGTTTCGTCTGCTGTGCGTGGGGTCGCTATGAGTCGGTTCCGACTCAATGGGACCTGACAATAACAAAAACATATGACCTATGGCACCCTGAGCTGAAATGGACTGGTATTGGCCCCCTTGAATACGACAATCATATGGCTTACTAACTACTGCAACTAATTACAGGAATGTTTTTATAAATAAGTATCAATTTCTGCTGAAATGCAGTGTAGGTGTTTTATTAGACACTCATTATTGCTGTCACCTCCTCTGACAGTGTCATCTGGTGAGGTTTGCACCCTCTGCACCTCCTACCTTAGAGACACCAGTGGTTAGGGCCTCTCCAAGTGGAGTTGCAGTTGGGGTCCAGCACACTCACCTGGGTGACTCTCTGAAGGGCCAGAGGGAGTTGAGGGTAGGGCCAAGTGATCCTTGGCACTCCATCAGAGGCATGGCGCTCTGGGCCTCAGTTTCCCTCTCTCCTGCCTGCTACCCTCCCTCCCATCAACCCTCCTTCAGCTACTTCATAAGCATCTTGTTTTTATCATCTGAAGCACTCCCTTATCATTATATGATTTGATTAAAATTTCCATCTGGCACACCTTCCTTTATTCCTGAATAATTTCTTTCTTTCTTTTTTTAAAGAATTGAAAGTCTGCAGGTGATTAATCCTGTCAGTATCTTTTCTTTTTTTAATGTTTTATTGTGAATTATGTGATAGTTTACATGGGAGAACATTAGTTTTACATTCATCCTATCGTATATCGTTTCATTGCTATGGCTACAATCCCCTCCATGCATCATCAACCAACCAAAGAATATACACTACAAGCCTGCTCCCCCCGGTCATCAGTACACAGCCCCTCTCCCTCTCTGGGTCTAAAGTCCCCAGCCGCTCCATCTCTCCACATCATCGTCTCTGCCTCCATCTCAGGCATCGCTGCTTCTCTAGGTAGGGTCCCACTCTCCACTCTTCTCCCTTGATGGTCCCAGGGACCTCTGTTCCTACACTGCAAAGTTGATCACTCCCTTCCTTGCTAAAAAATGTCTACCTTTACATTTCCAACCCTGACAATCAGTCCTGATAACAATTATTCACTATTGTACCACAAAAGACCTATCCTCAGCATTTTTTTTTGGTCTAAAAAAGTTTCTCACTTTCTTTTTAGTGGATATTTCTGGTGGATGTGGAGGTTTAGGTTGTCAGTATTTTTCTTCCAATTCTTTAAAAACATTGTGATTTTTCTTTTCCAGAATAATGCCCCATAACTTCTGTCTGTGTCTGTCTCCCTGAACTTCAGTCTCTTGACCCCTCACTCAGCCTGGCTTCAGGGCTCTGTCTCTGCTCTCCTCTCTGGATTGCAGTCCGGAGTTGGTTTCAGGTTGAAAGACTGCTGGCTCCACTTGCCCCCTTTATTTAAGGGATGGAAAATCTGTGCACTTTGTCACTTGATGGAGGAAGTATTTTCTCATATATTTTATTAATTTTATTTTTGTTTATACCAGTACCAGTGTGGTTGAGTTGTTTCTGACTCATAATGTCCCTACCTAAGTCAGTAGAACTGTGCTCCACAGGGTTCTTATTGGATGATTTTTCATAAGTAGATTCCACTCATTGCACCCCCATGTGTGTCAGAGTAGAACTGTGCCCACAGGGTTCTCAGTGGATGAGTTTTCATAAATAGATTCCACTCATGGTGCCCCATGTGTGTCAGAGTAGAATTGTGCCCACAGGGTTCTCAGTGGATGATGTTTCATAAGTAGATTCCACTCATGGTGCCCTTGTGAGTGTCAGAGGAGAACAGGGTTCTCCGTGGCTGATTGTTTGGAAGTAGATCCCCAGGTCTTTCTTGTGAAGTGCCTCTATTGTTATTAAGTGTTGTCAAGTTGGTTTCCTAGTGACCCTATATAGAGTTTCTGAGCAGCAACTGGTTGGTTTGAACCACTGACCTTGTGGTTAGCAGTTCAATGCTTATGTTACAGTGCTATACCAGAGGGACGGTCACTTCCAACTTTTGGATTAGTAATTGAGCACTTTATGGATTCTCTGTTACATGATTTACATCTTTATTAGGGAGTCACCCCCATGCCTGGGTCCAGTGCTGGCACATTCCTGGTTAATGAGGTGTGAAATGAAGCAAGTCCGGGGAGTCTTCCTGCCTCTGCGATTCTTCATTTAGAACCAACTTTGGGAGAAGGCAGAAATTATTTTCAGCAACCAGTTGCTGTTGAATCAGATCTGACTTATGGGATCTCAGGTTTGTCAGAGGAGAAGTGTGCTCCATAGTGATTTCAGTGGCTGAATTTTCAGAAGTAGATCACTGATGTGCCTCTGACTGGACTTGAACCTCCAACCTCTTGTTCAGTAGCCAAGCACGTTTGCCATTTGTATCACCTAGGACTTCATTGTTCATTGTGGGAGATTAAGCCCAGTTCTTGTTGTGCCCTCATGACTGATAATGGAAGTTTACAACACTATTTCACTGCTTTAAAAAATTGATGATATGAGAAGAATTAAATCAGCAGTTTATGGAGTGCTTACCCTGTAAAATAAAACAATAGAGTCACCTACTTAATGTGGAAATGAATCTAATGGTGCTACTTTAGAGTGATGTGCCTTACTTATGGAGTAACGCCTTTGTTCCTCCGTAAGCTCTGGAACAGAATTAGTTGTCTGAATGTGCAAACTTTGCAGGGTGGGAATTAAGTATGACTCATCAGTGCAAGCATCCCAAGCATGTGCCATTGGCAGATAATATTTTCCTTTCATAGCAACAGAAACACACGCAAAATGTTAGAGTGAGGAAGAATAAATCCCTCTTGTCTCAAAGCCCATAAAGACTGCTGGAGTATGAAGATAATTGACACTCAGAAAAATAAATAAAGACCCTCTTTCCCTGCAGTTGAGAACATTGAATGAGCAGTGGATCACTTTCAGAGCAGTGAGATGAGCTTGCCCACATTGAAGGGACTATAGCTTATCCTTCAAGAAGTGTGAGGTACATTTCATAGCTAAGTTTCTGGTAACAGAGCACCAAAGGTAAATAAAAACCTGGAGAATTTCTTGCAATATGTGATATATTTGATTGAGTCATAAACAAAATGCATTGAATTGTTTGCATAGCATTGTGCCACTGACCTCTTCCCTATACCTCCTCAGTGTTGTTGTCATTGACTTAATGCAAGTTGTCATTGAGTTGGTTCCGACACACCTTATATGATGGTGGTGGTAGTGGTGGTGGTAGAGGTGGGCGTACTGTTGGTGGTATGTTAGTGTTGGTGCTGTGTTGGTGTTGGGGGTGGTGGTGATGGTGGTAAAGGTGTTGGTGGTGTTGGTGGAGGTAGTGGTGGTGGTGGGTGTGTTGTTGTTGGACTAATGATGG
>NW_006408832.1:1636395-1665598 GCF_000296735.1 Chrysochloris asiatica
GAGCAGAAAGCCTCGTCTTTTTCCTAGGATGGACCTGATGAACTCAAACTGCTCGCCTCTCAGTTAGCAGCCCAGTGCATCACCTACGAGACCACCAGGGTTCCATGACCTTATTAACGTACAACAGAATGCAGCGCTGCCTGGCCCCATATCACTTTCAAGATCTCTGAAATGCTTGAGCCCATGTGGTGGTGATTGTGTCAGTCCATCCCATTGACAGTTTTCTTTGCTTTTGTTGACTTCCCACTTTACCAAACAGAGCATCCTTTTCTAGTGTTTTTTTTTTTTTTTTTCCTGATGACATGTCCAAAGGAAGTGAGTTGAAGTTATGTAGTCCGTTCTTCTAAGGAACATTCTCATTATATTTCTTGTAAGACTGGCATGTTTGTTCTGGTGGTCCATGATATATTCAGTATTCTTTGCTAATGCCACCGTTCAAACACATAGATTCTTTTTCTATTTTCCTTATTTATTGTTTAGTTTTTGCATAAATATGAGACAGTTGGAAATACCTCTGGCTTAGGTCTGGCACACCTTAGTCATCAAAGTAATGTCTTTGCTTTTAAGGCTTCATCAGAAAATCATACCAATTTTCTCTACTTTCTGTGTGCTATAATCCTCCAAGGCAAGTGAGATAGTATTTATGTAGGATGTGTTTTCAATAAATATCTTTTGGGTTTAAGGAAGTAGCATGAAAACAAAGATGGGGGAAGAGAGATGCCATGCACATGAGATCTTCAAGGAACAAAGAAGCAGAAGCTGAAGAGAAAAGTCTTCCCCCAAAGTCCACACAGAGAACAACTTCCCCTAGAGCTGGTGTCTTGAATTTGGATGTCTAGACTCCCGTCGTGCTGTCTGATAAGCACTGGAATGCTAACTGAAGGGTTCATGTTTCAAACCCACCAACTGTTCCTTGGAAACCCTGTACAGGATTGCTATGAGTTGGAATTGACTTGACAGCATGTAACATTAACCACAAACTGAAGTTGGTACGATCAATGGTCATGGAGGCAGTAGTCAAGAAATCAAATGACATACTGCATAGGACAAATCTGCTGTAAAATCCTCTTTAAATGTTGCAAAGCAAAGATGTCACCTTGAGGACTAAGGTGCACCTGACCCAAGCTATGGTATTTTCAATTGCCTCAAATGCATGAGAAAGTTGGACAATGAATAAGGAAGGTTGAGAATAATAGATGCCTTTGACTTATAGTGTTGGTGACGAATATTGAAATTAGCAGGGATTGCCAGAAGAACAAACAAATCTGTCTTGGAAGAAGTACAACCAGAATACCTTTAGAAATAAGGGTGATGAAACTTTGTCTCACGTAATTTGGCCATGCTATCAGGAGAGCTCTGGTAGCGTAGTGGCTACGAATCAGGCTGCGAACCTTAAGGTCAGCGGTTCGAAACTACCAGCCGCTCCGCGGGAGAAAGATGAGGCTTTCTACTCCCGTAAAGATTTACACCCTCGGAAACCCTGTACAGGGTCGCTATGGGTCGGAACCGACTCGACGGCACTTAACAACATCAGGAGAGCCCAGTCCCTGGGAAGGGACATGATGTTTGGTGAAGTGGAGGGTCAGTGGAAAAGAGGAAGACCCCCAATGAGATGCATGGACACAGTGGCAGCAGCAATGGGCTCTAGAATAACAGAAATTGTGAGGATGGCACAGGACAGGGCAGTGTTTTGTTCTATTGTACACAGGGGCCGCTAAGAGATGGAGCTGACTCGATGGTAGCTAACAGCATGACAGCAACAATAAAAGAATTAGAAAATAAATTTCTGTTTGCTACAGCGACCATTTGTGGTAACTCTGTTAGAGCAGCACTGGAGAACTACAGCAGGTTTCAAAAACTACAACTCTCATCTTTCTCTTGAGGAGTGGCTGGTGGGCTTAAACCTGACCTGGAAGTTAGCAGTCCAACCCACAGTCCCACAAGGGATCCTTTCAGATAGTTAAGACAGCATCCACTTAGCAAAGTGTTTTTTAGAACACAGCATTTCCCCATTACCATTTATGAAAATGTTTTATAGCCTGAGTTTGTGCCTTTTAAGGGGTCTTTTTATCTGATGATGTTGGATTAAGTTTTAATGATTTCTATAGCAAAGTATCACAAACTAGGCAACCTAGCAAATATTTATTTGCTCATTTCTGGAGTCCAGAAGTCTGGGATTGAGGTATCAGGAAATGTTCCTTCTGAATGCTTCCAGTCTGTCTGTCTTTCTCTTTCTATGTCTCGTCTCCTCTTCACTCTCTTTTAATTAGGACCTACTTTAGTCCTGGTATGGTGCTAGCAGGGTTGGCAGTTAAAACCCACCAGTTGCTCCTCGGAAATCATATATAAGTTCGCTATGAGTCAGAGCTGACTCAAACGCACACAATACTAACAGTTACTAGTCCTTTAATTTGCTTTTGAACTTAGAGAAGCTATAGTGACTGGAAGAAATGATTTAATAAAGGAGCTGAACAGAAAATTTCAAGGGCATCTTGAGAAGACAGAGCCAAGTATTATAGTGAAATGTACAAAGACCTGGAATCAGAAAACCAAAAGGGGAGAACATGTTCAGCATTTCTCAAGCTGAAAGAACTGAAGAAAAAAGAAAGCCTTGGCTTGCTTTTTTGTACTGAAGGACTCCATGGACAAAATACTGAATGTCACAGGGTTTAAAAAAAGATGGAAGGAATACACACAGTCACTATACAAAAAAGAAATGACCAATGCTCAACTATGCATAGCAGAGAAACAACTATTTCAGGAGGTAGCATATGAGCAGGAACTGATGGTATGGAAGGAAGAAGTCGAGGTTGCTCTGAAGGCATTGGCAGAAAATTAGGTTCCAGGAATTAGCGTAATACCTATTGAAATGCTTCAGCAAACTGATGCAGTGTTGGAGGTGTTCACTAGTGTATGCCAAGAAATCTAGAAGACAGCTACCTGGCCAACTGATTGGAAGAGATCCATATTTGTGCCTGTTCCAAAGACAGTTGACCCAATGGAATGCAGAATTATTGAACAGTATTATTAATATTACATACAAGTAAAATTATGCTGAAGATAATTTAAAGACAGTTGCAGCAGTACATTGATAGAGAGCTAATGGAAATTCAAGCTAGAGTCCTAAGAGGATGTGGAATGAGGGCTAGCATTGCTGATATCAGATGAATCTTGGCTGAAAGCACAGAATAACAGAAAGATGGTGACTTTATTGATACACAAAGGCATTCAGCTATGTGGATCATAACAAACTGTGGATAACATTGTAAAGAATGAGAATTCCAAAACACTTAATTACGCTCATGAAGAACCTGTACATAGAACATGAGGCAGTTGTTTGAATAGAACAAGAGGATACTGAATGGCTTAAAATCAGAAAGGGTGTGCATCAGGATTGCATTATTTCACTATATTTACTCCATCTGTATGTTGAGCAAATAATCTGAGAAACTGGGTTATATGAAGAAGAGCATGACAGTAGGAGTGAAGGAAGACTCATGAACAACTGTGATATGCAGATGACACAACCTTGATAGCTGGAAGTGAAGAGGATTTGAAGTACTTACTGATAAAGATCAAAGCCTACAGCCTTCAGTGACACTCAGTATAATGAAAACAAAAATCATTACAAGTCGACCCATAAATAACACCATGATAAAAGGAGGTAATATTGAAATTTTCAAATAATTAATTTTACTTGTATCTACAACCAATGTTCATGGAAACAGCAGTCAAGAAATCAAATGATGTATTGCATTAGGCAAATCTGCTACAAAAGATCTTGTTAAAGTGCTAAAGAGCAAAGAAGTCACTTTGAGGACTAAGGTGTGTCTGACCCAAGCCATGGAAATGTCAATGACCTCTTTTACATGTGAAATTTTTACAGTGAATAAGGACGATCTTAGAAGCATTGATCTATTTGAATTATGATGAAGACTATTGAAAGTATCAGGGACTACCGGAATGAAAACAAATCTGTCTTGAAGAAGTACAACAGGCAATGTTTCACCATGATGAGACTTTGGACATGATGTCAGGAAGGACCAGTCCCCGGAGAAGAATATCATGTTTGGTAAAATGGGGGTAAATGAGCAAGAGGAAGACCGCCAACAAAACGGGTTGACATAGTCCTGCAGTAATGGGCTCAACCATCACATCAGCCGTGGGCACAGGACCGGGCAGGCTCCATTCTATCGTGCATGTTGTTACCGTTGTTAAGTGCTGTTGAGTCAGGTTTGACTCATAGAGACCCTGTATGGGATTTCTGAGGAGTGGTTGGTGAGCTTGAACTGCCGACTGTGCAGTTCAAACTGACCTTGTAGCCCAGGGCATGAATCTGCAGCGCCCTGTAAGTTGGAACTGACTAGCTGGCATGTAACAACAAGAAGTCCATTAAAGGAGCCCTGGTGGTGATGTGGGTTAGACATTGGTCTTCTAACCACAAGATCGGTTCAAGACCACCAGTGACTCCAAGGGAGAAAGATGAGGCTGTCTGTTCCCATAAAGATTTACAGTCTTGGAAATCCGATACTGGGTCACTACGAGTCAGAATTGATTCAGTGGCAGTGGGCTTGTGTTTTCTTGATTTATAGTCTCCGAATCTCATCTAGGGTCTCTATGAGTCGAAATCAACATTATGGCAGTGAGTTTTCCTGTTGTTGTTAAGTGTGGAGTCAGTTCTGACTTGTAGTTACCCTGTATAGGGTTTCTATGGAGCAACTCATAGGTTTGAGCTGCTGACCTTTTGGTTAATGTTGTTGTTGTTAAGTGCCGTCGAGTCGGTTCCGACCCACAGCGACCCTGTACAGGGTTTCCGAGGGTGTAAATCTTTATGGGAGTAGAAAGCCTCATCTTTCTCCCTCGGAGCGGCTGGTAGTTTTGAACCACTGACCTTAAGGTTTGCAGCCCAATTCGTAACCACTAAGCTACCAGAGCTCCTTCTTATAGTCTACTGTTTATTCTTGTTTTCCAATATTGATTGGTAGAAATGATTTTTACATCTAATTGTAATTGGAGGTACAATGGATATAAATGGCAAACATTTAATCTTCTACTTAAATTTGTGAGGAATTAGTGTTGAAAGTTCACAAGATGCTATGAGGAATGATTTTGGCTCAAACTGGATGTTGGTGGTTGGGGTTTATTGAGGATCTGGTTCTAAATCGCCAAGTACAGACCTGGAAGCGATGGAATTGCCCACCAGAACATGACCTTTCTAAACTAGGTGGCAGCAAACTTTTTGTAAAAGTATAGATAGAACATATTTAGGCTTTGCAAGTCACATAGAGTCTCCGTCACGATTTGTTTTCTTTCCTTCTCCTTTTTAAAAAATAATGTTTTGAAATCGACACAGCCTGGATTTAGTCTGTCATTCGATGGCTGTCCAGCCAGAATGTCTAGTCAGTTTTCTGTTTTCTACACCCAGGAATCTTTCCTGGTGCTCTTGAGCCACAAAGAGGATCAACAAGACCAAGGACTCCCTGACTGTGATGCTTAAACAACACCAACACCTGTACTGGGAGCATCTTCATCAGAGAACTTATCTTAACCTTAAATTTGTTATTAAGTGCTGTTGAGGCTCTTCTGACTCATAGTGACCCTATATAGGGTTTCCAAGGAATATCTGGTGGGTTTGAACCTTGAGGTTAGCAGTCCAGTGCTTATCCTACAGGAGCACACCAGGACTCCTTAAATTGATAGTGTTGTAAATATTGGAACTTATTCCTTAAAAGTTCTTATTAAAAAGGTAAAGAGACATAAGTAACAATTTAAAAACTGCATTCTGGTTGATAATGGGCTATGATTGTTAATTCCTTAGAATAAGAATTGATGCCTCTGAGTTGTGGTGTTGATGACGAATACTGACCAGATACACTACAGACTGCTGGAAGAATAAACAAATCTGTCTTGGAAGAAGTACAGCCAGAATACCCCTTAGAAGCGAGGGTATTGACACTACACCTCCTGTAAATTGGACATGTTATCAGGGAGACTAGTCTCTGGAGAAGAGCATCATGCTTGGTAAAGTAGAGAAAGAGGAGGATTCTGGAGGGGACGGACTAGCGCCATGTCTACAACAATGGATTAAAACCTAACAACAACCGTGAGGATGGTGTAGGACCAGACAGTGTTCTAGGGTTGCTATGAGCCAGAACTGATTCAATGGCACCTAACCACAACAATATCACTGATTATTGGCTTTTGAGATGACAAGAGGAAATGAGGAACTTTTAACTCCCCAAAGGGGTATATAGAGTTTTTCTGTCCTGTCAGAAGTGATGGCAAAGTCCTGAGTTGATGTTAGCACAGAGCTAGTTGAACAAATAGTTGTAGAAGAATGTAGAAGTGCAGAAACTCTCAGTTATTTCTGAGACAAAGGTATGCACATACTGTTTCTCAGCAGTGTATAATTTCTACATTAATATGAGTTCGGTTTGAAGGCCTGATCTCATCACAGCATCTGAATATTCAGACAACCAGAGACATTTTTCAAAACTGCCCGTGGACCTTGTTGCCTGAGTTGTGTTCTTGGAAGAAACAATTGACCAGCCAGTGACTCTTTCTTAGTAATTTCTGTCCATGTGGTGTAACACCTCTGCAATGTTCCTTAATCTGTCTCCCATAAAACAGCTAAATTATATTTTTTAGGAGTTCTCAATAAACACTTTATCATTTTAAAAACATGTGTCTCCTAGGTGAATGGTTAAAAAAAAAAAAAACAAATTGGAAAGAAAGTAAGGAGAGTCATGGCAGCTGATGTAACTCAGTCTGCAGGGCTCTGACACCCTCATAAACTGTGACTTTATGGCTCAGGACTTTTGGCTTAATTATGGGCACCCAGTTCCTCTTGCTGAACCCATGATCCACTGTCTTATTTTTGTCCCCACGGCTATTTTATGAGTGCAAAGCAAGTAAAAAATTAGGATGACCCTGTCTTTATTGCAGCAAAATAAAACACAGCTGGTGATGGAGGTGTGTTTGATATGAAGTTAATTGCTTGAGATGTCTCTTCATGACTTGGTATTTTAGTAACACTTCAAAACTGATCCTTTGTTTCCTTTTTTGGCAGGGGGACACTTATTATTGTGAACTGAGTGAAGGTTTACAGAGCAGATCATGAATTTTACATTCAGCAAATCATTTACTTGGTTTCATCTCAATGATTGCAATCCCCTCCATGTAATAAGTGATCCTACTTCCCTCCTTCGGTTCTTAGTTCCATTTAATCCTCCTTCCCAACACTTCTGAACTTTGTCCTAAGGCAAATGCTGCCTTTTGATCTTGAATGGTTGTAATTGCATCGTGAACATATCCGATTAGTGCGGTCTCCAATACGCACCCATCTAACGCTTGACTGGAAACTGAGCCATGAGGGTGAGTACAGTTACAGACCTGAAGGGTGGCTGAGGGCCAGAGTCTTATGTTTTTATTATCTCTTTCTTACCAGTAAGTTTGGCCTTTAAAAATTTTTTTTTATAATTTTGAGTTTTGTTCCACATTTTCTCTCACTCTATCCAAGATACTCCAATGTGATTCCTTTCAGAGCAGTGGATAATGGTAGCTGGGCACCATACAGTTCTTCTGGCCTCAGGGTCATGAAAACACATGTTCATGTATTCCATTAGTCCATTGGACCAATTGAATACAAGTGTCCTCAATTGTCATCATTCTTCTTTCCTCCACACATGGAGAGACCAATAGCTGCACCTTAGATGGCCACTCATGAGCTTTTAAGATGCCAGACAATACTCACCAAAGTGGGATGCAGAACATTATCTTTGGGGACTACGCTATGCCAACTGACCTTGGTGTCCCAGAAAACTATGGTCCTGAGCCCCAGGTCCAGAAACTCATTGCCTCAAAGTGTTTGGTGATGTTAAGAAATTTTCGTAGTTTTGTCCCCTGTATGCTCCACCGTGAGTCCTGGTGTAGTACTGTGGGTTAATGTGCTGGACTGCAAAGTCAGTGTGAAAACCAGGGTCAGCAGTTCCAGTTCACCAGCTACTCCTTGGAAATGCTATATATACATGGTCGTTATGTGTTGGAACTGACTCGATGGCACTTAACAACAACAATAGCAGTGTGCTGCACTACATTCACATATGTGTTTGCAGCGAAGGTAAATACCCATGCACAAACATCCTCTGTCAAACCTTTACAAATTTGTGGGTATCCTCCCACTCTCCCTCCATACCTACCCAACCTGTGTATCTGTCCATGAATCTACCTACTGAACACTGTTGTTGTAACATTGTGTATATTTTAGTATTTGTCTCTACTCCCTTTAGCCCTTGCATTCCTGTTTGTATTGGCACCTGTTTTTATCATTCTTCTGCCAACCTCCCTCGTGTTGTAGATTGCCTTTTCCATCACCCAGATTAACATGTTCTCCCCTAATAACCATCAAAAGATGTTTCTTTTAGCATAAAAATCTTTTCTTGATTTTTTTGTTGTTGCTAAACTTTTTATTGTGAATTGAGTGAAGGTTTACAGACGAGATCATCAGTTTGTATTCAATGAATCGCACACTTTGTTTCATCTCAGTGACTGCAATCCCCTCCCTGCAACAACAGTGATTCCTCTTCCTCCCTGCGGTTCCTAGTTGCAATTGGCCCACCTTCCCATCCCTTACTAGGCACCTGTACATAGACCAAGAGGCAGTTGTTCTAACAGAACAATGAACACCGTAAGCTTTAAAATCAGGAAAGGTGTGAGCAAGTGTTATTATTCAGTCTGTATGCTGAGCAAATGATTTGAGAAGCTGGATTAAATGAAGGAAAATGTGACATTGGGATTGGAGGAAGACTCATTAACAACCTGCGATATGCAGATGTTACAACCTTGCTTGCTTAAAGTGAAGAGGACTTAAAATACTTACTGATGAAGATCAAAGTCTACAGCCTTCAGTAGGTTCGCACCTCAATATAAAGAAAAAAATATCCTCACCACTAGACCAATAAACAACATCCAAATAAATGGAGAAAAGATTGAAGTTGTCAAAGACTTCGTTTTATTCAGCGCAACCATCAACACTCATGGAAACAACAGTCAAGAAATCAAACGATGTATCACATTAGGCAAATCTGCTACACGAGACTTTTAAAATGTTAAAGATCAAAGATGTCATCTTGAGGACTAAGGTACGCCTGACCTAATCCATTGTATATTCAATAACTTCATATGCAAGCAAAAGTTGGACAGTGAATAAGGAAGATTAAAGAAGAATTGATGTATTTGAGTTATGATGTTGGAGGAGAATAGTGAAAGTACCATGGACTGCCAAAAGAACAAACCAATCTGTGTTGAAAGAAGTACAGCCAGAGTACTCCTTGGAAGCCAGGATGGCCAGACGTCACCTCTCATACTTTGGATATATCAGAGGGATCAGTCCCTGAAAAAGATATTATGTTTGGTAAAGTGGAGTGTCACAGTAAAAAAGGGGAAGACCCTCAACGAGGTGGACTGGCACAGTGGCAGCAGCAATGGGCTTAAATGTAGCAATTGTGAGGTTGCTCCAGGATTGGGCAGTGTTTCGTTCTGTTGTTCATAGTGCCACTGTGAGGTGGTACCAACTCAATGGCACCTCACAACAAGTAAGAAATTGTCATCATTTTGCCCACTCTATGCTCTACCACATCCATAGTTGTGTTTGCAGTAAATGTAAATAACCATGTATAAATTTCTCTTTCAAACTAATATATTTGTGAGATTTATAAATATATATTAGGATTCCTGGTATGGCACTGCAGGATAGTGAACTGGACTGCAAGGTTCATTTGAATGGCAAGGTGGACGGTTCAAACCCATCAGTTGCTCCTCAGAAGCCCTATACAGGGTTGCTATGAGTCAGAAAAAACTCAATGGCACTTAACAACAACAACAACAACAACAACAACAACAACAACAACAACAACGTATATATCCCATCCTTCCTCCCATATCTATTCAGC
This sequence comes from Chrysochloris asiatica, assembly GCF_000296735.1. Taxonomy (NCBI): domain Eukaryota; kingdom Metazoa; phylum Chordata; class Mammalia; order Afrosoricida; family Chrysochloridae; genus Chrysochloris; species Chrysochloris asiatica. The sequence goes on from NW_006408832.1 coordinate 1,646,346, forward strand.
CTGTGTCTCTGTGTATATATGTACCCACGGAACATTATTGCACAGTTGTGTATACATCACTATTTACCTTCAACCCCTTTAGCCCTTGTACACCTCCCTGTGTCTTCACCTGTCTTCATTATTCTTCTGACAGCCTTCCTCATCTTTTAATTGTTGTCCTCCCTATCACTAGAGTTAACATGTGTCTAACCTCTAGTCAATGAATTCTTCAGCCTTTCCTTGTATCCCGAGTATCAAAGATTGTGTCTTTTAGTATGAAAATGTTTCTTGAGGTTTTACAATAGTGGCATCATACAACATTCATCTCTTTGTGATTGACTAATTTCATTCAGCATGCTGGGGTGGCTATGCCTCTGGTCACTAAGGAGATGTGGGAAATAAGAAAAAATTGTACCTTTCATGCCACCAGTCACCTGTATACCACTGTGCTGCCAAGCTGCCAGCTACTTCCAAAGGCCATGGCAAAAGATCAAGATGGCTATGCTACTGGTCGGCAGACAGTTCATCTATCTATCTCCTTGGTTTGTCATGCCTGTTCAGCTCTTCTCCTAGTAAGCATTCAATCCACTTCTCTATCCCTTCCTCTGAAACTTCCGCTTCCTAGGATTGTCATTTGTTATCTGTTTCATTTGACTTCCTGCATGTCTGTTGCAGAGATTCTGTGGAGCATTTCTGCCTAGTCTGCCATCTTGCTGGCTGACCTGTCACAGTTTCCATTGTTTCCAGTGGCATTCTAGCAGCTTTCTAGTCTCTTTACAGAAAGTTTCTGTGTTGGAGGGGATTTGAGCATGACACATTTCTGTAGTATTTGGAGTCAAATGATTGTTGCCATTTGCTTTTCTAAGCTACCTACATGAAATGCAAAAAGTTGAAGTGTATTTCACCAAAGTTTAGAACTGTGATGCAGAACTACTTTGGTATTAGTGGGGAAAAGATTTTATTGCCTTGCATTACTCTGTCTGAGCATCTGTGACAATAGTAGAAACAAATTACAATGAAAATATGCGAGGTATAATTAATTTTTCTTTTCACACACACAGTGACATCAATAGCTTAATTATATCTGACAACCTTGTGATATATATTTTCTCATTTTTAAAAGGATATCTGGTAGATATAGTAAATTGTATGGGTTTTTTCCTGTTTCCACATGTGAAATAAGAGTTGAGTCTATATCTCTCTAATGAAGAATATTAGGAAGGGATTTTTAGACTCCTGTGTCTCTAAACTCTGTTGATTAAACTGGATCCCTAAGGTTATACATTTCCCTCTAAGCACTGTTTTAGTGTGGGAAAAATCTGCAGCTTTCTGCATCTGCTAAGATTTAAAAAGTCTTGTAAACTCTATACAAGGTCGTTGTGAGTTGGAACCAACTAGATGGCACTTAACTACAGTTCTGCTTTAGTAGCTTGTAACACATTTTGATATGTTGTATTTTCATTATTGGAGTCCTGGTGTGGCACTGTGGTCTAATGCATCAGACTGCAAAGTCGTTTCTACTGTGAAGTCAGCGGTTCAAGCTCACCAGCTGCTCCTTGGAAACCCTATACAGGGTCGCTATGGGTCAGAATTGACTTGATGGCACTTAACAACAACAACATTTTCATTATTATGTGGTTCATTATATTAAGAAAACATGTCCTGTAAATTTTAACTCATGAATTATTTAGAAGTTTGATGTTAAATTCCAAATATTTTCTAGTTATTTTGTTGTTATTGATTTCCAATGTAATTTATAGTGTCAAAGACTGAAGTTGTCAAAGACTTCATTTTGCTCAGATCAACCATCAACACTCATGGAAACACCAGCCAAGAAACCAAATGACGTGTTGCATTAGGCAAATCTGATGCACAAAACCTCTCTAAAGTGTTGAGCAAAGATTTCACTTTGAGGACTATGGTGTGTCTGACACCACTCATGGTATCGCCAATCACCTCATATGCTCGTGAAAGTTGGACAATGAATAAGGAAGACTGCAGAAGAATCAATGCATTTGAATTGCGGTGTTGGTGAAGAATATTGAAAGTACCATGGACTGACAAAAGAACAAACAGATCTGTGTTGGAGTAAGTACAGCCAGAGTGCTCCTTGGAGGTCAAGATGGCGAGACTTCTTCTCAGGTCCTTTGGGCATGTTATCAGGAGGGACCAGTTCCTGGAGAAGGACATCATGTGTGGCACAGAGTCATTGCAGAAGAAGACCCTCAGTGAGATGGACTGACACAGTGGCTGTAACAATGTGCTCAAGCCTAGCAATCGTGGTGCAGTAGCAGACACTGCTTTGTACTGTTATGAGGTCGAGCCTACTAGATAGCACCTAAAAACTACAGCAACACCAATGCAATTCCATAGTGGTCAGTGGATTTTTAAAAGTAACTGATAATTGTTTTTGTCAGTTCTCTGTGCATAGGACCCTCAGATGAAGAACTAAAATGACATGACCAGACTTGTCAGCTGGCCATGGTGGTGCCAAGCGTGTACTAGTTCTTTCTCAGCTAATTTTCTTAGTCCTTATTTTTTCTATAATGAATGAATTGAAAATATTCTCTTTGTTGTCCAGGCAATTTCTACCAGCTCCCCTGCACTCCTCAGTAAAACAAAGCTAAACCCAAATCACCAAACCAGTTGCTGTCGAGTTGACTTTGAGCCCTGGCCAGCCCAGACGTGTCAGTGTAGCACCATGCTCCATGGGTTTTCTTTCTTTCTTTTTTAAATGGAGATGATTTTCTTTTCTTTTTTAAAATCATTTTAAAATACATAAACAATACATGTGCCCTCTACATTAAAATATGTGAAAATATGAGCGTGCTGCAACAACACAAGAACAGACACAGACATTCTCCATAATCTTACCAGTCTAAAGCCACTGACATCATTCTCCAGTTAAGCCGTCTCCATTTGTATTATTGCTCTTAATAAGACCTAAAAACACGTATTAAATGGGGTTTAGGAAATGTTGGTATGTGATTGAAATATATAGTATTTCCTAATTATTCCATTAAGGAGTAGTTAAAGAAAGTGTCCTCTTACTTAACCTTGCTTGACTAGGAAAGAGCCTAAGGTAGTCACAGAGCAATAAGAGAAAGGGAAATGGGTAGTTAGATGGGAAGACGGTGGTGGTGGTGGTTGTGCTGTGCCGTGGAGTCAGTTCCGACTCATAATGACTCTGTTAAGGGTTTCCAAGGAGTGGCTGGTGAACTTGAAGTGAAAGATGGGGGAAGTAAATTCAGGTGGTGCACTATGGGATTGGCCTGTGTCACAATGAGAAACAGCTGATCACTTAGTCATACAGGCTATCTCTGGACAGCATCTAATACCACCAGGCTTCACAAAGGGGGAAGGAGAAGAAATTGATTTGCTGACTCCTTTCCGTCTTCTGTCCCCCCCAGTCACATTTATCCCAGTTCCATGGGTTTTCAATAACGGAGTGTTTGGAAGTAGATTGTTACATCATCTTCTGAGGCACCTCTGAATGGTCTTGAACTGCCCACTTTTCAGTTAGTCACACAGCCATTGTTACCATCCAGGAGCTCCTAGTCAGATCCTGCACACACAGTCCCCACCCAGCTGAAGGCAGGTCTGTGGACATCCCACAACACTGTGGGAATCGGGTCACAGGAATGATAGTAGACAGTTGGTTCAACGCTGGTGGCAGTGGTGGTGATGTGCCGTGGAGTCAGTTCCGACTCATAGCAACCCTGCATAGGGTTTCCAAGGCTGTAAATCTTTACGTGAACAGAGAGCCTCATCTTTCTCCCACGGAACAGCTGGTAGTTTTGAAATGCTGACCCTGAGGTTCGCAGCTGGACTCGTAACCACTCTGCTACCAGAGCTCCTGTTTCAATGCTAGGGATGCCGGAAGTCTGCATCCAATTGGGTCTCATAATGTCGGGACACTGAAACCTTTCCTTCAATTGTTGTATTCAAGGTACTTCTGCACAATGTCGCTCTGTCACTGACTCACTGTCTTGTCATCTAGGAAAGGTGGACGATCGCCAAAGTTTTCTTTATTACATTGGCACAGAGAGTGGAAAATTAGCAAACAGAAGTAGAACATTGCTCTTCAGGGTTTTTGTCCTTGCACTGTGTGTCCCGGTGGGTGGCCACGGCTATTGCCTTTCTGGGTCAAAGCTCTAAATGTGCTAATGCCCTGTGTCAGCTTCCTGGGGGCTGTCGTAAGGACACACTTAGGGGCTTGAAAGCAACACACATCTGTTATCTCCCAGCTCTGTGGTCAGAGGCCTGGATGGGCTAAGGAGGCCCTCCAATCTGGGCCTCATGAGGACAGATCAGGTGTTAGCTGCTAGGGCTTTATTGCCAGGCTCTGGGGAGAAAACCCTTCCACAAAGCTGTTCTAAAGTCGAAATTCAAAAATCGGGAGAGATTTCACATGAGAATTCAGGTTGACTGCGACACTTTTGAGTGTTGGTGTGGCACGAAGGTAGGTTTGCACTGCAATGTCAGTGGTTCAAGCTCACCACCTGATCCTTGGAAACCCTATCCAGAGTCACCATAAGTTGGATCCAACTCGACGGCACTTACTGCAACAACAACAAACCACCTTTTCAGGGGTCCTAGTGCTGTAGGAGCAATACTAGGCTGCTAACCACAAAGTTGGTGGTTCAAATCCATCAGCCACTCCTTGGAAATCCTATACAGGGTTGCTATGAGTCAGAACAGACTCAATGGCACTTCACAACAACAACAATAACCACCTTTTCAGGTTGGCTACCACCTGCTGGTGTGGTACTGTGGGTTAATGTACTGGGCTGCAAAGTTGGTAGTTCAAAATCACCAGCTGCTCCTTGGAAACCCTATACAGGGTCGCTATGGGTTGGAACCAACTTGACGGCACTTAACAACAACAACCACCACCTTCTTGGAATGAGAGAGAGAGAGGGAGAAATATTAGTGTTATGAATTAAATGGTGTCCCCTAAAAGTTATGTTGAAGTCTGGACCCCAGTATCTGCAAATACCATAGTGTTTGGAAACATGAATTTTGATTATGCTTAATGAGGTCATCCACCACTCATCTCTCAGTCTGTCATACTATGGTTGCTTCCTATCACTGTGATGCTGGAAGCTATGGCATCTGTATTTTAAATACTACCAGAGCCATCCATAGGAGTCCTCATGTGGTGCTGCAAGGTAATGTGTTGGAACACAAGGTCAGTTTGAGCCACAAGGTCAGCAGTTCAAACCCACCAGCCACTCCTTGGAAACCCTATACAGGGTTGCTATTAGTTGGAACTGACTTGATGGCACTTAACAACAACAACAAGGGTCACCCATGGTGGACAGATTTCAGCAGAGCTTCCAGATTAAGACAGACAAGGAAGAAGGAGAGGTGGATTCCTTCGGAATGTTTAGCACTAAAAACCGTATGAACAGCAGCAGGACATTGTCAGACAGAAGCGGGAAGATGAGCCTCTCAGGTTGGAAGGCTCTCTGAGTGTGCTTGGGGCAGAGCTGTTACTTCAAAGCAGAGTTGACCTAACAATGTGAAAAAAGAAAAACTTTTGGACCTTTGTTTGCTAATGGGCACAACTCAGAACAGGAGAAACAGCTGCAAACATCCAATAATAATCAGGGCATGGAATGTGCAAGATAAGAATCTAGAAAAATTTGGAAGTTGTCAAAAATGAAGTGGAATTTATAAAGATCAATATTTTAGGCATTAATAAGTTGAAGTAGACTGGTACCAGCTGTTTTGAAGGAGACAATCATGTGGTTCTTAGGCAAGGATTGACAAACTGAAGGGGAGTGGTGCCCCAGTCATAGTTAAAAAGACCATTTCAAGACCAGTCTTGAAGTATAATGCTGTCTGTGATAGGATAACATCCATAGACCTACAAGGAAGACAAGTTAATAACATTTTCATTCAAATTTAGACACAAACCATCAAATCCAGTGATGTTGACATTGAAAAAGTCTACCAACTTCTTCAGTCTGAAATCGATCAAACATACAAGCAAGATGCATTGATAATTATTGGTGATTGGAATGTGAACGTTGGAGGAAGGATCAGTTGTTGGAAAATATAACCTTGGTGATAAACCTCATGCTGGAGACAGAATGATAGCATTTTGCAAGGCCATCATCGACTTACTCATTGCAAACACCTTTTGAAACATTATAAAAGACTGCAACAATATATTGTCAGGGAACTTCCAGAAGTTCAGACCAGGTTCAGATGAGGACGGGGAACGAGGGATATCACTGCTGATGTTGATGGATATTGGCTGAAAGCACAGAAAACCAGAGAGATGTTTACTTGTGCTTTATTGACTATGCAAAGGCTTTTGACTGTATGGATCATTACAGGCTATGGACAACATTGTGGAGAATGCATATTGTGCTCATGAGGACCCTGTACATAGACCAAGAGGCTGTTGTTTAAACAGAACAAGGGGAATACCCAATGGTTTAAAATTAGGAAAGATGTGTGCCAGAGTTGTATTCTTTCACCATACTTATCCAGTCTGTGTGCTGAGCATACAATCCGCGAAGCTGAGTTATATGAAGAAAAATGTGGCATCAGGGTTTGAGGAAGACTCATTAACAACCTGTGATATGCAGATGATACAACCTTGCTTGCTGAAAGTGAAGAGGACTTAAAATACTTGCTGGTGAAGATCAAAGATGACAGCCTTAGATACGGGTTGATCCTCATTGTATAGAAAACAAAAATCTTCACCACTGGGCGAATAAATAACATCCATATAAATGGAGAAAAATTAAAGTTGTCAAAGACTTCATTTTGCTCAGATCAACCATCAACACTCATGGAAGCAGCAGTCAAGAAATCAAACAACGTATTGGATTAGGCAAACCTGCTGCACAAGACCTCTTCAAAGTGTTGAAGAGCAAAGATGACAGTTTGAGGACTAAAGTGCACCTGGCCCAAGCCATGGCATTTTCAATAAGCTCATATGCATGTATACATTGGACAGCGAATAAAGAAGACCATAGAAGGATTGATGCATTTGAGGTATGGTGTTGGAGGAGAATCTTAATAGTACCATTAATACTATTAATACTGACAAAAGAAGAAACAAATCTATGTTGGGAGAAAGTACAGAATGCTCCTTGGAAGCCAGGATGGCCAGACTTTGTTTCTCATGATTTGGACATATTTTCAGGAGTGACTAGTTCCCGAAAAAGAAGCTTATGCTTGGTAAGGTGGACAGTGAGTGAAAAAGGGGAAGATCCCCAATGAGATGGATTGGCACAGTGGCAGCAGCAGTGGGCTGAATCAGAACAATGACTATGAGGTTAGCGCAGAACCAGGCCATGTTTCGCTCTGGTGCGTATAAGGTTGCTATGAGTCGGTACCAACTCGACAACACCTAAAAACAAGAACTTAGAAGAATACATGGTGTTGGTGAAGATTATTCAGAATACCATGGGCTGATAAAAAACCAAATGAATCTGTCTTGGATGAAGTATAGCTAGAATAATCCTTAGAAGTGAGGATGGTGAGACTTTGTCTCTCATATTTTGGACATTTTTTCAGGAGGAGCTATTCCTTGGAGAAGGACATCATGTTTGGTAAAGTGAAGCGTTAGCAAAAGAGGAAGACCTCCAACTTGATGGACTGACTTACTGATAGCAATAATGGGTTCAAACATAACAACAATTGTGAGGTTGGTGTAGGACCGGGCAGGGTTTCATTCTGTTGTGCATAGTGTCACTGTGATTTAGAACTGACTCAATGGCACCTAACAACAACAACAAAAACAGTATTACATTGTGTGGTTGCACAACACTGTGTTTAGCTACTTGTCAAAATTATCCAAATCCTTACAGGCCTATTCCTGGCAATACACTATACATCCGACACATCTACCTCATTCTCATCAGTCACACATATTTGCCGAGACGTAAACAATGGATGACTAATTTGATATCTGCATGTCAATGGCGCATCTATATTCTTCATTTGTCTATTCACACACGTCGGATGAGGTATTTACTACGGATCCTACTTATTCTTAGAAACATGAAACATTGGAATTATCCTCTTATTCGCCGTTATAGCTACACCTTTTATAGGTTACGTCTTACCCTGAGGCCAAATATCCTTCTGAGGAGCTACCGTATTTACAAATCTACTATCAGCAATCCCTTATATGGGCACAACCCTGGTTGAATGACTCTGAGGCGGCTTCTCGGTAGATAAAGTCACCTTAACCCGATTCTTCACATTTCATTTCATTCTACCATTTATTGTAGCCACCCGAACAATAGTCCACTTACTATTTCTTCATGAAACTGGATCAAATAACCCATCAGGACTAAATTCAGACACAGATAAAACTCCATTCCACCCTTATTATACCGGAAAAGATCTTCTAGGCATCCTAATCCTGCTACTATCCTTGCTACTCCTTACCCTATTTTCCCCAGACTTGTTAGGAGATCCAGACAACTACATCCCAGCGAATCCCCTCAACACACCACCACATATCAAACCAGAATGATATTTCCTTTTCTTCTACGCTATCCTCCGCTCTATTCCAGATAAACTAGGAGGAGTATTAGCTCTCGTATTTTCCATCCTAATCCTCGCTGCATTCCCCCTACTCCACATGTCCAACCAATGTAGCTTAATATTCCAACCACTTATTGTTGTTGTTAAGTGCCGTCGAGTCGGTTCCGACCCATAAAGACCCTGTACAGGGTTTCCGAGGGTGTAAATCTTTACGGGAGTAGAAAGCCTCATCTTTCTCCCGCGGAGCGGCTGGTAGTTTCGAACCGCTGACCTTAAGGTTCGCAGCCCGATTCGTAACCACTACGCTACCAGAGCTCCTTAGTCAATGCATATTTTGAATTCTAGTAGCAGATCTACTTATCCTTACATGAATCGGAGGCCAACCAGTCGAACACCCATTCATTATCATTGGTCAACTAGCCTCAATCCTGTACTTCACCATTATTCTTGTCCTAAATCAACTATTAAAATGAAGAGTCCCAGTAGTATAATTATTACAGTGGTCTTGTAAACCACCAATGGAAAAACTTTTTCCCTGAGACATCAAGGAGAGGGCTACCGCCCCACCATCAACACCCAAAACCGATATTCTACTTCAACTACTCCTTGTACACATAAAACGCATAGCACCCCATTGACGATTATGAACAACGCTGCTGTGAGCATTTGTGTGCAAGTTTCTGTGTGTGAGCATCAGTTTCCATTTCTCTTAGGTACATATACACCTGGGAGTGGACTTGCTGGTCTGTATGTAATTGCATATTTAACTTTTTTTCAAAAGATAATTTAGGCTTATAAAGAAAGACCAAAGAACAGATGCATTTGAATTATGATGTTGGTGAAAAATATTAAATATACCATGAACTGTCAGAAGAAGGGAAAAAGTCAGTCTTGGAAGAATGACAATCAGAATTATCCTTAGAAGTAAGGGTAGTTAGTCTTTGTCTCATGTGCTGCGACATTATGTAAAGTCGAGGGTCAGTGAAAACAAGGCAGACCCTCAGTGAGATGGTCTTACACCATGACTGCAACATAGGTTCAGGCTTAGCAATGGTTGTGAGGTTCCTGCAGGACGAGGCACTGTTCTGTTCTGTTATCCACGGTGTCACCACGGATCTGAGATGTCTCGGCGTGTGATTCTAAACAGTACGTTTTTGAGTGTTGCTTCTTTTTGTATGTTTGCTTTAGTATCTCTGGCCAGTCAAGGGATGGATGTTCAAGGGAAAGGGGAATGAGGTCAAATCATCCAGGCAGAACTTGTCCTCTCACCCCTTACCTTTCTCTGAGGTCCTCTGGCTTTGCATGCATCTCTCCACCACATATGGTTCGTTTACTCAAGCATATTTTTGGTTTTTCTGTAAATGGAATTTCCTGTGAATATTCTTTTGTAGTAACCTCTCTATGAACTTCCTCCTGGGACTTGATCTTCTCTCCTTCCTGAAGGTCTGTGATGGCCCTTGAGGAATGCAGGGTTCGAGTCCATGAGGATGAGGCCGTCCTTGTTTATCTAGTGGACAGATTTCCCAGTTTTGTACTTTTCAAGCATGTAGGTGTCTCTGCTCATGTCATCTGGGATTAGACGCATGTATGCTCATGTAGGACATCTTAGATGGGGCAATGATAGCTGTCTCCCGTGTGTCTGTGTTGTCTGCATTCCTGAACATGAACCATCCTTCTCAAGTTCTGATAGTGTCAGATGATGCCAACTCTCTCTCCCTGAGGCCCAGGTGGCCGTCTTGGAGATTCTTACCACTTCATCCTCATTGCCTCTTCCCTGCTCCAGGGCCATTGGGATTATCCAGAACACCTCTTATTGTGGCCACCTTATGCAATTGTCCTTTTGATTCAAACCAGACTTTCAGGATGAGGGTCCAGCTTCCAGACCCCTTCCTATTTTCCTGCCTCCTTGCTTCCTTTTACTCAGAGAGAATTGTCTTTGCTCTTGTTTTTTTTTCAAAATTAATTTTTCTTCTGAGATGAATCCTAGGCCAAGGATACTCACTTAATTTTTTTTTCAGGAAAGTAATGAGAGAGGAAGAAACACTCCAAATATAGATATATATTTACTTTTATTCTTAAAAAAATCCCTGAAAAGTAGACATTAAGAGGTGGGTGTTTAAAATGCTGAGCACTTTTAATAGTCACACATTTTATGAATAATACATTTTTATTAGAAAATATTTTAATTCAAGTAGTCATTATTTTATTAACAGTCTGGATTTGCATCCTGATTTTCTAACGATGAATGGCTGAGAAATGTCTAAGTGAAAGAAATTGTTATATTCTAATGTTTTATTCATCTGTGTGGCTAAAATATTCTGTCATTTATTCAATATTGTCTGGCGCCATAATACACAGGCTCTTGAAAATGCTTGCCATTTAACAGCTGGAGGACTTAAATGGTTTTCCCTAAGAGATGCGTTGAAACGTACTTCAAGAAGAAGTCAGTTTTTATTTGTGGCATATCTTAGGTATGCCATAAAGGTTGGTGTTGATGTCTGCTTCTGTGTTTCCATAGTAACCAAGCAACCTTCCCTCAGATTCTATTTACCACATCCAAAAAAAGAGTGAACAGAAACACAAACCCTGGCTTTCTGGTTACAAGTCACCTTATTCTGAGATCCACGGACATATCCAATTTAGGTTGAACAAATATTATTGTCCTTCCAGCTCCACCTTGGACTTTTCTACCTCACCTGCCCCAACTCAGGCTACATGGATGGCTTGGGAAGAAGTATACTTTCTAGGTTCTTCTCTGGAATCTCTCTTTTCTCCTGTCCAGACGTCAGCTCCTCTAAGACCCAGCGATGTTCTGAGCTGTCCTAGACACTTAGTGCTGCTGCAATAGACAAACCATAATGGGGTGGATTTAAAGAATAGAAATGTACTTTTTTCAAAGTCTGAGGGCTTTGCTGGAGACCATGGTGATCCACAGATCTATCTCCTAGTTTCAGATAGTTGCCAGTGATGCTTGACATTCATTCCACTGCTTGTAGATGATCCTTGCATACTATTTGCCTTTCCCTATATGTGTGTGTGCCTGACACACACACAAAGAGAGAGAGGGCAAAGAGAGTTCTGCCAAGATATCAATTTATAGTTTGGAGAAAGAACACACCCTAGTGAAACTTCTTGGTCAACTACTGAATGATTACATGACATTAGGTTACATCATGGAAGATGATTATATCATGTTGTTGTTGTTAGGTGCTATAGAGTCGGTACTGACCCACAGCAACCTTATGCATAGCAGAACGGAATATTGCCTGATTCTGGGCCAACCTCACTACTGTTGCCACACTTGAGTCCATCGATGCTGCCACTTGGCCAATCCATCTCATTGGAGGTCTTCCTCTTTTTCTCTGACCCTCAACCTTACCAAACATGATTTCCTTCTCCAGCGACTGGTCCTAGGGTCCTCTGTTCTTGGAATGAAAGTTTAACGACTTCCCCTTTTTTGATTCACATCTTCTTCTTTTACAGTTGTGGCAATTACAATTAATCATGAAAACAATTGCTCAATATTGAATCTCAAAAACCTATGCCTATCCTCCCCATCCCCTTTCACCAGACCCATCTGGATGAGAGGAAAACTACTCAATGGGAATTCTACCTTCTCCATTCATTCTTAAAATAAGCACATTTTTGAAAGCTTGTAAGCCTGCCAATTCATGCCTTTATTACCCCGCCCCCCATTTCTGGTAGTCAATATCTAAGTTGCCCCTTCCATCTTCTTTTGATGCTTTCTGCATCACTCAATATTTTGCACATAGAATCCTTCAATATTGCAAGTTGAGGCTTGCATTTTTTCATCAGTTTCCTCAGTTTGAGGAATGCTGAGCATGTTCATCCCTTTTGGTGTCCTAACTGCAGGTCTTTGCACATTTTGTTGTTATGTTTACCTTTGTCTTCCCTGGGTGTAGCTAACATTTAAATGGACAAGTGTCTTGTAAGTCATGCCTGATGATCTGCTTCCAAACAATGAGCTGTTGAACACCCCATGGAACAGTTTTACTCTGACACATGGAGTCGCCATGAGTTGGAGAGAACTCACTGGAAATTTACAATAAGAGGTGTGAGCTGATTCCCTTCACCTGTGCTGCCAACGGTGGAGACCACCAAGGAGCACCCACTGTGGCACCTGTTGCACTGTGAAGTGACTTGCTATAACTTTTCTTGACTAATGATTGGGTTGTTCTGGTCGTTAAGTTCTGTTGAGTTGATCATGACTCATAGTGACCCTGTTTAGGGCTTCCAAGGAGCAGCTGGTGGATTTGAATCACAGACCTTTAAGTTAGCAGTCCAGTGCTCTCCTATAGCACCACACCAGGATTCCAATGATTGGGTTTTGTTGTTGTCAAGTGCCATTGAGTCAGTTCCGACTCAGAGCAACCCTGTATAGGGTATCTGAGTAGTGGCTGGTGAAACTGCTGACCTTGCAGTTCAAACTGCCAGTGCTGCCCAGTGCGTGTCCTCCAGCACCACAGCAGGACTCCAGTGGTTGGGTGGGAGCATGCAAATAGGGTGTACAGTACTCTAATGACATGATTGGTTAGTTTTGTCAACCCACTAGTTTACAAAAGAGCCATTTCAGAACGGAGCAGACAACCCCGTGACCATAAGAAGGGAGAACCATGAGCAGAGCATGAGAGGGGGCAAAGGCAGCAGCATGGAGAGACACAGCTCTGGGCTTTCCAGCCCACAGACTGAGTAAAGCCCAGTGCCTTTGGCAGGAAGCTGGCTTGCAGAATGTATCCTCTGGGTTAAATGAGCTTTGTAATACTTGCTGAGAATTGAAGACAAGAGGGAGGTGTGCCTGCAGCGCAGCAGAAAAGAGGCATTCTGGACTGGAGAACTGCTACATCCCGAGTCATTACTGAACCTGAGTTGTACCCTGTTCACTTCCCCAAGAAACCCGATAACGTGTATTGTCTATGAGTCTTGTGTGGCCATTGCAATGATCGAACACTCAGATTCGAAGCAGAGAGTGGTGTGGGATGGACGCTGGGTGTCAGAGTAGGCTAAAGATTATTGTAGGGTGGAGGCATGGCTGACTTCACCTCATAGTAATCAACCTTGGACTGATTTTGAGGGAGGGGGACCCCAGGAGAGATTGACAGGAGGTGAGACAAGTTTATGAAATACATAAAATCAGTTGGAAAAAATGCCCAAATTAATAAAAGTTTGTCAGAGACAAGAAATAAGGTTGTAGAAGTGTTTAATTAAAAGTATTTGTAGCAAACATACAAAATGCCTATGAACACCACAGAACAATTTATTCCACTTTCATGAAGTGAGACAAAAAAGCCCTCATGAAAAGATATGAAAGACCCTGGACAAAAAGCACATTTGGATGGGAATACTGGGTCATGTGCTCTGCCCAAACAGATGCTGAGATGCTGTTTTTTGTTGTTAAGTTCCATGGAGTTGGTTCTGACTCATAGCGACCCTGTACTGGGTTTCCAAGGCTTTAAAAATCTTTGCAGGAGCAGAAAGCCTCATCTTTCTCTTGTGGAGTGGCTGGTAGGCTTTGAACCGTGTACCGTGTAGTCCAGTGTTTAGCTTATGGAACCAGCGTGCACCATACATTTAATACATCTTCAATCACAATTCCAGTGAGATTCCTTTAAAGCTTGAAAATGGACTTGAAAGTGTAGGCAAGAGGAAAAAATATAAGCAGGAAGTGAAAAGAGTATTAAAGCCAACAAATGAATTTTGACAGAACTACTTCATTAGAAATTAAACTACATTTTAAAAGCTTAGTTATTGGTGATGTTGATTGGCACTTAATGGACACTCACGTTATTGGAACAGGGCAGGTAGTCTTGAAACAAACCCTAATGCACGATACAAGATGTTTTATGAAAACAAGTATGAAATATTCAAGACAGCATTCCGAAAATGGACTGTTCTGAAGATAATAAGAGAGATGCCTCACTTTATGATATGAACAGGGAGGTATACTAGCAAGTGGAATGCAAAAATACAGAATTATGCAAAGAATAAAAATTATTATGCTAAAGGAAATGACCTCACTTAATATTTATTCCAACTTTTACTGGAACCTTGTTGTCAAGTGCCGTGGAGTTGGTTCTGACTCATAGAGACCCCCTACAGGGTTTTTAAGAAGCAGCTGGTGGTTTGAAACACTGACCTTGTGACTAGCAGTCCAGTTCTTCTCCTTTAGCACCACACCAAGAGTTCTAACCTTATACACGTAAACAATTATATACATAAGTATATGACGGTAGTCAAGAAATATTGCTATAGAATCACAGAAATTGTTATTAAACAAAGCTAACCAAATGTGAAGCTACTGTTTCTTGATACAGCTTCCATTTTGGTCTCTTCACTTCTGAAGGTGGTGTTGCCACCTCTCCAAGCCTCCCCCCCATGAACTCTGCACTCTTTGATGCACACCAGGTCCAGACAGCAGCTTTGGCGTCATCACCAAGGGACTCAAACCATGTGTCTTGTCAATGATCTTTGAGTTTTGGGAGCAAAAGGAAGTCTAAAGAGGCAAGATCAGTGCAGTAGGGTGTACGGAGTAAGGTTTTCCAATGAAATTCTCACAGGACAGCTCCTGCTACACTCCATGAATGAGCAGGTGCATTGTGATAGAGAAACCAACTTCCTTGGTACAACGTCCCTGGCCTTTTCCTCATCAATGCAGTTGTAAATTTTCTTAAAACTTCTTCCCACTAAGCCCTTATGATTGCCCTGTGTCCTTGGAGGAAAATCTATCAAGATGACCACTTTGGAATTCCAAAAAATAGTCGCCATAGCCTTCTCAGTTGACCTGTCTGCCTTGAATTGAACCCACCCAACAGATCCCCTTGGGAGCCACTGTTTTAATCAGATCTTGTTTTCTTTGAAAGCACAGTACGAGACTAAAACAACCAAATTACTGCGAGTACTGGTCTGCAGCCACCCATTGATCACAAAGACATATTTCAGCATGTTTTGTTTAGAATAAACTAGTGCAGGCATGAACTGGAACCCTTGTGGCTAGACTTTTGGACTTAGATTAATATATAAAAATATGTAAACTTACAACATAAAAATTCTCATACATTGTGGAAGACCTGATGCTGTTGAGTGGTGTCAGAGAGTGAAGGGGTAGCCTGGGGAGGGGTGGTCTTCTCTGCACCACCCTTCAGGGCCGAGCTCTGACCAACCACTACAGTAAATTTGGAGGTATGTGCTGACAACTGATGAAATCATCAGTTACCTGTTCACTACACAAGTGACCCCCAATTTCCCCTCTCCAGCAGCAGACATCTGATTCCCCAATAGTACAGACTCAAAGGGTGCACTGAGAATTATGGCATTATTACAACATTTTCAATAAGCAAAGATGTCACTTTGATGACTAAGGTACAACTGAACCAAGCCAGGGTCTTTTCAGTTGCCTTATATATGGATGTATTCAAACTGTGATGTTGGTTAGCAAATCAGTTGAAGAAGAAATTAAATGAGAATGCTCCTTAGAAGCAGGATGGGAGGTTGTGATGTGCTTTCTTTGGCTGCGTCATCAGGACAGAGTGGTCACTAGGAGAGCACGTCATGTTTGGTAAAGCAGAGGGTCAGGGCAAGCAGGAGGAACCCTCCATGAGGTGGACTGACAGTGACCACCACAGTGGAAACATGCCAAGGACCTGGAGGATGGCACAGGTATCCTGGAGCAGAGCTGAGTTGGTGGCAGCAGATAAATGGCATCTGAGAGCTCTCTGGCCTGCTCTAGGAATGCAGATGGCTCAGTGGGTTATTTGTGCTCTCAAATGGGAAATTTGCAAATGGGAAATTAGATGGTTCAAACCCACCAGCTGCTTCTTGGGAGAAAGATGAAGCAGTCTGCTTCCTTAAAGATGTGTAGTCTTAGGAACCACATGAAGCTGTTGTACCCTGTCCTACAGCGTGGCTACAAGTCAGCACTGACTCGACAGCAGTAGGTTGGCATTTACGTTTTTAGGCCCTGTTCTTGTCTGAGTGATGCCACCAGTTGGCTAGTCACCAGTGCACACGCTTGCTTCCTCAGTGTCTCTTGTCCAACGGTGAAGAAGCAACCTGCTTCATGAGACACCTGTGGAATGCCCATTCCAAAAGCAAGGCCACACAAAGACCAACATGGGTGACTCAGGAGAGAAAGGAAGAGCACCGAGGAGCTGTCATGTTTTCCAAAAATGACACATATGTTTCACATGGAAAACCAACCCCACACCACCGCCTTCCTTAGTATCTCACTAGATGTAGGGAGATGCTGCATCCTTTAAAAGACAAAACAATTAAACAAGAGCCATTCAAGAGCAGTCTTTCCCTGGGACCTAGGGACTTAAAGCAACAGAAATTCTTTCCCTTAGTTCTGAGGCCAGAGGTCTGAAGTCATGGTACCAGCCTGGTCTCAGTCCGGCTGAAGACACACGGTGCGCAGGCACAGTAACGCATAGAAGACGTGGGGGTGGGAGGTAGGCGGTAGGAGGGTGGGCTTGTAACGTGGGGGACCAAGTCGTTACAGCGGAGGGGATAAGGTCACAGGTGCATCATGTAAAGAGACAGTCATGAGTCTGTGGAGGCAGAGTTGGCACCAATGGGCTGGCACCTCATCTGTCTTTGCAGGTACAACAGTAGATGAAAGGTGACAAACCATGCCAGTGAAGACCCTCTGAAGGGATCCAACTGATGGCTGGATAAGGGGCAGAGAAGCATGGCATGACTCCACTGCTTCTACAACGGCCTCTTTAGTATTTGGTTTCTGAAATATGTGCTCTTACTACTTTGGTAAGTTTCAAGATAAGAAACTAGGATTTATTTAACCAATTTCTGGATCTAAAAGGACATACAAATGAAAGCAATAAAAACAATCAGTGTTCGGTGTTTTGAATATTTAAATATTTAAACTCCTCTGTGCTTTGAGAGCAGAATAAATGACATGAAATGAAAACTGAACTGAAAAATGTGCTGATCAGATGTGTCCAAGTCACGTTTATTTGAAATAGCGGTGGCATAGCTTCTAGCATCACGGAAGCTACCACAGTACGACCTGCTGGCAGATGGGTGGTGGCAAGTCCCATGTTCTGTTGAGCAGTTCTAACTCATAACAACCCTGTACAGGGTTTCTGAGGAGCTGCCGGCCTTGTGGTTAGCAGTCCACTGCTTATCTTCTGGAAGGTCCCATGCTGTTGCTGTTAAGTGTTCTTGAGTCAGTTCCGACTCACAGCATCCCTGCATAGCGTTTCCAAGGAGCAGCCTTTATGGGTTTGAACCACCAACCTTGCAGTCAGCAGTTCCATGCTCACTCTACAGTGCCACACGAGGACTCCGGAAGGGCCCAGAGTAGCTGAGAATTTACAGGAGGACTTGGAACAAAAGAGCCGCAGAAGAGCTGAGATGAGAGCAGAGTCAGAGTCTACATTTTGCTGATGCTGAAGTCCATAGACACGGGAGGGACTACAGGGAGCTTGGAAGAGCAAGCACAGATTTGAGGAGAATGCTCATCGGAAAGACAGACCTTCTCTCAGTGAGACCTGAGTCATGAGACTTTGACTGAGTGTATATCTCAATCTGCACAGCTTGGTGACAGACAGCAGAAGCTAAGCTGGCTGGAGGTGTCAGTGGGCAGCACATAGAGTTGGCAGAAGAGCTGGAAATCTGGTGGGAGGGGGGCAAAAGTAAGAGAATCAGAGAGATGACCTTGATATCTTAGTATAAATTCAGCCAGATGGACCACAGACAGAAATAAATTTCAATATATTTTCCTTTTCTTTCTTGCTTGCACAAAGCTACTTGAATTTGTTTACTTAACACGTGGCGAGCGCGTCAATGTCCTATTTCTTTTATAGCAGAGACCATGGCTGCTGTGATCATTGGGCTCCTGTGGATAGCATGGTACTTGGCCCACATTCTTGGCTGAATGCCAAACTTTAAAGACATAAGCAAGGCCAGGAGGCCAGTACAAAGCTGACAAACGAAACCCTAAGCAGCTCAAAGCCAGCAAGCCCTACGAGGAAAATCAGCTGCTGCCAACTGACATGTTTTGAGGGTGACACGCAAAGTTGACTGGCAGGTTAGCTACCTACTAAAACCCAACCCAACCCATTGCATTGTGATCCTGTATAGCCTTCCTGAGGCTGTAAGTCTTTATGGAAGCATAAAGCCTTCTCCTACTCCCTTGAAGTGGCTGGTTACCTTATGTGTAACCCACTGCACACCAGGCTTCCTTTAACTACTTAATAGAAGGTAAAGACCAAAATGGCTGTCAAAAGAGACTCAGAAACGTACTCTCTAGCATAGAGATGCTAAAACAAATGGAAGAAATGAGAAAATTTCAAAGGTCAGCTCAAGAAGGCAAAGTCAAGCATTATGAAAGACCTGGAACTAGAAAACCAAAAGAGGAGAGAATGCTCAGCCTTTCTCAAGCTGAAAAAACTGAAGAAAAAATCCAAGGCTCAACTTGCAATACTGAATGTTTCTATGGGCAAAATGTTGAACGATGCAGAAAACATCAAAAAAAGATGGAAGGAATACTCAGAGTCACTGTACCAAAAAGAACTGGTTGATGTTCAACCATTTCAAGAGGTAACATATAATCAAGAGCCAATGGTAATGAAGGAAGAAGTCTAAGGTACACTGAAGGCATTGGCAAAGAATAAGACTTTTTTTTTTTGCTGTAAAAAGAAGCTTTATTGTTTTCATTTGATCCACCACTTGGCCCAAGAGGGGTTCCAGGGCGTTGACCATGCTGCCTCTGTGTCTGGAGA
>NW_006408832.1:1674863-1676111 GCF_000296735.1 Chrysochloris asiatica
AAATCTGTGTTGGAAGGAATCCAATTAGAATGCTCCTTAGAAGCCAGGATGACCTGATTTTGTTTCTTATACTGCAAACATTTTATCAGAAGGAACCATTCCCTAGAGAAGGACATCATACTTGGCAAAGTGGCGGGTCAGCAAAAAAAAAGAAGACCCCCCCCTCCCCAGTGAGATGGATTGTCATTGTGGAAGCAGCAATGATTGTGAGGAGGGTGCAGGGTTGGGCAGTGTTGAGTTCTGTTGTGCAGAGGGTAGCTAGGAGTTGGAACTGACTCGACAGAACCTAACAAAAACAAGATGGGAAAAAACAAAGCTACAACAATGTCAGAAGGAATGAAGTCCAGAGCTGTATAGAAACGGAAGGAAAAACACTGTCAAATAAGAATTCTGTATCTCCACAGTAAAGTGAAATGTACCAATATCACCTCCACTACAAGAAACATTAAAGGAAGTTTTCCAGCTGAAGATTAAGTGAAGATAGCATATTAGTTTTTCAGAGCTACTCTTCTGAACACAAGCTTGGCTGATACACAAAAAGAGACATTGATTTTCTTCCAGCTGTGGAGGTCAGAAGTCTGGAATTAAGGCAATGAAACCAGACTCCCTGGGAAGGCGCCAGGGTAGAGTCTGTTCCTGTGTCTCTCCTAGACTTTCCTGGGTCCTTGGCTGTGGACACCTTGTTCCAATCTCTGCTTTTGTCTTTACATTGTCATCCTCCCATGGTGTCCAGATCACCTCTACTCTTTTTTGCAGTAAAACCTGTAAAAGCAGGAACCTGTATAAGGCAGCAACTGGTCAGAGAAGGAAACCTTAGACATTTTCCTTTAAAATGAGCCACAGAAAACCGGCAAGTCTGAATCCCATCAGAGAGCGACGGGAACAAGACAGTCTCACTGAGCTACAGAGCTCACAGGTTTCATAGTGGGAGGACACAGTCGTTGGATTAGGACCCACCTTAATCCCAGATGACCTCATCTTAACTTGATGACATCTGAGAGAACCTATTTCACAAGTCACATTTACAATCGGAAGCAAAGAACACAGGAGGTACCATAAATGTGGGAAATATGAAACCAGACACACTACTGAGTTTACAAAGCCAAAAGCTGTAGTTACTGGCTAGAGCTGGACACTGTTGTTGTTGTTAGGTGCCATTGAGTTGGTACTGACTCAGAGTGACCCTATGCACAACAGAATTGTCCTGGGACAACAGAAATGCACAACAGGTTGGTCCTGGGCCAACCT
>NW_006408832.1:1677306-1688224 GCF_000296735.1 Chrysochloris asiatica
GCACATGAGGTGGCTGTGAGGCAGAATTAGCTCTACAGTAGCCGGTTCATAAAAAGGCACTTATCAGTTTTCTTGAGTGTTCTTGTTCTTAGAATACCCGCAACAAGAAAATATTTGGCCAGTCCCCAACCCATCCCATTTGGTTCAGTGAATCATGACGTTTAATTTCACATGATGGGTGATGGTTATGTGCACGGAGTCGGTTCCGACTCAAAGTGACCTTGTACAGGGCTTTTGAGGCTGTAAATCTTTACAGGAACAGAAAGCCTCATTTTTCTCCTGAGGAACAGCTGGTAGTTTTGAACTGCTTACCTTGTGGTTCGCAGCCCGATTCGTGACCACTACGCTACCAGAGCTCCTTAATCTCCTATGTGTAATCAATAATTACAGAAATTCCCCATTCCCAAGACTGAGAACGTTTGGACCCTGGTCCTTTCTCTGATGTCCCCAGTGTGGCCCTTAACCTTGACCTTTAACTTCCACTCCTCCAGATCTGAAAGGTGAAAAGAAATATATTCCTATATGCTTTTCATTTCCTTCCTGTTAAGAGCATGTTTGCAGATTCTTGTACCTGGGTGAGTCTACCCAATAGACAGCAGGATGGAATGAGCCAGGGATTTCAAAATCAGGCTCAAACATAACACGAGTGTGAGGATGGACAGGACTAAGCAGTGTTCCATTCTGTTATGAGTTGGCAGTGACTTGATGGCACCTAACAACAGCAACAACCAACCAGTGGACATTCAATAAAAGATTCCAGTTTTCATCTTTAAAATGAAATGGCTGGGATCTTCCCCAAGGTCTTTGTATTCATTCAGACTGTGATTCATGGAGAAGATGGAGTAGATGAATAGACAAGAAACAAAGCCAAGTTGCAGTTACAGCAGACACCCCTCCCCCCCACCGACTCACAAAAGGGGCGTCAGATGACATTCCTGAAAGGACCCCAGAGTAACTGTTCTAGGCACTGTGGGTGTTTGGGGTGTGGTCTGTGCTGCTGTCATTACTCTTGCCTCTGTTGTGTGGAAGTAGTCTTAGACAACACACACCCACCGGTAGTATGTTTGTGTTCTGGTTAACATCCCTTACACACACAGACAGTGGGCTGGGTTTGTCAACCTCTGAACTGAAGCCAGACTTGTGCAGGCATTGAAGGAGGGAAAAGCATGAGGCAGCGGTGAGTGTTTAAATACGGGGCGTTGGGGATTCCCTCCTGTTCCTGCCATGAGCACCAGGTGTCTCTCTGTGTCTTGTCTTGGCTCATCTCCTTCTCTTCTCCTCTTGGCAGCCTTTCATTTCCCGATTTAGAAGAGAAACCACTGACAACTTCTTTAAGGGTTGCTCCTTGGAAGTGAAGCCGGTGAGGTCTCACCTTGATTTCTTTGGACATGTCATCCATCAGGAAGGGCCAGTCTCCAGGAAGGGCATCATGGTGAGCAGACAGATGGTCAATGATCACAGGGGCTTTTGAGAGATGGACTGACACAGTAGCTGGGATGCTGGGTTCAGATGACCGGCCCATGCAGGACTAGGCCATGTCCGCTCTGCTGGACACAAGGCCACCTTGACTCAGAGCTGACTTGACAGTGACTAACAACAACCTCAAAGTTAAGTGTTTTATTTTTTTAAAAGTTTTTATTGTGAACTGAGTGAAAATTTACAGGACAGATCATCAGTTTTACATTCAACAAATCATATACTTTGTTTCATTACAATGATTATAGTCCCCTCCATGTACCATCAGTTAACAGGATTTCTCTCTATTCATTTTAGATATTTTTTAAACACTCAGGTATATATAATAATTGCACCACCAAAGGGCACATTCTGCAAGCCTGCCTCCTGGACGCCATCTCTTAGTCTCTCTCTTCCCATGAGTCTAGAGTCCTCAGCTGCTCCCTCTCTCCATGTCCCCATCTCTGCCTCCATCTCTGGTGTCGCTGCTTCTGTGGATAAGGTCTTGCATTCCGCTTGTGCTCTTCTCCCTTGATAGTCCTAGGGTTCTTTGTTTCTGGACGCTAAGGTTAACTACTTCCACGTTTTTGTTATAAAACTTCTACCTTCACAATTGTGACCGTAAGTTTAGCTATTTTTCAATGAAGCATTTTGTTGTAGGAATAGCTGTAAGAGCCTATCTTTTATCACGTCTATCAGAGCTATTCTGAAATCTAGAGGCCTGAATGAAGCACAGTGATGTGTGACACCCCCGGGAGACCCCAGGCTTTGGTTTCTCAGCCCCTGAGAGCTCCGTGAGTGAGGCCATTGCCTCCTCATTCTCAGTGGATTAGGGATTCAGCGAGTTGGAGAGGAGACCACGTGGAGAAAGGCTCAGTTACTATGGCAGCAAACACCAGAGACCAACGCTGGTCATCGGAAAAGCAGTTTACACAGAGGAAGGTGAGAAGATCCTGAGCTGCATCACCAGGTGCAAATACAAGACCAACATTTGCTCTAAAGTATCTTCCATTGCAAAGGAAATAGTCCAGCATTTTTAATTGCACAAAGTAGATGTGACATGAAGCAAATACACCCCACTTGGCGGCGGAGTTCACCAGAGAGGAGTGTGTAAGCCACTTAGCGCTGGGAGAGGGTATGGATGTGGGCGGCCCCTGCAGTCTGGCCTCCTTTTGAAGAAGTAGCTGAACGAGGCTTCTGCTGGTGAAGACTGTCTGCAGGACGTCCTGCTGAAGGCCCTCAGCCCATTGATTTGAGATGAAGTGGAGACTGATGAGTTTCCAAACGTCAGAATCTCTCCCTTTATACTGGACAGACTCCATGAAACGTGGTCACTCAAGACCTCCCGGGAGCTAGGAAGCTGCTTCAGGAGGACCACGACTCACTCATACCTGCCCCTGTCCCCAAAGGGCAGTGATGACAGACAGACATTGCCATTGTGAGTTGTTGTCAAGTTGCTCCAACTCACGGTGAAGCCAGGTACAGTGCAGTGACATGCTGTCCAGTCCTGCACCATCTTCACTGTGGCTGCTTTGCTTGAGGCCATTGTCATGGTCACTGTGTATGTGGAGTGCCTTGTGACTTAGGAGACTCATCTTTCAGCTCGACATCTCTTCTAATCCATCAGATTTTCTTTGATCCGTTTTCAGAAGTAGATTACCAGCCCTACTTTCTGGTTTGTTTCAGTCTGGAAGCTCTGCTGAACCTTTCTACTGTGGTGAACCTGATGGCGTTTGAATACTGGGTGGCATAGCTTCAACATCACAACAACACACAAGATACCACGGTAGGACAAATGGACAGATGAGTGGTGGTAATACCACTTAGCAGACATTTAAACTCTAATTTTGTTTCTTCTTCAGTTGTTCTCTGTAGGATGGGTTGTCCAAGTGAAGTATCTTGCTATTTGAGAAGCAGAATACCTCCCCTGTCATATTTTAGTTTAAAAATATTCACACCACTAAGCAGAGCCCCAGGTGATCATTAAATAAAACTGTAATCAAGGAGGTGTTAGCAAATTTAGTCATTAAAATCTTGCTGTGACTTAGGAACAATCTGCAAAGCATTTTGTGTAGAGATGGGCCCCGCTAAGGCTACGTTTTCACCATGTCCTCTGAACCCATTCACAGGGAACTGCCTATGGCTTCCCACATCCGCTCTTCTAGGTCTCGGTTTCTAGGAACTAGAGAATTTTTGCACAGCCACCATGGCTCTGTCTGTTCTTCCTCTGTCTTCCTAGTCATGGGTACTGTCTCAGTTCTCTAGTGCTGCTGTAACAGCAATACCACAAGGAGGTGATTTTAACAAACAGAAGTTCATTCTCTCACAGTTTAGGAGGCTGGAAGTCCAAATACAGGGAGCCAGCTCTTAGGGAAGGCTTTCCTACTCTGTTGGCATTGGAGGAAGGTTCTGTGTCTCCTTTCTACATCTGTGGGCCCAGAATGCCTTGGAGAGCTCCATGTGACTTGGCATCAATCTTCCCCTGGGTCTAGGAGGTTCTCAGCACAGGGACCCTGGAGCGTCTTTCTTTCTTTTTCATAAGTTTGCTAATCATTTGTATGCATTTTAAAAAAGTTTTTATTGTGAATTTTGTGATAGTTTACATGGGAGAACATTATCTTTACATTTCGTTTCATTGCATACATCATCAAATAATCAAAGGGTACACCTCGCATGCCCACCCCCTCCGCCATCAGCACACAGGCCCCCTCTTTCCCTGACCCCAGAGTCCCCAGCCACTCCTTCTCTCCACATCATCATCTCTGCCTCCATCTCTGGCGTCACTGCTTCCCCAGATAGGGTCCTGCACTTCGCTTTTCTCCCTTGATGATTCCAGGGACCTCTGCCCCTGGACTGCAAAATCAACCACTCCCCTCCTTTTGTTACAAAATGTCTGCCTTTACCTTTCTAACACTCCCAGTCTGACCTGATAGCAATTATTCACTATTGAATCACAAGAGTCTTAACCCCATTACCTTTCATCCGCCCCATCTAGACAGGTTGGAAACCACTCAGTGTAGATTCTACCTTCTCCCGCACCCTATGGAACTAGGTTCCCTATTGAAAGCTTGTGCGCTAGTCACTTATTGCCTTTGTAGCCTCCCCATTTTGGGTAGCCAATGTCTAAGTTGCCCATCCTTGTCGACCCTGTGTACCAAGGGGGTGGGAATGATCCTCACTGTAAAGATTTCATCCACAAACATAGGTCAAGTTCATCACATTGTAGTGGATTACTCTTTTTTCCCCTCTCCTTTTTTCCTTTAGTCGAGTTCTGATCATCCAACCATTAAAACCAGGTCAAGTGGGTACTATCTGCAAGTATGGGTGTTTTTGTGCATCTCCCCTCACTTCATATCAGCTGGATGCTTCACTTTCCACTGTAGTCCTCTGTGGCCATGTCCTTGCCCCTGGATCCAGGAGTCCACAGGTCTTGCTGGCCAATCAGGTCTCAATCCAGGTTGACAGGAGTTTATTGAATGTGGTCGGACTTAGCTCACAACTTCATTGCTGTTTCCCCGCCACTTCCCCTTATCCAGAGACCAGCGTAGTCATGGATCTTCCTTCTTGATGGTAGTCAGGTTCCTCTCTCTGTGTACTCCTCTCTCCTTTTATTTCTTGTAAGATGAAAACTGATATAAGTTACATCCCAGGGAAACTTCCTTTCCATCAAATCTAGGCTGTGACTTGAGTAAAGGCGTTGTGTCCTACCCTAACCTCCTTAATCACATCAGCTCACCTCATGAGGAGTGATTGCATCATTGCATAATTGCCAAGCTACTAGAATCATGACACATCCAAGTTGACACATACTTTCTGATGACACACATGATTCAGTCCGTCATAAATGTTATTCCAAAGTTTCAGAACACTAACTCCTTTCATGTTGTCGTTGTTGTTGTCAGGTGCCATCGAGTCGGATCCGACTCATAGCGATCCCATGCACAGCAGAACGAAACAATGTCTGATCCTGGGCCAACCTCACTACCACTGCCACACTTGAGTCCATCAGTGATGCCACCTGGCCAATCCATCTCGTTAGGGGTCTTCCCCCTTTTCTCTGACCCTCCACCTTACCCAGCATGACATCCTTCCATGAGGCGCACATATTCCTGCCCTTTCTCCTGAACCCACCACGTGACAGACTGGGTCCGCCTGCTGTTGAGATGCTGCTGTTTGTGAATTATTTCCAAACTTCCTCTCTCTATTCCTAAGTAATTAATATGTCATATATATTTAACTTCATCCTGATTAGGCGGTTTATAACTAATGGTGAAGAGCTCTTTTGAAATCACATATACTTTCACGGGCTGGTCAAGTACTAGTCTTTTATGATATTTCATGCATCAAGAACAATTTCCATTGTCAATCACTGGAGAAGAACTTTTGGATACTGTAAAAATAAAGATGTCCTGAATTCAAAAGTCCTATTAGTGTGGAAATAGTGATTTTTTGGGGGGGGGAGTGGTGGTGGAAGGGAGGATGATATTTGACAAGAAATATTTTCAGACCAAAAATGTTGAAAAAGAAGCACAATAATAAAGTATATCTTAACTCTACCCCCTCACACGCAGGGATTTGTACATCTCAGCTAGCACATTTCAGCAACATCCCCTCTCCTTGCCATACAAAGACGTCCCTTGGACATTTGAATGTACCGTGAAGCACTGGTTCTAAGATCTGTCAGCTGGCTAGACTGTCACAGAGCTCGTGAGTTTGATCAGAGACCAGTTATGACTTGGTCAGTGATGGCAGTGGTGTGTGGGGAAGGGGAGAGAAGACAGGCGTTAATGACATTTCTCCTTGCTTCTCACACCACGCTTGCTCCGGTTTCTCTTGCTACGGGTCACTGAAAAGTCTTGGGAGCATCTCTGGACTTGGGGGTGCTCTTCCACTGCTGTTACTGTGGAGCACTGGAGGGGACATTCTGCTTCCTTGTGCATTTCCCCAAGTTGTGATGGAGGGCCTGCTTCCTGGAACATTCACTAACACAGCAGACAGAATAGAGGTAGGGATGGGAAAGCACAAAATATGGGAAACCCAGACCTGGGTCCTCCTTGGTCAGGAGACAACCTGCTCCTGACTCAGGGGCTCACTGGTGAACTTGTCACACTTGGTTTTCTTTTGAGGCACATCAGCTGATAACTTAACAAAGGTAGGAAAAAGGCAGAAAGAAAATCAACTTCAAAGAAATATATACAGAAGAATATGTGTGTATGTGTGTAAATATGCATGTGTATGTATGATGTGATATGTGAGGTGTGTGGTGTTTGGTGTGGTATGTGGTGTGTGTATGGGTGCAGTGGTTGGAGGTGGTGGAGTCTATCCTTACCTTACCTTGGAAGCCAGGATGTATACAGGGACATGGGAGGGACAGCAGCAGGTGTCCTGCAAAAGCAAGGGGAGGAGGGACACTGCACTTGAACATGGGCACTGCTAGGCTAATGGCAACTGGTATGTGTTTTTTTTTAGAATGAAGTCACAGTTTGGAATGCTGAAGTAATGAGGCTGAAATGGATGTGGTGTTGATAGAAGTCATCCATCTGTGAGATTTTTTTTAGGATAGGAAGGAATACAATTCTAAAATCAGCAGTCACTCATGATAAATTGCATATCTGTAGTGAGTTACTTAATGCGGCACTTCCAGCCACATTCCTGCATCCTGTGAGGGCTTGTAAATTCCATCTTTTATGGATTACGATGTGGCTGACGATGTGTCCAATATGCAGGGATACTTTGGTAGAGTTCTCCCTCTTGCATCTGGCTTATCTCTGACTTCCAGTTCATGGGATTTGTGGCTGATCATCTGACCTGATTCTTTAGTGTCTGCAGCCTTGTGTATCAAGAGCCTAGCCTGTCTTCTGACCTGGCGATTTGGATACCTCAGCCCCTCCAACCATGTGAGTAAGGAGAAGCCGCCAGACTGACATATGAACTATGGATTTGTGATTTGTCAGCCTCCACAACTGTATGAACCATTTCCTCAACAGTTTGTGAGTTCTGTGAGATGTTGCAGTAAATTTCAGAACCCGGGGATGTGAGTGAGAATACTGAGGGAGGAGTGCTTGTGGGTGTCAGGGTGTATGGTGTATGGGGTGGTAGAACATCTTGGAACAAGTGCTGGTGTGGCACTGGAGGATCAACACTGGACTGTTAACCACAAGGCGAGCAGTTCAAACTCATCAGCTACTCCTTGGAAACACTATTCAGGGTCACTATGAGTTAGAACCAACTCTACAGCATTTAACAACAAAAACAATATAGCAAGTTGGAAAAGTCAGAGATTTAGAATGTCTACAACCTCCATCTCATGGAATCCTGGTGTGGTGCTGTAACATAAACTCTGGACTATAATGCAAGGCTGGCAGTTCAAATCCACCTACTCAACACCTTATACTGTGTTTTTATGAGTTGAACTAACTCGATGGTACTATACAATAACAACATAATCTCCACCTCATAGGGAACAGTCTCATGCTGATGCTTCTAAAGGAAATTATTTTTGCACTGCCCTCAGAAAGTCCAACATCAGCAGTGTTCCTGCTTACCAGTGGAATATATCTGACCCTTTGGTTTTATGCCAGACATGTCTGCCACCAGTGGAATGGTCAGGTCCTTTGGTTCAATGCCAGATGGAATAGCAGGCTTGCATTTATGACCACCTTATGCCTATTTGATCCACCACTCATCCATCAGTTTGTCGTACTTTGGTGGCTTGCGTGTTGCTGTGATTCTGGAAGTTATGCCATGGGTATTTTAAATACCAGCAGGGTCACTTGTGGTGGACAGGCTTCAGTTACGAGCTTCCAGATGAAGGCAGAAGAGAAAGAAGGAGAGACAGAATACTTCGAATATTTAGTTACTGAAACCCTTATGAATAGCAGTGAAACACTTCTAGAGAGCACCCGAACATTGAATACTGAAACATGATAAAGTGCACCAGAATATTGTCCGATATAGTGTTGGATGATGAGGCCCTCAGGTTGGAAGACATTCAAAATATGACTGGGGAAGAGCTTTCAACTCAAAGTAGAGCTGGTTGAGATGACGTGAATGGAGTAAAGCCTTTGGAACCTTCACTGCTGATGGGGTACAACTCAAAATGAAGAGAAACAGCTGTAACATCCATTAATAATCGGAACGTGGAATGCACAAAGTATTTGTTGTTGTTGTTGTTAACTGCTGTCAAGTTGACCCCGACCCATGGCAACCCCGCATAGGGTTTCCAAGGAGCAATGGGTGAGCTTGAACCACCAACCTTGCAGTTCCAATGACTTTGCAGTTTGACGTATTACCCCATGGCACCACACCAGGACTCCATATAAGTATGAATCTAGGAAAATTGGAAATTTTCAAAAACGAAATGGAATGCATAAACATGGATATCCTAAGCATTAGTGAGCTGAAATAGACTAATATTGGCCAGTTTGAATCTGACATGATTTACTATCCAGGGAATGACAAATCGAAGAGGAATGACATCGCATTCATCTACAGAAAGCATATATCAATATCTATCTACAAGTATAGCACTGTCTGTGATAGGATGATATCCATACACCTGTAAAGGACGACTAGTTAATACCGTTATTTTTCAAATTTAAGCACCTACAACTAATGACACTGATAATGAAATTGAAGAATGCTAAGCTCTGGTAGCATAGTGGTTACGAATCGGGCTGCAAACCTCAAGGTCAGCAGTTCGAAACTACCAGCTGCTCCGCGGGAGAAAGATGAGGCTTTCTACTCCCGTAAAGATTTACACCCTCGGAAACCCTGTACAGGGTCGCTATGGGTCGGAACCGACTCGATGGCACTTAACAACAACAACAACAACATATACTTTTTCAGTCTGAAATTGATCAAACATACAATCAAGATGTTTTTATAATTACTGGCGATCAGAATGCAAAGGTTGGAAACAAAGAGGAAGGATCAGTAGTTATAAAATATGACCTTGGTGATAGAAGTGGTGCTGGAGATCTCAGGATAGATTTTGAAAGACCACTGACTTCTTCATTGCAGAAAATGAAAACAAGTGTATAAGAGCCAAAATATGACCTTGAATATATCCCACCTAATTTTAGAGATCATCTAAAGAATGATTCAATAGTCACTAAAGACCTAAGACCAGAAGAGTTGTGGGATGACATCAATAACATCATACAGGAAGAAAGCAAAAGGTCATTGAGAAGGCAAGAAAGAAGGAAAAGAACAAAACAGATGTCAGAAGAAACTCTGAAACTTGCTCTCCAGCATAGAGATACTAAAGTAAATGCAAGAAAGGAGGAGGTAAAAGAGTTGAATATAAAATTTAAAAGAACAGCTCGAGAAGATAAGGTCACATATAATGAAATGTGAAAAGACCTGTAGTTAGAAAATCCAAAGGGAAGAACACGTTCAGCATTTCTCAAGCTGAGGGAACTGAAGAAAAAAAATTCAAGCCTCAACTTGCTATATTGAAAGATTCTATGGGCAAAATATTGAACGATGCAGAAAGCATCAAAAGAAGATGGAAGAAATACACAGAGTCACTGTACCAAAAAGAAATGGTCTATATTTAACCACTTCAAGAGGTAGCATATGATCAAGAGCCAATGATCCTGAAGGAAGAAGTCCAAAGTGCAGTGAAGGCATTGGTAAAGAAAAAGGCTTTGGGAGTTGATGGAATGCAAATTGAAATCTTTCAACAAACTGATTCGACACTGGAGACACTCACTCATCTGTGCCAAGAAATTTGGAAGACAACTGTCTGGACAAGTGACTGGAAGTGATACATATTTGTGTCCATTCCAAAAAGAGATGACTCAATGCAGAAATCATCATACAATATCACTGATATCACATGCCAGTAAAATTTTGCTAAAAATAATACAAAAATGGCTGCAACTATACATTGACAGAGAACTTCCAGAGTTTTCAACAGCCAGATGCAACAGAGGACATAGAACAAGGGGTATCATTGCTGATGTCAGATGGATATTCACTAAAAGCAGAGAATACCAGAAGGATGTTTACCTCTGCTTTCACAACGGCTTTTGATTTTGTGAATCTTGACAAGCTATAGACAACACTGAGAATGAGTATTCCGGTACACTTAATTATGCTCATGAGGAACCTGTTCATAGATCAAGAGGCAGTTATTCCAACAGAACAAGGGGACAATGAATGGTTTAAAATCAGGAAAGTTGTGTGCCGTGGTCGTGTTATTTCACTATACTTATTCAATCTGTATGCTGAGCATATAATCCAAGAAGCTGGATTATAAATAGATGATACAACCTTGCTTGCTGAAAGCGAAGAGGATTTAAAATACTTACTGATGAAGATCAAAGACCATAGCCTTTGGTTTGGGTTGCACCTCAATGTAAAGAAAACAAAAGTCCTCACCAATGGACCAATAAACAACATCAAGATAAATGGACAAAAGATGCAAGTTGCCAGATACGTCATTTTTCTTTCTTTC
>NW_006408832.1:1689947-1714849 GCF_000296735.1 Chrysochloris asiatica
CCCTGTAAACTTTCACTTAATCCACAATAAAAACCTTAAAAAAATAAAATAAATGTATTAACAATTGTGAGGTTGGCGCAGAACTGGGGAGTGTATCATTCCGGGTGGGCTTTGTTCTGTTGTGCATGAGGTTACTAGGAGTTGGTCCCGACTCAATGGCAACTAGCAACAACGACGACAATGACAACAACAACAATGACAACAACAACAACATGCCTATTTAATAGTCCCATTGGCAAGAGTTCATGGAAATTGAAAAGACAAAACAAGGGTGCCATTCTTCAAAGATGAAAGGATTGTGTGCATGGAAAAAATATCCAGGGATCAACTCAGAATTCATAAGGATACAGATCAATATTATAAAATCAATTCTATTTCTATATAATTAAACCCATAGCAAATGTAAAAAGGAGCTCTGGTAGCATAATGGTTATGAATTGGGCTACTAATCTTACAGTCAGCAGTTCAAAACTATCAGCTGTTCCGCAGGAGAAAGATGAGGTTTTCTGCTCCCATAAAGATTTACAGCCTCAGAAACCCTGTACAGGGTCGCTATGAGTCGGAACCGACTCCACGGCACATAACAACAACATAGCAAATGTAAAAGATCTTTTTTTATATTCTTGATTTAAAAGCTTTTCTCTCTCCATATACCATATAGAAAGCCATATTAGATTTATAATCTCAGAAATCCTATATAGGACCACAGTGAGATGGCATCAACTTGATGAAAATGGTTTATTTTCTTTCTTTTTGTTTATAAGCTTTTTTATTGTGGATTGAGTGAAGATTTACAGACAAGACCATCAGCTTTAGGTTGAACAAATCATACACCTTGTTTCATTTCACTGATTGCAATCTCCTGCATGCAACAACAATTATCCTGCTTCCTCCCTTGGTATTGGCATTCCACCCACCTTCCCATCCCTTCTCAAAGTTGTCTTTAGATAAATGTTGCAGTTTTGAGTTTGAATGATTGACCATTCCACGGTGAGCATACTTACTAGTGTTGCGGTCCCTCTCTAGACCTATCTACTTATCTGGAAACTGCCGTGAAGGTGAGTTCCTTTCCAGACCTGAAGGTGGCCAAGGGCTATAGTTTCAGGTTCCTCCAGTCTTTCTCATCAGGGAACCCAGTCTTTTTATTTTTATTTTTTATTCTGGCACCTCAGATCCTAAAATCTTTACCATGTTATTACTTTTTTGTTTTAAATTTTAGGGGTGGGGGATGTACACCAAAACCCTTAGGCATATATAATTATTTAAACAACCAAAGGGCACATTCTGCAAGCCTGCCTCCTAGCTGCCAGCACACAGCCTGTCTCTTTCCATGAGTCTAGAGTCCTCAGCTGCTCCCTCTCTCCATGTCCTCATCTTTGCCTCCATCTCTGGTGTCGCTGCTTCTCTGGATAGGGTCCCGCATTCTGCTTGTGCTCTTCTCCCTTGATACTTCTAGGGTCCTCTGTTCACGGATTGTAAGATTAACTACTCCCCCCTTTTTGTTACATAGCTTTTACATTTACAGTTGTGACAATCACAATTAGTCATGATACCAGCTCCTCACTATTGAATCATAAGAATTTTATCCCCATATCCTTTCACCAGACCTGTCTAGACAAGATGAAAATTACTCATTAGGGATTCTACCTTCCCTTGCACACTCTGAATGAAATTAAATTCCCTCTTGAAAATTTGTAAGCCAGTCACTTTGTGCCTTTAAAGCCCCCCCTCATTTTAGGTAGCCACTGTCTAAGTTGACCATCCCTATCACCCCTGTATATAGAGGGGGTAGGATGAAGACTTCTTCCCAATGGTTTCTTTTTAAGCTAAATATTATTAATCTAATGTTCATGTAGCAAATGGTGTTTTGCCCATAATACTTCAAACTCTACTCACTATTGATCAAGGTAAAAAATAAAGTTCTATTACAACTCATGTATATTTTCACTATCAATGCCCATGAAAGTAGCAGTCAAGAAAGAAAATGATGTCTTATTACACTGGGAAAATCTACTGCAAAGGACCTCTTTAAAGAGGTCAGAAGCAAAAATGTCATGTTGTGGACTAAGTTGTGCTTGACCCAAGCTATAATATTTTCAGTCACTTCATAAGCATGTGAAATCTGGACAATGAATAAGGAAGACAAGAGAATTTATGCATTTGAACTATGATGGTAGAGAAGATTATTGAAAGTACCATGGACCACCTGAAGAGCCAGCAAATCTCTTTTGGAAGAAGTACAAGCAGAATGTTCCTTAGGATAGTGAGACTGGTCCTTGGAGAAAGACATCATACTTGGCAAAGTAGAGGGCCAGAGAAAAATAAGTAACAAGATGGATTGGCCCAGCGGCTGCAATAAGGAGCTCAACCAACCAGTGTGGGAGGGTGCAAGTCGTGGGAGTGTTTCCTTCTATCAGACATCGAGTCGATACGAGTCAGAACCAACTCAACGGCACCTAACCCACAACAGCAGAGGTATGCTCACTAAATTACATAGTGCAGTTAATGCTAGCAAAAAGTCATAACCAGTATGTTCTTTTAGATTACTTAAAAATAATGTGTTTAATCTTGTTGAAGCTATTGACCAAATATTAATGGAAGGTATTAAATTTTGTTTTATATATTGAACAGTGTTTCAGCAATCAATACACATTGTTCTGCAATATTAGAGTCTGGGATCTACGACACCGAGACACTCTGTCTTATTGGAATAATAGAGAAAAGTGAGTTATGGGGAAATGGAAGTGGTAAACAGTAAGTTGGCCAACTGGTGTTACAGGATCTTTTGTTTTGGGGATGATTTTTTTAATCACTTCTAGGATTGTGAAACGACTTCATCCTGAAACCCAAGTTGTCCTGAAAGCTCAGGTTGTTTGGCCGAACTCCGAGGTCAGAAGGTGCCGGTATGTGGAAGGCAGCTGGTGGCAGGAGACGTCTCCCTCTCAGAGAGCTCGTCCTGGCTGCCCTTCACTGGTGGGGACCTGGCTCCAGGCTGCCTGAGACTTGGAAGGACAGAGAGCTCTCAGGCAACCAGTCCGTCCTCACACGATGAGAACATGCAGACCTTGCTTCAGCTTTACTTCTGAACTCCCTAGACCTTTTATATGAACGAATAATAGAAATGATCTCTTGTCTAAGCTCTCAGACAAAAGAAGTACCGTTTTTTAACAGGACCGGGAACACCGGCTCTCATCCACTGCTGATGATAGTAAGAATGACATTTCTACTTGACAATTTGGTCAAAAGTAACAGACCTGAGTCTCATTCACACTGAGATGTGACTCTTCACCTAGAAATTCCCCCTAAAGGCAATCTTGGCAAGCCACATCATGGGGTTGGAATCATGTTCTACTATTAACCTTACCCACCCTCGTCTGCCAGTTTGTTGTGCCATCTGTGGTGGTCTGTGTGCATCTACGATGCTGGAAGCTTTTAGACACCAGCAGGACCCCTACAGCGCACACAGTGGACCATCCTGGAGATGGAATCCTGTGGGTCACAGGCAGACATTGCTGGATAGAGAACTGGAAAGTGAGCCCAGGCTGGGAGGCAGTCAGCCCACAGGGGATTCAACCAGGGACTTGAGCAAGCCGTGACCCAGAAGGTGGTACAGACCGGGTGGTCTTTTCTTCTGTTTTGCATCAGTGCCGACTTGATGGCGACTAGTAGCGTCCCATGGTCCCATGGTCAGGAGCACATAAAGCTGTGTAACAGGATTCTGAGTGGGCTGCTCCTGCCTTGGATCTGTTTAGACCCAGCAGTCTGAGCACAAGAGTCCGGGGAGCGAGTGTGCCTGTGTGGTGGAGTCAGATGAGGGTCCGCCAGGAGTTGTGTCGCAGTGATGTTGCACTTGACCTCTGCCCTCTTCCGCTGTCGTCCTTCAGGACTCAAATGGTCACTAGTTCCTGTTGTTCCTCCATCCAGTGCCTTTGAGAGGCATGACCCTTTTTCTGTTGTGATGATCTCCATGGACCTATGTGGGGGAGGGCGCTGGCTTCCCCTTCCCACAGCCCAGTGAGGGGGCCCTGAGGGGTCTGTTCAGAAGCTGGGTGTGTGTCCTGGGGTTCGTAGGAGCATCAGGCACTGGCCATGCGTCATACCCTAGAGGACCACAGGGGGACGAGGGTGGGGGACAACCTGCAGCAGCCCAGCGGGCATGATTCAGTCCTGCCGAGTGGTGGGGGACACAGACCCTGACGGGTGACACAGACCTTGCAGTCCCTTCTGCTGAATGGGGCTTGCCCTATGTGTCAGTGATCTGCGTGACATCAAGGCCACAGAGTGGGTTATGGATGTGGGACAAGGCCCCCCAGCCACACTCTGTATCTTTGGTGCTCTAATGGGTGGGGTTCATGGTGGGTTCTGTGAGCAACTATGAAGCCAGCCTGAACCCACAGACCTGGGTTTGAGGTCTGAACAGTCACAAAGCAGCCAAACTCAGCGACTCATGGAAAACTTGCTAAGCTTGCAGGAAACTTCTGCTCGGGGCCGGGTGTTGGGCTGGTTTCCTCTCACAGTCCTGGTATCAGAGCTGTGGTCTGTGTCCCTCAAGATGGAGTAGCTTGTCCCTGTGGGTACATCTGCTGTGAAGTCACAGGGGTTGTGTAGCAGAGGCCACACCCTGTGGGGATGGGAAGCACCCCCTAACTAAGGGGTACCTGTGGAGGACAACTCTGAGTTGAAATAAAAGCCACTGAGAAGCCGAGCATCATGGGGCTGTAATTTGTCCACAGGTGACCCTGACTGGTCGCCACCCTCAGGGTGTCTTCAGGGGAGGCTGATCAGTGTGAGGGGGAGTGTGCTGGAGGGGTGCTGGGGAGTAAGTGTGCACTGCTGGGGGTCCTGGCTCAAGAGTCAGACCTGTGGGTCCCACTACCCTCCACTGACGGAGGCTGCCCCTCTGCCTCCGTTATTTTCCCCGCACCTCCCACCCCCCAGTCTTAGCATGGAAGGCTCCCGTGGGGTGAAGGGGCTTCCTCTTAGTCTCCACCTGAGTCCTCCCCTGCCCTCTGCTCCTACTACAGGTTCCTTCTCATTTCCTTCTAAGGTCCACGTGTCCTCTGTCCAGCAGAGAGAATCCCACTCCTTCCTCCACCATGTTCCAGGTGTGTATCTGTGTGTGCCATTGTCTCCTCTCCACTCACATGCACACAAGCAGGGACACATGTGCTCACATGCACACACCCTAATATACATGCAGGGACACACCTGTGCACACCTGTGCATGCACAATGCAGGGACATCAGAGGCTGCTGAGTACACACACACACACCCCTGCAGACAAGCAGGGACATACAAATGTGTACACATGTGCATGTACACAAGCACATACAACCTGCAAGCATTCTGGCACATAATATGCACATGTGCACACATGCATGCACATGCACAGGTACACACACGTACACACATATAAGCACACATCCATGCACACACAGACACACACAAGTGAACACAGACACAGACACAAGCACACATGCACACACATGGCCAGCAGCTCTGAGACCAGAGCCTGGCCTGGATGCTACTCCCCAGTGTTCTTGTCCTGAAGACCAGGGTCTGGTGGTTGTCAGCCCTGAGGAGCCTGACTCCCATCAACCCTAGGGGAGGAGGAGGGGTCAGGGGCCAGGGGTCAGTGTAGGGGGCAGGAGGCAGGCTAGAGGACACAGCAGGAGGGAGGCTGGCTCCAGAGGCAGCTGAGTCTCCTGGTGTGAAGGTGCCTCAGTTTCCAGTTCAGTCCTGGCTCCTGGAACCTCCCCTGTCCCCCAAGTCGGCTAAGGAGCACCCCTTGTCCTTGATCCTTCAGCCAAGCCAAGACAGCAATAACAGCGTGTCTGATGTCAACCTGTGCAATTTATTGCTCCTAATGGTGCTGGTTTAACAGAAAAAGGAAATGATGTATAAAAATAAAGCTTTAGGGAGAGACAAGAAGTTAATAGAAAAGATAAAGTTGACAATTGCAATCACAATGCAACAAGAAGAATAAATCCTATGAGAACTAACAATTGTTCCAGAAAAAGGAACAGGATTAATCAGAGGAAAGGCTCTTGCTGAGAAGAGGATGTGAACAATCTATTATACTTTCCAGACTTAATTTTGTGAAACTAGACATTAGTTTTTCAGATTGCTTTCCTGAAGCACATGTTTGGTAGATCTGACACTCAAACTTCCAATCAAAACAAACGAAAGCCAATCTTTGCATTTCTATTGAAGGGTTAATTCCAAAGCTAACTTGCTTTGCAATGTGAATCATTAGAATGCTATGAGAGAAAACCCTCCAAGCAACAAACTATTCACCTGCACCCTTCAACACCCCCTTCATAATCTGGTTAAAAAAATACACTTTCATACTTCTTAGTCTCTGTCCAGTTGGCCTGGGACTGAAGACCCTCCATGTACAACTGGAACCCCTGCTGCCTGGTCCTGGGCTAGGCCCATGGTTGGCTGCCGATCAGAGGACTGTATTGTGACCCAGAGGGTTTTCAGGGGCTGAAGGCCATGCTCAGGAGTCTCTACTCCGTTTTGGTTCAGAAGCTTTGCTGAAACCTGTTCAGCCCCCTAGTAACATGCAAGCCTCCAGTGGCAGCCAGGAGCTGGCTGGGCATTGGCCTGGAATTGAACCTCGGTCTCTTACCTGGTGAATAATAATTCGACTATTGAACCACCTCTGCCCCTACACGCATATGTTGTTGTTAGCTCCCGTGAAGTGGTTCTGACTCATAGGCACCCTATATAGGGTTTCAGAGGAGAGGCTGGTGTGTTAGAACTGCTGACCTTGCAATTCAAATGACCTTGCAGTCCAGTGCTTAGCCTACAGCACCAGATATTGAAGTGTTGAAAGTTGGCCATGCTATCAGGAAGTTCAGTGAATTGATTTCTGGGAAATCTTCATTCCTAAAAAGACCTTGCGTTTTCAGTAACTACATAAAATGATTTAGAAAGCAGAGTCTGAGCAGGAGAGAGGCTCTAAGAGACAGTGGTGGGTTGGCCCTGCTGGTATGAAATGAGGTGGGGAGTCTCTTCAAATCCTGTGACATTTTGTAGGCATGTTCCCTTTCCACTATAGTATCGCATCCTAAGGAGCCTGGTGACGCTGCAGACAAGTGTAGGACTGCTAACTGCAAAGTCAGCAGTTCATATCCACCAGTGATACACCTTCCAGTCTCAGAAACTCAATACACGGCTGTTATTGGAACCCACTCAGTGGTGGTGGCTTTATGGCCTGGAACCCCAGTGCAGGGCCGCTGTGAGTCAGAGGACCCAGGGGCTCAGAAATGGTTTTCGCTCTATTGCTAACCTAAAAGAGGTGGCTTGAATCCACTTAGCAGAGCTGCAGAAGAAAGACCTGGCAATCTGCTTCTATAAAGATGACAGCCAAGCCAGCTCTGTGGGACAGGACGGCTCTGCAACACGGGTTGGAGTCTACTCAATGGCAGCAGGCTTAGGTTTTGGTTTCATCGTATGGTAATTTTAAACGCATGTCCAAAGACATTGCTGAATGTATGAATGACTCATTTGTGGTCTGAGGATAGACAGTCTATGTGAGCCGTTCTCCCAGGAAAGGCTTAAGGTCTGGCAGGGGCTCTGGTCCTGTCCTAGAGATCCCCACAGACGGCTCCCTCCTGTACCGGCATCTTCACACCTCACCTCACCATGATGTCATCGTCTCACACCAAATTCCTATCTGGAGGACTAAAGCCGGATGGAGTATCACTGTTCAGGGAGAATATCTTCAAAAGCAATTGTCTACAGAATGTGGGCAGACACGTAGAGTCTGGGCAAGTTCCCGGTGAGCAAAGCAGAGAGCAGAGTGGGAGGAGGTCACTGCCAAAGCATGTCCATGCAGATGACCCCAACTGTCTGTACTCTCTGGGTCAGTGGGCAGCTGAGGAGGATGGTGGGACAGGTCCATCCTCCAGTGCATGGGGACTTCTGGAACCAAGACAGACCTGATGCTGTGAGCCTGCCCAGCTAGCTCCTGCTGCCCTCCACAGACTGGGGCATG
This sequence comes from Chrysochloris asiatica, assembly GCF_000296735.1. NCBI lineage: Eukaryota > Metazoa > Chordata > Mammalia > Afrosoricida > Chrysochloridae > Chrysochloris > Chrysochloris asiatica. The sequence continues at coordinate 1,697,953 of NW_006408832.1, forward strand.
GATGGGGGTGTCTGGTACCATCCCTCAGCTGCCCTGGGAGACCAGGGAGGGCTTGAGAGTTAGAGGGGCCCGGGGAGCCAAGGGGAATGTGTGAGGAGCCCCCAGGGGTAGAAAGCAGTTGTTGTCTGGGCAGGCAGATGGGCTGGATGCTGAGACAACTTCGTGCCCCCATGCTGGGCTGGAGGAGCTTAAGGTGCAGGGCACCCCTTCCTCATCCCATCTTGCCCCAGGTCTGTTCTCAGAACTAAGGGGGCTGCTGATGGGGGATCTCAGAGAGCTTTCCAGGCCCCAGTGAGACCCAGTGCCAGATCCCAGAGCCTTCACCCCTTAGACCTCAAAGCAGAGCCTCAGCCCCAAGCCCATGGTCCCGAAGCCCTGAACCCCAGGCCTCCCAGCCCCCATTCCCCAGAAAAGAGTACAGCAGAGCAGTGTGAGTGGGAGGTAATATGTCCCCCTTTTCCCTTCCCCCCAGGATTCTGAATCGGAGATTGTGTGACTGCAGGCACATTGATCTGTAGACAAAATGTTCACCGTGGGAACCATTTAAGGACACAATTCTGAGCAGAGGCGACTGGGTGTCTGGGAGCTGCGTGTCCACCACTGAGGGGTCACGGTGACCTCGATTCAGCTTTGCCTCATCGAGACCTTGTGCATAATGGAACAAAACCCCACCCCCACAATCAGCCCTATGCGTGCCAGTCCGTCTCAGGAGGGCTGTCTTCTCTTTGCTGACCCTCCATTTGACCAAGCATCATGTCCTTCTCCAAGGACTGGTCCCTCAGGATAACTTGTCCAAAAACAGAGAGGCCACATCTGAGCAGCCTCAATTCTAAGGAGCACCGTGGCTCTCCTCCTTCCTCACATTTACTGTGGTCTACCCGCAGGTCCCTGGTGAAAGGTCACTCCCACAGAATCAGCTTAAAGTTTGTGTCATGTCTGTTGGAAAAATTCCTTTGTTACACAGAACAAATGATCTAGGTGGAGCTTGGAGAGCTGTCTTATGTTCTCGGGGGGCACTCCAGCATGCAGTGTTTCTCATAAATGATCTGGAGAATCCTTGTGAGTCTGATGTCTTCGAGTCCCAAGGAGAGATGGCTATGACGAAAGGAGGGGAGAGTGGGGTGGACAAAATGTCCAGGATGTCTTGTCTGTGTGTGAATCAGGTTCAAGGAAGGGGTCCATGAAGGCTCAGGGTAGAGGGTGGACAGTCACAAAGGACAGTGCGGTCTTGGGGGACAGTCATCTGCCTCTCTCTCTTTCTGTCCCACTTCCCACTGGGCGCCTCCAGGTGAACCCAAATCCAGGTGTTGGGCCAGGTCAGTTACACACAGGTGGTGGGGGTACACCCTAAACATTGTTCAAGCTGCCCTGGACCCTGAGAAAGTGTCCTGCTGGAATCTGCTCAGTTCATGTGTTGTGTGTCGCTGCCCACTTCAGGGAAAATCTGTCTTGGCTTTTGCAGTTCTCCCTCTAGACTAAACACAGAGTCTTTGATGGTGCTGTAGGGTCAGCACTGGACTGGTAACTAACTTCAAGGTTGCAGGTTCAAACCCACCAGTGGCTCCTTGGAAACCCTATATAGGGTTGCTATGAGGCAGAACCGACTCGATGACACTTAACAACAACAAAACTATACTTATATCTGCCTGTTTTCCTTATCGAAGTTTACTTGACAAAGGGATGTGTTGTTATGTGCCGTGGTGTCGGTTCTGACTCATAGTGACCCTGTACAGGGTTTCCCAGGCTGTAAATCTTTATGGGAGAAAAACACCTTATCTTTCTCCTGTGGAACAGCTGGTAGTTTCGAACTGCTGACCTTGCGGTTCGCAGCCCGATTCGTAACCACTATGCTACCAGAATCAGGAAAAGTGTAAACCAGGATTGTATACTTATTCAATCTGAGCAAATAATCCATGAAACTGAATTACATGAAGAAGAATGTGACATCAGGACTGGAGAAAGCCTCATTTACAACATGTAGTATGCAGACGACACGACCTTGTTTGCTGGAAGCTAAGAGGACGTGAAATATTTACTGATGAAGACCAGAGGTTATAGCCTTCAATATGGATTGCAACTCAATGTAAAACAAACAAAATTACTCACTGTAGAAACAATAAATAACATCATGATAAATTAAGAAAAGACTGAAGTTGTCAAAGACTTCATTTTGCTTGGATCCACTATCAACACTCATGGAAGCAGCAGTCAAGAAATCAAATGATGTATTATTGTATTAGGCAAATCTGCTGCACAAGACTTCTAAAGTGTTCAAGAGCAAATATGTATTTATCAGTTTGAGGACTAAAGTGCGCCTGACCCAAGCCGTGGTGTTTTCATGAGCCTCATATGCTTGTGAAAGTTGGACAATGAATAAGGAAGACGGTAGCAAATGATGCATTTGAATTATGGTGTTGGCAAAGAATATTAAAAGTACCATGAGCTGCCAAACAAATCTATGTTGGAAGAAGTCCGACCAGAATGCTGCTTGGAAGTTAGGATGGCCAGACTTCATCTCTCATACTTTCGACATATTAGGAGGGACCAGTCCCTGGAGAAGGAAATCATGCTTGGTAAAGTGGTGAATCAATGAAAAAGAGGAGGACCCTCACGGAGCTGGATTGGCACAATGGCAGTAGCAATGGGTTCAAGCATACTAAAGCTTGTGAGGATGGCACAGGACCATGCGGTGTTTCGTTCTTTTGTGCACAGGGTCACTGTGAGTTGGAACCAGTTCAATGGCACCTAACAATAACAGGAACAACAAGAGGTTGGTTTGAAAGGATTTGATTGATGTAAAGACAGGAAAGTGTCCCTGGGCCATACACTTAATTATCTCAACTGCTACCTGAAAGGTTGGAGGTTCGAGTCCAGCCAGCGGCACCTCCAAGGGCAGGCCTTGATCTGTTTCTGGAAAATCCTCCACTGAAAACTCTACAGAACACAATTCTGCTGTCACATGTGCGGGGTTGCTGTGAGCTGGACTGACTTTGTCGAATTGTGTGTGTGTATGTGTTTAACTGATTTAAAATGTGTGTTTCCATGAGTGTGCATACACGTTTGTGTCTGTGTGTGAATGTGTGTGTGTGCTAGAGAGCTGGTTGCAGAAGGAAGGACCAGTTGTGCCTATGAATCCTGACTTTGAGAAATCACGAGATATAAAACAAGTCTTATACTATTCTATTTTCATTCACGGTTGTTTTTGTGAGGTGAGTAGTTAATGTGACTTTTTATTTATTATTTTGACCAGAGGCTGTGTACGACATGGTTGATTTTTAGTGGAAAGCAAAGATCACTTACAGTAATAGAGAAGTTGGAGATTTTCTAATGATATGGCAAAGGACAATCCGGTGGAGCAGGTGACAAAGACGAGAGAGAGGGTAGGAGAGCAGAGAGCAGCGTTCTAAATGCAGGTGTCTCTTAGCAAACAAAGGCAGCAGGCTCTGCTGAGAGCGCGTGCATCTGTGCTCCGTGCCAAGGGTTGCTTTATATTTTAGGACAGTCTTAAATTTACAAAAAAATTGTGACAACAGTACAGAGAGCTTCCAAATACCCTCCCCTGGGTCTCCTCGAATTAGTAACATTTTGTAACAAGATACATTATTACTAACTAAAGGCCAGACTTTACCCCTATTTCTCTACTTTTCCTGATGCCCTTTTTAGGGCCCAGGACGGCACCCCGAATACCTCACTCCGTTCAGCTTTTTCCACTTTTCTTGTTTTTATTGGTCTGTACAGTTTGGACGAGTTTTGTAGAATGTTCGTCCATATGGGTTTGTCTGATGTTTTCTCATTATTATGCTGGAGTGATAGGTTTGGGGGAGAAAGATCACAGAGGTAAAGAACGTCTCGTCACATGATCCACGTGACTGCTCGTTGTTGATGCTGAACTGCATCACCTGCCTGAGGTGTGTGTTAGGTGTTTGCAGTGGGAAGTTACTCAGTTTGATCCTCCAATTTCACACTATACGATTCCGAGTGTCTCAAATGCGTTGCAATCACGACTCCCCTAAAAGTTGGGGGTTTGAACCCACCAAGTTACTCCTGGTGTAGGATAAGCACTCGACCACAAGGTCGACAGTTCAAACTCACTAGCCGCTCCTAGGAAACCCTATACAGGGTGGCTATGCGTCAGAACTGACTCGACGGCACACACCACCATCACCAGCAGCAGGAGCAACAAAGGGACTCCTTGTAGGAAAGGGCTCACAGGCTACTTATGTTAAGATTGTTGTTACTAAGTACCGACGAGGCGGTTCCCACCCATGGCGACCCTGCATAGGGTTTCCGAGGAGTGGCTGGTGAGTTTGAACTGCCGACCTTATGGTTCAAACTGACTTTGTTGTTCAGCGCATTAACCCACAGTGCCACACCAGGGCTCCAGGTGAGAAAATCCTGTGGGGCACACAAGGGGTCGCCATAAGTAAGAATCAACTCGAAGATGATGCGCTCAGTTTTTCTGTTTCCCCCAGATATGCTCTGGGGAGGAACCTGACCGTGTGCAGCTCACCCTCTTGAGGTGGAGGGCTATGCAGACTATTTGGAGTCTGCTCTAACCCGGCTGGAGGAATGAAAGACCAGGGAGCTTGGAGATGGGGCAGGTGGGGCAGAGCACCTGTGAAGTGGGGTCCACCCTGATGCTAATGGGGGCATCTTAACTTGGAGCTAGTACAGGTGGGGGTGACTCTCAGGAATCCAGGTCAGTATGTATTAGGGTCCTTCATCAGATTGATCAGATTTGCAAAGCTGACTCCAGCAGCACCCTGACCAGGAGATTGGGTGCAGAAGCGGACAGACACCCTTGTATGTGGGAGGTTACAGTGGGGTTCAGGGAGGTGTGATGAAGGGGGGAGTTTGAATGTTTTGGTGGCTCTGTGTTTCTCTGTGTGGGGTGTGCATTTGGGATGTAGGCAGGGTAAAAGCTGCTACATTGTTGAAGACATTTGATCTGCTTCACAACTTTGCCCTCGGTTGACTTGGTCATATTTGTATCTTACTGTGTTATCATTGAACCCCCTGGACTGGGTAAACAATGTGCTTTGTTTTGATGAAGCTGTGGCCTCCAGTGAGGGCCCCTTCATTCTGGCTTCACTTGGTCTGCGGACAGAGAGACTATGTCTCCCCTGTGCCAGATGCACACTGAAGTCGGAACATGTCCATTGTAGACTATGGCGCTGCATGTAACCTGAGGATTCTCAGGCCCTCAGCGGGCGTAGGCTTGGATCTCTATCCTAAAGTCTGACCTTTGGTATCTCCTGAGTGTCCTTCGTCTCATTTCCGTGGGGCGGGCTGCAGCATCGGCATCTCCCTGCACTACCTCGGCGGAGCCACTAGATGGAGCAAGCACTGTGCAGGCTGAGCGAAGCCTCAGTTCTCGCTGGGGGAGGAAAAAGGTACCTGTTTGTATGCAGGACAGTTGCCAAACTGAGCAAATGCGATGGAAATGTCACTGAGGTTTTTGACATGGCAAGGGGCCACCACCCAGCAAGCTTCCTGACCTTTCTGTGGATGGAAGGTGGGCAATGTTGGGTGGGGAGCTGGGAAAGGGAGTGGAAGCTGGTCCCATGTGATGGGGTGAGGAAGATGCAATCCAGCCAGTGGGCTGTGGCCAGTCCCTCCCTTGACCCTTAAATCTGCTCTTTTTCTGTGAGCTCCCTGGGCCCCAGCCTGCTAGTTTCTGGGCCTGCTTCCTGATTTGAGAATATTTATTTTTTTCACAAGTTGTTGTGATCTGTTGTCAAATCACCCCTGCCTCATGGTGATATCCTTGTTGTTAGGTGCCATCAAGTCTGTACCGACTCATAGAGACGCTACACACAACAGAACAAAACATTGCCTGGTCCTGGGCCAACCTCACAATTGTTGCCACACTTGAACCCATTGATGCTGCCACTGTGCCACCCAATCCATCTCGCTGGGGATCTTTCTCATTTTCTCTGACCCTCCACCTTACCAAACATGATATCCTTCTCCAGTGACTGGTCCCTTATGACAATATGTTCGAAATATGAGAGACAAAGTTTGGCCATCCTGGACTCCAAGGAGCACTCTGGCTGCACTTCTTCTAAAACAGATCTATTGGTTCTTTTGGCAGTCCATGGCACTTTTAGTATTCTCCTCCAACACCACAACTCAAAGGCAGCAATTCTTCTACGATCTTCCTTATTCACCTTCCAGTTTTCACATCCATATGAGGTTATTGAAAATACCATGACTTGGGTTAGGTGCACCTTAGTCCTCAAGGTGACATCTTTGCTCTTCAATACTTTAAAAAGTTCCTGTGCAGCAGATTTGCCCAGTGCAATATGTCGTCTGATCTCTTGACTGCTGCTTCTGTGAGTGTTGATAGTTGATCTAAGAAGAATGAGCTCATAGCCACCCTATATAGGGTTTCTGAGAAGTGGCTGGTGAGTTTAAATCTTGTGATTCAAACGGATCTTGCAGTCCAGTGCTTATCCTACAGCACCACACCAGAATTGTTGTTGTTGTTATGTGTCATGGAGTTGGTTCCGACTCATAGCGACCCTGTACAGAGTTTCTGAGGCTATAAATCTTTATGGGAGCAGAAAGGCTCCTCTTTCTCCCACAGAACAGCTAGTAGTTTCAAACTGCTGACCCTGAGGTTCGTAGCCCGATTTGTAACCACTACAGTACCAGAGCTCCTTGCCACACCAGGATATCCCAGCTGAATTTAGAGCACATCTCAAGAACAGATTTGAAGCAGTGAACACTAATGACCGAAGACCAGACGAGTTGTGGGATGACATCAAGGACATCACACATAAAGAAATCAAAGGTCATTTAGAAGACAGTAAAGAAAAACAAGACCAAAGTGAATGTTATAAGAAACTCTAAAACCTGCTCTTGAATGTAGCTAAAGTGAATGGAGGAAATGATGAAGTAAAATAACTGAACAGATGATTTCAAAAAGGAGCGTAAGAAGACAAAGTATTATAAGAATATGAGCAAATAACTGCAGTTAGAAAACCAACAGAGATGAACACACTTGGTCTTTAACAAGCTGAAAGAACTAAAGAAAAAATTCAAGCTTAAGTTGCAATATTGAGTGATTCTATGGACAAAATATTGTATGATGCTGGATGCATCAAAGGAAATGGAAGGAATACAGAGTCACTGTACCAAAAGGAACTGGTTACACATTTCAGGAGGCAGTAACTGATGGTACTGAAGGAAGAAGTTCAGGCTCGGTTGGAGGTATTGGTTCAAAACAAGGTTCCAGAAATGAACAGAATACCAACTGAGATAGTTCAATGAACAGATGCAGCATTGGAAATGATGACTCTTTCATGCCAAGGAATTTGGAAGATGGTTACTTGGCCAACTGACTGGGAAAGATCCATATTTGTGCTCATTCCAAAGACAGGTGACCCAAAATAAAACAGAAATTATCAAATCTTATCATTATTAGCATACACAAGTACAATTTTGCTGAAGATAATTCAAATACAGTGACAGCAGTACATCCACAGGGAACTTTTTTTTACCCAATACATGAAATGCTTACAGTCACCCAGATATTTGATGAAATAAGTGTAGCAAAAAAGAGGAATCTATGTGCTAAAGTATTTCTTGAAGATTGCTTTAAGGATTTAGTCCACCCTTGAAAGACTCCAGACGGTTAAAGCTCCTGGGTTTTGAAAAATAAAAATAAAAAAGTTAAAATGAAACAAAGGAAGGTGTTTACCCTGATTGCATTCCTTGCTTCACTCACGTTTAGTGTTGTAGTTGGCAGTGCCCGAACTCAAAATAGCAACATCAACCACCGTAATGGAATGCTTTTGTTTGCCAATATCAAGCATTCAGTTCAAGCTGATACAAGCAAAAGAAAATAATTAAAGATGGAGAATTCTGCGATTGTGAAGTGCAGGTGTCTGGTTCAGGAATGGTCGGATCTAGGTGCTTACGTGGTCTCTCTCCATCTCTCAGCTATATGTTACTTTGTCCACTCACTGGTAAGCTTTCTGCTCCTGACAGCTCCTGACACCTAGACTCATTTCTTTCCAGCTTCAAGTCCAGTAATAAAATTTCTTTTCCCAACACATCAAACAAAGATCTATAATTCATTACTTTGTCCTGATTTGGGTCTTTGTCCTGATTTGGGTCTACTGCTCATCTCTGTTTCTGAATATCCATGGAGGTGAGGAGCCCCTGGACCACATGCACAGGTAGCAGATGTCTCTTTACAAAAACCAGGTGATGCTCCCTGTTGAGGGAGTGAATGCTGGGTAGGGAGTGTGTGATCCTCCCTGTTGAAGGAGTGAATGCTGGGTAGGGAGTGTGTGATGCTCCCTGTTGAAGGAGTGAATGCTGGGTAGGGAGTGTGTGGTGTTCCCTGTTGAAGGAGTGAATGCTGGGTAGGGATTGTGTGATGCTCCTTGTTGACGGAATGAATGCTGGGTAGGGAGTATGTGGTGCTCCCTGTTGGAGTGAATGCTGGGTAGGGAGTGTGATGCTCCCTGTGGAAGGAGTGAATGCTGGGTAGGGAGTGTGTGGTGCTCCCTATTGAAGGAGTTAATGCTGGGTAGGGAGTGTGATGCTCCCTACAGGTGTACAAGAAGAGAAAAGGAAAACTTGAACACTTCTAGCTGCTATTCACCTTCCTGCTCTTTTCACTCCCTCAGAATGTTAGAGCAGAAAGTTTGGCATTGACTACATGCAGGGGTCATCTCTGTCACCCACTTGCAATCATTTTGGAAGACGGGGTCTGGCAAGCCATCAAATACTAATAAGACACATCCTAAAATTTAGGGGAATCTAGTTTTCCCACAGCCAGGCTGAGAAACCCAGACATGTTTGTCATTTGCCTTCTTGTCTTACTTGGGTGCTCCAGGAAGCACACCTGAGGGCAGATGCAGGGATGGCAGGTTTGTCAGGGGCTTACATCTAGTGGAAATGGCAGAGCATCCACTTCACTGGCCAGTTTCCTCCAGAGCATGTCCATCCCTGTGCTCTCTCTGTGGAGGATGGCTGAGGAGCCCCAGTTCCTGTGCCCCTTCAATGTCAATCTGGGAACCTGGTGGGGGCGGGACAGATAGGATGAGGTGGGAGTCCACCTGGCTGCCTGCTGAGTTGCTATTGTAGTAAAATCTGGGGTGATTGGAGAACAGGACCTTGAAGACTGAGGGTGTCTGATCCAGTCCAGCCCCACCATGCATCTGCCCTGGATCCCATGGGTTATGCATTTGTGAGAGCAAGATGCCTCATGTGTTCATCACCATCTTAGTCTGGGTTCTTTAGGGAAGGAACAGCAGTGAGACATGTATATGTATGTGCACAACTATCTATCTATCTATCATCTATCTATCTATCTATCTATCTATCTATCTATCTATCTATCTATCTGTCTGTCTGTCTGTCTGTCTGTCTGTCTGTCTGTCTGTCTGTCTGTCTATCTATCTATCTATCTATCTATCTATCTATCTATCTGTCTGTCTGTCTGTCTGTCTGTCTGTCTGTCTGTCTGTCTGACTGTCTATCTATCTATCTATCTATCTATCTATCTATCTATCTATCTATCTATCTATCTATCTAGATATCTCTCACTTGTTGTTAAGTGCCATCAACTGAGGTATCTATAAATCATTGAATGATATAATTAATATCACAAACAAATAAAATTATGCTGAAGATAATTTAAAAAATAGTTGCGACAGTAGATCGACAAGAGAACTGTGAGAAATTCAAGTCTGATTCAGAAAAGGACGTGGAATGAGGACTATCACTGCTGCTGTCAGATGAATCTTGGATTAAGGAAGAGAATACCAGAAACATTTGATTTATTTATTTTTGTGCTTTATTGACTGCATAGATCATGACAACTATAGAGAACATTGCAAAGAATGGGTATTCCAGAACACTTAACTGTGCTCATGCCCAACCTGCACATAGACGAAGAGGCGCTCATTACAACAGAACAAGGAGTATTACATGGTTTAAAATCAGGAAAAGTGTGCACCAGGGTTGGATCTTTTCACTATACTTATCTAACCTGTATGCTGAGCAAATAATCAGAGACACTGGATTATATGAAGAAGAACATGGTGTCAGGATTGGAGGAGGACTCATTAACAATCTGGGATAGGCAGATTGTTACTGAAAGTGAAGGGGATTTAAAATACTTAATGATGAAGATCAAAGACTACAAACTTCAGTATGGATTGCACCTAGATGTAAAAAAAAAAAAAAAATCATCACAAATGGAACAATAAATAAGATCATGATGAATGGTGAAAAAAAAAATTGAAGCTATTAAAAACTTCATTTTGCTTGGATCTACAACCCACACTCATGAAAGCAATAGCCAAGAAATTAAATGACACATTGCATTAGACAAATCTGCTGAATAAGAACTCTTCAAAGTGTTCAAGAGCAAAGATACCAGTTTAAGGGCTTAGGTACACCTGACCCAAACCATGGTATTTTCGATAGCCTCATATGCATGAGAAAGTTGGACAATGAATAAGGAATACTGTAGAAGAATTGATGTATTTGAGTTATGGGGTTGGAGGAGAATATCAAATGTATCATGGACTTCCAGAAGAACAAACCAATCTCTTGGAAGAAGTGCAGCCAGAATGCTCCTTAGAAGCCAGGATGATGAGATTTTGTCTTTCATATTTCAAACATGTTATCAGGAAGGACCAATCCCTGGAGAAAGACATCATGCTCGGTAAAGTGGAGGGTCAGCATTAAAGAGGAGGACCCCCAGTGAGATGGATTGGCATGGTGGCAGCAGCAAGGGGCTCAAGTGTAACAGCAATTGTGAGGATGGCGCAGCAGTAGGCAGGGTTTCATTCTGTTGTGCAGCGGGTGACTAGGAGTCAGAACTAACTTGACAGTATCCCTCACAGGATTGTGGGAGCTGGAAAGTCCTAAATCCATGGGTCAGACTAGAGGCTGAAGACTTCTGAAGACTCACTGGTTACTGGAAAAATCCAAAATCAGCAGGTAGCAGGTCAGAGACTAGACCAGGTGAGGAGAATAGTGCAGGCTTTGTGAAAACCTCCATTTGTATCCTGGAGGTCACACCTCTAAAGGAGCCCCTCCTTCCATCTCAGAAAGTGATGACATCACATTACATTATGAAGAGCGTCCAGTGTCTGCCAGTCATCAAGTTCAGTAGTCAAGCTAAGTTGACCCAGATGACATATGAGTCTGTTAGAAGCAAGCTCCTTTGAGAAAGGCATTTCAAATATACGGGACCCTCATCTCCAGGGTCAGCAGGCCCCTGTTCTCTACCTAAACTCTTTCCCACTTTCTAGTCTTACAAAATGTGACACTGGTTCAGTCCTTCCTTACAGCTGGCCGGTCCACCGGGGCAGATCCATCAGCCCCTTTTGTCTAAATTACTTGCTCTTAAACCTGACATTCATTCGACAGAGATGCCTAGGGGTCTGCAAGACAGGGGATGTGTCAGATGGCATTACTCCTGCCTGCATCTGGAGTGATGGTCCTGTTCTTGTCCCTAGTCCTGAGTGAATCCCCCCCACTTCTTCTTGCATCCAGGGTGAGGGGCTCTCTCTTCTCCAGCATCCTGCGTGAACCTCCTGCCCTCCTCCGGTGTCTGGATTGAGAGCTTGAGAACCTGGTTCTCCTCCTGAGTTTGGGGTGAGGGTCCCACCCTCCTGCCCCATCATGAGTGAGGGGCCCACCCTCTTCCCACATCCTGAGGCCCCCACTCTCCTCCTGAGTTTGGTGGTGGGGAGGATGATGGTCCTTAGCCCAGTCCCTCTTCACTGGGTTAGGAGTGAGGGTCCCACCCTCCTCCAAGGCCTGCCAGCAGGACTTGGCTGTAACAGAGTGGGTGGGTGCATCAGTGCTGAACTGCTGGTGCGTCCAGCCTTCTTCCAGTCAGCTTTGTCCTTGCTTGCATCCACAAAGGGATGGCTAATTTGGCCACTGCAGTCCTCTTCAGAACCAGAAACATGTGGCTTCCTGAAGAGCTTCGGGTTTTACTGCAGGTTCAGCAACAGGGAGACCCATTTCCAGTGTCTCTGAATTGTTATGCAGGAGGGTGTGCCACCCCAGGCGGACACCTCAGCTGAGGCACAGGGTGGGATCCATGGGAGAGGTGTGGATCCTCAGGAGAGGGGTCCTGAGCTGCAAACGCTGAGGACACTGATTGTAGTTTTGGTTTTTAATTGATTCATCTCAGAGCCCCAGAATTCAAGGTTACTCTCCTGAGCGAATAGAAAATGGAAACAAATCGTCATTGATTTAACTGGACTGCAGAATTTTGTGTCCAATCAATGTTTGCAGCCAAACAAGCTGAGATGACAAGGTACTACGGTGGGCCGGGGTCTGGGGGTGACGGAGCTACTCCCTGGGGAGTCAGGGTGTGTGGGTGGGGAGGTTGGGGTGTCACTGTTCACACCTTCTCCTGGTGCTTAACTGGGTCTTGGAGTCTTTTCACTTTTCACAGGGACACACCTCACCCTCATTTGGTTCCTCCTGCGAGTGTCCTCATGCTCCTAACATCTTAAGATGGACACGAGGTGGGTGGACATTAGAGGTGGCCCTCCCCAGGTGGTTTCTCTGCAGAGCTGTGCCTAGAGACTACCTCTGCCCCAACACCCCCTGGGCCGTCTGCTGGGGGGCTCAGGAAATGCTCAATGGGAGTGTTGGGAGCTGTACTTCACCTTGAGAAGCTCAAACCCTAATCAAATCGGGCAGTGATGCCCTAGAGATCTGGAAGATTCAGTAAAAACACTCTGTGGAGAGGACAACAGGACAGAGAGCACTGGGAACGGAACCCAGGTGGCATTATTGGACTATTGTCACAGTTCCATGCTGGGGGGTGACTTGTCCCTGTAAATGATGAGGCTTCAGGTTGGGAGCTCTCCGGACCTCACCCTGAAGCGGGTTTTCTCTCCCCCTGACTGGTTCACATCCTTCTGTGGTCAGAACATTGTCCCCAAGTACAGGATTTTTCTACATTCTGGGAGTCGTTCCAGCAAATGATTGAAACCGCACGGTGAGAGGGATCCCCGAATGTGTAGCCAGGTGGTCAGGAGAGAGGTGGCTGGGCTGGCTGTGCTCCGGGCAGTCAGCTCAGAGCTGTCTACAATGTCTGTATTTTGTGGGGACCCTTTATCCCTCCTCAATCTGGGAGCTTCCCTCTGGAATATATTCCATTCAGCCCAATGGCTCCCCTCCATCTCCAGGAGTACTCTGGAAGGACTTGGGGTTCCTGCTGGGGTTTAGCTCCCCATGGGGTGCTGATGGCAGTACCCACAGGTTACACCCAACAAGAACCTCTCTCTACCCCTTCATGTCTTCCCAGTCCCAACTCCCCTGCACACTTGTGTGTGTGTGGGCATTAGCCTGCAGCCCAGAGTTTACAGGACAGGGTCCAGCATGGTCTCTTGGCCACCTCAGAAGGGGTCCATGCTTTTGACATTTGCCAGAAGCCGTTCAAAGCCAACAGGGAAACATAGACTGTTAGGGATTGAACTGTGCACTTGAAGAATACATGTGGAATCCTTGGCCTGGTGGCACTGTGGCTTGAGCTTTGGGCTGTTAAATGCAAGGTTAGGGTTAGGGTTAGGGTTAGGGTTAGGGTTACCAGCTACTCTGGAAGAGAAAGAGATGGTGGGCGGTCTGATTCCATGAAGGTTTACAGCCTTAGAAACCCTGTGAAAAGGTTGCACTCTGTCCGTAGGGTCACTGTGAGTCAGCACTGACCCCATAGTGATAGGGTTGGCTGGGCCCCTAAGGGTGTGGTGCTAATTATAAATAGGGTTGGGCTTTTGTTTTGTTAATAAAGATCTTCCAGAGCAGGGTGGGTCCTAAACCTGATCATAAATAAATGACATTTGAACATGAGCTACAAAAAGACCAGTAACACAGAGAGGCTGGCATGGGGGAGACAGAACTCACAAGCCAAGGATCCAAGGAATGCCTAGGGCTACTTACTGACAAGGAAGGACTCAGCACCACCTTCCTTGTCATGAGAAAATACACGTATGTTCTTTGAAGACCCCGCTGTAGTATTTGTGTTGCAGCAGTCCCAGGGAACTAAGATGCAGACTCATTGTCCCCTCATCTCCCATGAAGCACATGACCTTGGGTTTCTCTGTGAGACAATGTGGGATGTAGGGGCCACGTTCTGTGCCAGGTTAGGTGCCTGCTAACTCTGCTGGGCTGCAGTGCCCAGGGTTTGAGCGGACACTGTTCTGGGTAATGCTGTGACCAACATTTTCATAGGAGCCCCGGTGGTAGAGTGAGTTAAATGTTGGGCTGCTAACTGCAAGTTTGGCAGTTCAAATCCACCAACTGCTCTGAGAGAGAACAATGAAATTGCCTGTTCCTTTAAAGGTTTATCGTCTCAGAAACCCTAATAAAGTTTCCACCAGCTGGCCACCACAGTGTGGTGAGACCCATCCACACAGGTGAAGGTTTCCCAAGGGAAATTTCTGTCCACAGACTAAACAGATTTTGTCTCTGAATTCCTCTGTCCTCCACGGCCTGACCTATTGATTCTTGGACACAAAACAGCAGGAATCTCCAGGCTGTTGTCTGACCTACAGATTTTGAATTTGCCAGTCTCCCAAGCACATGAGCCAATTCCTCAACAGTCTTTTTCTCTGTCGCCATAGTAGATAGAGTGTTGTTAAGTGCATAACCCTGCATAGGGTTTCCAAGGAGTGGCTGGTGAGTTTGAACTGTCGACTTTGTGGTTCAAAATGACCTTGCAGTTCAGTGCTTTCTTCCATGGTGCCACACCAGACCATCGATCGAGTTGATTCTGAGCCATAGCGACCCCACTGGACAGAGAAGAACTTTCTAGGTTTTCTAAAAGACTAAATCTTTATGGAAGCAGAGTGCCTCATCTTTCTCCCTTGGAGCTGACCTTTCAGCCAGCAGCCAGTGCTGAACCCACTGCACCACCAGAGCTTGTTAGATAGTTGGAGATCCAGCCGCTTGTCGTCAAGTCTGACTCACGGTGACCTCATGTAGGTCAGAGCAGAGCTGTGCTCCCTCGAGTTTTCAGAAGTGGACCATCAACCCTTTCTTCTGAGGTGCCTCTGGGTGGACTCAAACCTTCAACCTTTAGTTTAGCAGCTGTTTGTGACAGCCAAGTCTCTTAAGTATAGACACCTCTCGTCTCAGTGCTCTGTCCCTGCAGAGGACCCTGTGCAGCTGAGAGCTCCTGGAAATGGTGACCTGCCTCCCATCATTTGTGCATCACCTGGGGAGAGAGGACTGGGCTTGTGACAGGCTGCTGGAAGCAAAGATGAATTGAACTATGACAGGGCTGTGTTTCCTGGGAGGCTGCCGTGAAGCAACTGAACTGACAGAAGATAAGCAGCTTTTAATTGATTTGCGAATCTTCAATTAAGCACAGCAGAATGCTAATTAAATAATCTCTGTTCTTTAGAGAGAGAATGCATTAAATAATTCAGCAGCATCTCTCCATAAATCACACCTTTCATCGGAATAACTGCTGAAGCAATCAGGAGGGTCCGGTAACAAACACGCCCCAAGATGCAGACTGGTTATCTTAGGGACTCTGGGACTCTGCACAAACCTGCAAACAAAGAACCCATGGAGGGCAGTGGTCTGTTACCTAGCAACGCAGCCACAGGGGAGGAGGGTTAGTGACCTAGTGGGCCATCGCTGCAGGGTGGAGCTGGCCGGTTTCCGGTAGGGCACTTGGAGGCAGCTCTGGGTAGGTTTGAACTGCCAGCCTTTCAGTCTGGAACACTTAGCCATTTGCACCCCCAGGAACTCAGCACACCCACTGTGGAGTCAGTTCCGACTTACGGAGACCCCACAGGGCAGGGTAGAACTGCTCCGTGGGGCTACCGAGACCAAGCAGACAGCCTTGTTTCTCCCCCAGGAAAGCATGCGTGTTGGCAGGCAGGCAGCAGCTGCTATAATCCCAGTCCTGTTGGCTCCTGCTCATGGTGATCCCTGTAAGAGAGAGCAAAACGAGGCCCGCTCCTGCGCCACCTTCGCTGACTGACTTGGGTTGGCCCCAATCCATTGTGGTCTGTGTGCATTTCGAGTGGCTTCCAATTTAGGAGCTCATCTTGCAGAATCCTACTGAACACTACTTTGATTTTCAGAAGTATACTGCCAGGCGTTTCTTCCTAGTCTGTTGCAGTCTGGAAGCGCCGCTGAAGTCTGTCCACCACGGGATGACCCTGCAGGCATTGAAAATATAGAGGCATAGCTTCCAGACTCACAACAACACATACGTCCCCACAGTGGGACAGACTGACAGACAGGTGGTGGAGGCAGTATGGTAGTTGCTTTTTAGTGTCTTTTCATTTCTGTTGACAGAGTCTTAGTCAGCCAATTGGAGAAATAATGACTTTTGAATGAGCCATTTTCCCCTGTATTTGAGGAACCTGCGTGTTCTGTCATAATTAGCAGTTTTCTTTCATTCTTTTTGCTTCTCCAGCAAAGTGATATTTTAGCTATTAAATGTTTGACACTTTAATGTGAATTTTGATGAGAAGTTCCAGGGTGCACAGGATTCTGTGGGAAGACTGGCTTTATATGTGAAACTCACATAAAGTCTTTCAATTTTTGTTGGTGAGTAAGGCTCTGATGTGTCTTCTAAGGGTTGGTGGTGGTTACCCAAGATTGTTTATTTATTTATTTTTTAACAAGGCTATAAATCTTTTTTTTTTTTTTCTTAAATGTTTTATTGTGAATTATGTGATAGTTTACATGGGAGAACATTAGTTTTACATTCATTCTATCGCATATATCGTCTCATTGCCATGGTTACAATCCCCTCCAAGCAATCCTTCCCCGTACCCCCCACAGTCGCTCTCCCTCTCTGGATCTAAAGTCTCCAGCTGCTCCATCTCTCCACGTCATCATCTCTGGCTACATTTCAGGCATCACTGCTTCTCTGGGTAGG
>NW_006408832.1:1717789-1723694 GCF_000296735.1 Chrysochloris asiatica
TTTTGTTCTGCTGTGCATAAGTTTGCTATGGGTCGGTACAGACTCGATGACACCTAACAGCAGCAGTATTAGGCAAGATGAAAACTATACAGTGTGGGGGGGGACTCCATCTTCCCCCACACACTATTAAACTAAACTCCCTCTTGAAACCTTGTAAGCCAGTCACTTCATACCTTTATCACCCCCTCATTTTAGGTAGCCAATGTCTAAGTTGCCTGTCCCTATCTACCCTGTGTACAGAGGGGATAGCATTGATCCTTGATGTGAAGACTTTTTCCCTCTCTGTTGATATTCTGAGCTACTACCTCCATGAGTATAGGTCAAGTTCATCAAATTGTAGCAATTCTCTCTTGTTTCTTTTATCGAAAATTGTTTTTTCTTTTTATCTTCCTTTAGTTGAGTTCTGATTATTAAGACATCAAGGCTAGGTCAAATGGGTACTGTCTGCCAGTTTGGGTGTTCTTGTGCTGAGAGTGTGTATCTTTATGGGAGCAGACAGCTTCATCTTTCTGCTGCAGAACAGCTGGTGGGTTTGAACTGCTAATCTTGAAGTTATCAGCCCAATGCTTAACCCACTATACCATCATGTTCCTTAGAGCAATAAAAAGCTAAAGAGTAATAAATAGCCAAAGTATAACCAAATATATGATGTCAGAATTAAGACAAAAAACAACAGGCCTGTCAATAAATGTAAATGAACTAAATTAATGCATTAACAAAAAGATTCTCTGATTACAAACAAAATTCAATATGAGCACTAGAGGCAAGACTCAGATGCCCAAAGGGCAAACCTCACAGACATAGTAGATAACCAAGAATGTGGGGAATCAGGTGTCCAGGTAAATTCAGGGTATTGGACACCCCACTGGATACAGACTTCACAACTGCAGATGGAGGGTGTGTGCAAATTGTAACAGAGACCAGTCATAAATACCTGGGCTCCAAGTATCAGCACAGATTCATCCTGCAAAATCTCCAGGAAGTATAAGAGAAACAAAGTCAGCACTTTCATCTCCAATTCCCAGCACAGGATCACAATGACTCCAGAAGGTAGAGCTGTTTGATACGTCTGCTGTCATGTGTGTCTACTCTCCCAAACCTTGCTGCCAGTTTAAAAAGTAAAAAATAATGTTTATTCAAGTGACACCTCGTATAATTTCCCTGTAAAATTGTCAAGCCATTTAGAAGCGAGCAGGGACTTTTCTAGCCCACCTGTACTGTCGCTGCTCTAACACAAGCTCCACTTGTGGTGACTTTAAAGGACAGAAATTTGTTCTCACCATTTTGGAGACTGGAAGTCCAAACCAGGGTGTCGGGGATGCCAGTATCCCTGTGTGTTCCTGGGGTCGTTGGCTTGTAGACAATCCTCACATGATACATTCCCCTTCTCACACTTGCCACGTGTGTCTCTGTATCTAATCTGCTTTATTTTATAACTTAGAAGTGATTAAGCTAGGGCCCCTCCTTACATTGGTATAGCCTCATTAACATGTAAGGAAAACCTTATGCCCAAACATGATTGTATCCACAGGTACAGGGGTTAAGACTCTAGCACATAGGTTTGGGGGATGCCATTCAATTCATAACCTGTTATACAGATTTCGGGGGATCTGGTGACAGAGGCTGAGAAGGAGTCGGCCCCTAAAGTTCTCAAGACATATTTGTTTCATGGGGATGTTCTGCTTAGGTTTAGGAGGTAGAGGGTTTAGGAGGTCTCTGTCTTTCCCTACTCAACCTTGACCTTGGGCGATCATCCACGAATGGCCCAGCATGATGGGACAGGAACAACAGACCCTAAAATGAACCTGCTCTCTGGGGTCAGGGTGTGAGCACCCAGGAAGGGAGGGTACTGGCCTAGAGAGATTGGGGACAGGCTGGTGAGTGGTGGGGCTTCAAGGGAGACAGGAGGACCCCATTTCTCAGTGAGTGGGTGTGTGGAGGGGAACTGGGGCAGCAGCAGAGGTCCCCAGAGCCTTGTTGGGAAGAAGATAAATTGTCGACCTTTGAGGCCCCCACAGATCAGGGTGGACTTCATGCTGGTGTGTGTGGCTCCAAGTCACTCTTCAAAGGACTCCAGCTGTCCATTTCCAAGGGCAGTGCCCGGAGCAGGATGTCAGCAGCCTGACCTCCTAGCTAGGGTGGTCTTGAAGCTTCTTACCTTCAGGAGGCCTCAGCCCGGGGCCCTCAGGTGTGAAAGGAGGATGAGTGTCCTGGTCTCTCCTCAGCAAGGTAACAGGACTCAGGGGCTCAACTAGTATTGAAAACCCCACAGAACCACACAGAGCCTGTTACCTTTTCAAAGTGTGCAGGTAATCCAGACCAAGAATGGTAACACGTAATAAATGGTATGGTTGCCAACACGTTAATCAATTCTTGGTAAATGTTATAAAATGCCTTCTTCTGGGGCATTTCCATTGAACAGAAAAATCCTCAAAGCTAATAATGCTTTATTGTTTATTACGTCAATATTCATTGCAGCCCATTATTTTGACTATTTCCCCCTTCCAATGAACCCTGCTCCTTGCTGACAGGAAAGGCCCAGTGTTTCTGTCATCTCTGCTTCTGTTTGGAGGTAGAAGTGCCACCGTTACGTATTGTCCCTACAGTGTCCTGGACCATCACAGAAGTGCACTGTGAAGACACCTGCTCACAGACCACGGAGAAGCAGGATCGGAGCTACATGTGGTTTACGTGCCCCTGTGAGCTGACTGGATCATCTCTGCGTTATTACTGGACTTGTGTCCCTTGAAAAGATTGAAAGATAAGGTCTTTAAGACAGGATTGAAATGTCTTTCTTTCTTCTTTTCTTGAACATAAAGAAACTGCTAAGTTCTTTGAGGGTTCCTTCTTCCCCAAATAAATATTAATGATAAAAGCACACTTCCAGCTAATGAGCGTGCTGATGGAGATGCTGCCACTGCTGATTTATGGAATTGCTTGAATTGCAATTGTGAGACTTGAAAATGATTTATGAAAGTCTTGGACTTGGAGTTCAGTTTGGAATTGTGTAGGATCAGGATGGGGGCTAGCCCTGGACCTTTCCAGAAACAAGAACAGCAGCTTCTCTTATGAGCAGGATGTGAGCCACCCTGAGGAACAGTGAACCAGGAAACGCTTGGGACAGAAGAAAGTTTTGTAGGATTGGGGACTTCAAAACATCCATAGAAAAATTCCAGTTTGGTTTAGTTTCACGTTTCCATGAACTTTTGGAAGTCTCCTCATTTGCTTGTGCTTGCTTTGAATAAACTTGTAATTTTGGAATAGTTTTAAATTTACAGGGAGTTATGAAGAGGGTACCACATCCGGTTTCTCCACCACTAACATCTTGCCGTGCTGTGCTGTATTGGTCATAACTTAGAGAAAGGTACTGGAGTACTGCTGTTAACTCAGCTACAGATTTATTTGGGTTTCATCAGTTTCTCCATGAATGTCCTCTTCCTGTTCTAGGGTCCCACCTAGGACACCACTACTCCGATGTGTAGCAGCCTTTCAGGCTTTCCTTATGTTCCACCACTTTGACAATCCTGAGGAATACAGTTCAGGTACCCTGTAGAGAGGACAAAGTCAAGTATTATGGTGGAATGTGCAAATATCTGGCATTAGAAAACAAAAAAGGAAGAACACACTCAACATTCCTCAAACTGAAAGAACTGAAGAAAAAAAAGACAAGCCTTGAGCTGCAATATTGAAAGATTCTAGGAGAACTATTGAACAATGCAAGATATATCAAAAGAAGATGGCAGAAATACACAGAATCAATGTAACAAAAATAATTTTCAATCATTTCAAGAGGTGTCATAGAATCAGGAATCACTGTTTTTAACATTGAAGACAGTGAAAACATTGACAAAAAATAAGACTCCAGGAATGATGGAATACAAATTGAAATGTTTCAACAAATTGATGCAGCACTCGAGGCCATTGCTTGTATATGCCAAGAAATTTGAAGGCAATTACCTGATCAACTGATTCATATTTATGCACATTCCAAAGAAAAAAGGTGACCCAATAGGATAAGGATGTCATCAAACAATATTAATATCACATGCAAACAACATTTCACTGAATGCAGGATTACAATGACAAGGAGCTGCCAGAAATTCAAGCCAGATTCAGAAGAGAATGTGGAGTGAAGGACATCATTGCTGATGTCAGATCCATCTTGGCTAAAAGCAGAGAATACTAGGAAGATGCTACCTGCATTTTATTGACTATGCAAAGGCATTAGAATATGTGGATCATAATACACTATGGACAACATTGAGAAGAATGGGTGTTCCAGAACACTGAATTGTGCTCATGAAGAATGTCTACATAGACCAAAAGGCAGTAATTCAAAGCAAACAAGGGGATTTAAACCTGAATGGTTTAAAATCAGGAAAGATGTGTGCCAGGGTTGTATCCTTTTACCAAATGTCTGTATGATGAGCAAATAATTAGAGAAGATGGACTGTTGGAAGAATAACATGGCATCAGGATTAGAGGAAGACTCATTAACAACATGTGCTTTGGAGATGACACAACCTTCACTTTGCTTGTTGGAAGCAAAGAGGACCTAATACTGTGATGAAGATCAAAGACTATAGCCTTCAGTATGGATTGGACTTCAATATAAAGAAAACAAAAATCCTCTCAACTGGGCCAGCAAATAGTTTCATAGTTAATGGAGAAAATACTGAAGTTGTCAAAACTTTAATTTGTTTGGATCCAGAATCAGTGCTTATGGTATTGCATTCGGCAAATCAGCAGCAAAAGATCTCTTTAATGTGTTAAAGAGCAAAGATGTCAGTTTGAGGACTAAGGTGTGCCTGACCCAAATCATGATATTTTCAGTAGCCAATATGCATGTGAAAGTTGGACAATGAAGAAGAAAGACTGTAGGAGAATTGATGCATTTGAGTCCTAATATTGGTGAAAAATATTGAAAGTCCCACGGACTGCCAGAAGAACAAACAAATCTGTGTTGGAAGAAGTCCAGCTGGAGTGCTCCTTAGAAGTTAGGATGGCCAGACTTTGTCTTTTATACTTTCGACATGTTATCAGTAGAGATCAGTCTCCGGAGAAGGATAGCATGCTTGGTAAATTGGAGGGTCATCAAAAAGTGGAAGACCCCTAATGAGATGGATTGGCACAGTGGCAGCAGCAATGGGCTCAAGCTTAACAGCAATCGTGAGAATGACGCAGGACTGGGCAGGGTTTCATTACATTGTGCATAGAGTTGCTATAATTTGGAACAAAAACAATATTGTAGATTGTTCCTTTCTCAGTAACAATTGCACATTATTCCTTTAAGGAATGGTTGGGTGGGAAATAAGCTGTGCCTTCCGGAAGAGGAACAACTACATGTGTTAGCTGGAGTTCTTCAGTAAGAAAGTTTTCTATCTCCCATCTATTCATCTATTCATTCATCCAATCATTTATTCACATCACTATGGATCATGACAGAGAACTTCCAGAGGTTCAAGTCGGATTCAGAAGAGGATGTGGAATGAGGCATATCATTGCTGATGTCTAATGGATCTTGACTAAAAGTAGAGAATATCAGAAAGATACTTACTTGTGCTTTACTGACTATGTATGATCGACAGTGTGGATCATGACAAGCCGTGGACAACATTGTGGATAGAGTATTCGGGAACACTTAATTATGCTCACAAAGAACCTGTACATAGACCAAGAAGCAATTGTTTGAACAAAACAAGGGAACACCAAATGGTTTAATATTAGAAAAGGTGTTTATTATTTCACCTTACTTATTCAATCTGTACAGTGAGCAAATAATCCCAGAAGCTGGATTATATGAAGAAGAACATGGCATCAGGATTGCAGGAAGACCCATTAACAACTTGTGATATGCAGATGACACAACCTTTCTTGCTAAAAGTGATGAGGATATCAAATACTT
>NW_006408832.1:1724655-1727978 GCF_000296735.1 Chrysochloris asiatica
CAGCTTTCTACAAGCCTGTGCTGTAAGTCTGTCCTGTTGTTGGTGTGTCCTGGGACCCTTTTGTAGCTTCACACGTGCTTGCTTTCTGTGTCTGAGGTCATGCAGTTAAGAGCACTGGCTCTGCCTCAAGCCCAGGGAAAGAGCAACAGAACCGTGAGCAAATAAAGGGTCCAAAAAACCCAACGGGGTAAAAATGGAACCGTCCTCAGGGAAGATGAAATTGGAAAGTTTGGGGGAAAGCAGCCTCAATAATGAGAAGTCTGCCCAGGCTTGTCAAGAAGCAGATGATTATTAACAGAGCAGGACTGAGCCCCTCGGGCTGACATTATTAACAGAGCAGGACTGAGCCCCTCGGGCTGACGGAACTAGGCCACTGTGGGTGGAGTCTCTCAGAGCACAAGAGGCAGCTGAGCCAGCATCCTCAGACCCACTGACCCGGCAGCCCAGCTACACAAGCACCTGACAGGGGAGGAAGCGGAACTGATGGAGTGGAAAAGTGACCCAGAGAGCTGACTTCATGAATAATGGGAGGACCAGAACGCTGAGAAGACCAGCACAGGTAAGCAGATAAGAAAACAAAAGCAGTTTCCTGGGTCAGTAATTTGACTCACTGATATGCAGGGCGTGGCCACATCCCCATCTTCCAGCAATTTCCTGGGGAAGGCTGTCCCTCTGCATATACCTGGGCAATCAAGCTGAGTGCAGGGACATGCCAGGGGCCCAAATCTGGAACATCCCAGGACGTGCTCCACTTTTGTGGAGCAGAGGGGCTCAGAGACACAGGGTCTGAGCTCTTCTATGAAGGCAGGGAGGACAGAACCCAGTGCTGCCCACAGAGTGGATGGCCTTGCTGGTGAATTTCACATGCTGCTGTTTGGGTGGACACTTCCAGTCTAGATGTTGATGTGATGGTGTTTTCATTGCCCAGTCCAGTACTATACTTACAACTGTTACCTTTGAACCCTTTACTCCTGTCACTGCACCAGTCCAGCTTGTTGGGGGTCTTCCTCATTTTTGTTGACCTTCCACTTTGCCAAGCATTCTGTCAATTCCTGAAGCTTTGTCCACAGTGCAGCTTGGACAACTTCCTCCAGTACTATAGGCTCTTGATCAAATGCTACCTCTTGAAATGGTTAAACATCGACCATTTCTTATTGGTACACTGACTCTGTGTGTTCCTTCCATCTTCTTTTGATGCTTTCTGCACCATTCAATAATTTGCCCATAGAATACTTCAAGATTACAAATTGAGGCCTGATTTTTTCCCTCAGTGCTCTCAACTTGAGAAAGAGTATATTCTTCTATTTTGGTTTTCTGACTCTAGGTCTTTGCACATTTCATTATAATATTGGACTTCTCTCTTCTTGAGCTGCCCTTTGAAATCTTTTGTTCACCTCTTTGACCTCCTCATTTCTTCTATTTACTTGAGTTTGTTAATGCTCAAGAATAGGTTCCGTTTTTGTCTCTTCCTTCTTTCCTGTCTTCTTAATGACTTCTTGCTTTCTTCCTATATTATATTCTTGATGTCATCCCACAACTCTTCTGATCTTTGGTCATTGGAGTCTAATGCATCAAATCTGTTCTTGTGATGGTTTCTAAATTCAGGTGGAATATATTCAAGGTCATATTTTGTTTTGTAAGCCTTTTGAAAGTTTCTTCAGCTTCAGCCCAAACTTGCTCATGAGCAATTGATGGATTGTTCAACAGTTGACCCTTTGCCTTGTTTGGGCCAATTATATTGATTTTTCCCACGGTTTCTCTCCACAGATGTAGTCAGTTTGATTCCTGTGTATTACAACTGGTGAGTCCCACATGTATAGTCACATTTTATGTTTAAAATAGGTACTTGCAATGAATAATCAGTGAATAAGTCATTGGTCTTGCAAAGTTCTATCATTTGGTCTCCAGCATCGTTTCTGTCACCAAGGCCATATTTTCCAACTACTGACCATTGCTCTTTGTTTCCAACGTTTGAATTCCAGTTGCCAGTAATTATCAGTGCATCTTGGGTCAATTTCAGACTTAAGAAATTTTATTTTGGGTCAATTTTATTATAACTATCTTTAGTGGTTGAAGTGCACATTTTAATAATAGTGGTATAAACTTTCTTTTTTATAGGTGTGTGGATATTATCCTATCACAAACAGCACTGTACTTCAATATAGATCTTGAAGTGTTCTTTTATGATTAAATGTGACCCCATTCTTCATTTATTTGTCTTTGCAGGCATAGTAACCATTGATTTTCCAACTCAAAATGGCTAATGCCTATCCATTTCAGCTCATCAGTGCCTATGCCATCTATTTTTATGCATCCCATCTCATTATGACAGCTTCCAATTTTCCTTGATCATACTTCATGCGTACCATGTTCCAATTATTAATGGTCTTTTACAGTTATTTGTCTTTATTTTGAGTTGTGTTCCTTCAGCATGCGAAGGTCCTGAAAGCTGAATCCATTCGTGTCATTATGATCAAGTCTTCTCTGAGGAGACAGCTCTTCCTCAGTCATATTTTGAGTGCCTTCCAACCTAAGGGGCTCATCTTCTGGTATAGCATCTGACTATGTTTACTGTTGTTCATAATGTTTTCATCTTTCTGCACTGTATGTGACAATGTTCTGCTATTGTTAATTGGGTTTTCAGTGACTAACCATTCAGAAGTAGTCTGTCTCTCCTTCTTCCTAGTCTGTCTTTGGAAGCTCTGCTGAAACCCGTCCTCCATGTCTGACCCTGCTGGTGTTTAAAATATGGGTAGCTTCCAGCATCACAACAGCACACAAGCCAACACAATATGACAACTTGATAGCTGAATGATGATACGGTCTATTGGACTCAAGCAAAGCAAACACCCTAGATTATTTGGGAAGCTGTGTCAGTTGAAACCCTTAAGCAGCAAAGCAAACTATGATCTAGATATCCTGCCTGAGTCCCCAGTCTGCTGCCTGCTCACAGACTTTGGACTGAAGACTGCTGGAACGACTAACCTGTCTTCTGAGTTGTGAGTTTTGGACTTCCCAGTCTCCACGATCACATGGCCCAATTCCTTAAAAGAAATCCTTCTCTGTATAGATGTGTATACAGGGTCCTGGTGTGGCATTGGAAGGTCAGCCCTGGACTGCTAACCACAACGTTGCTGGTTCACATCCACCAGCTGCCCCTTGGGAACCCTAATACAGGGTGGCTATGAGTCAGTACTGACTCAATGACACTTACCAACAACAATATATATGTATATACATATTCATATAAGTGAAGAGGACTTGAAACATTTACTTATGAAGATCAAAGAGCACAGCCTTCGGTATGGATTACATCTCAATGT
>NW_006408832.1:1729323-1747721 GCF_000296735.1 Chrysochloris asiatica
GCTATGAGTTGGAACCTACTCCATGGCACACCGCCACCATATATCAATATAAATGTAAGGTCTTGTGTTTTTGTTGTTGTGTATCGTTGAGCTGGTTCTGACCCATAGTGATCCTGTACAGGGTTTCCAAGGAATGACTAGTAAGCTTGAACCAATGACCTTGCAGTTCAAATAGACTTTTAAGTGTAGCTCATTAACCCACAGCACCAGATCAGGAGTCCCTCTCTCTCTCTATATATATATATATACATAAAATCCTGACCTCTATTTCTTGGTCTCCTTGGGGGGTGCAGACAGTGACAATGTTTGTCTGCAAATGGAAAGTTTGGAGGACATTAATGAGAGATGACAATCAGATGCTGTCTGTGAACATCATTGGGACCGTGGACCCCTGAAAGTTACACAGTTATTTGGCATTATTAGTAGAGGTTATGTCCTATAATGTCACCACAAATGTTGAATTAAAGGGTGCTTGTCCTCTGCTCTGAGGAACACTGGTGCTACAGTGGCTTAAGTGCTGGGATGCTAACCACATGTTTGGGGGGTCACATCCAGCAGCTGCTCTAAAGGAAAAGCTGAGGTTGTCTGCGTTTGTGAAGACTGGCAGCCTCTGAAAACCGACATAGCCGTTCTGCTCTGGACTCGTGAGGTGGAGTTGACTGGATGGTCAGAAGTTTTGTTTTTCTGAGCCACTGCTCTAGGGGAAATGCAAGGGTAGGGTCTTGTGAGCCTTTAGCCACAACATTCTCATCAGTTGATCTGTATGCAAACTTGTTTTATATGGGCTTCTGTTTGCGACATCTTATTTAATATATATTGCTGTTCATTATTGAACAATGAACTCACAACCAACAGCATTGTAACTTAAATCCGAATGAAGGTCAACGTGCATTTCCTCCACAAGGTACACCCCGGACTTCTCGTGTTTAGGAACATTAGACAGCACTTCAGCATGATGCTTGGAGGTCATTTTAAACAACAAAATTGTCAACAAAAAACACTAACATGTGACATTTGAATTATGGCGTTGGCAGAGAATGTTCAGAATATCATGGACTGCCAGAAGAACAAACATATATGTCTTGGAAGAAGTTCAGCCAAATGTTCCTGAGAAGCCAGGATGGCGAGACTTGGTCTCATGTACTTTGGACATGTTTTCAGGAGGGACCAGTTCCTGGAGAAGGACATCATACTTGGTAAAGTTAGAGGGTCAACGAAGAAAAGGAAACCCCCCAACAAGATAGGTTCACACAATGGCTGCAACAATGGGTGGAAACAGAGCAATAATTGTGAGAATGGCCCAGGCCCAGGCAGTCCTGCTGCGCATAGTGTCGCCATGTTAGAACTGACTCGAGAGCACTAACATCAACTTAACTGAGGAATGGACGCTTGTTCGCAGCAGGAGAGCTCAAGCAAGAGACCGAGTGTTGTCTTGTTGGACCTTACCTGGGTGTCTCACCTCCTTCACTGCTCTGGGTGACCTTGGAAATGCTGTCATTACGGATATTGGGTGATGAATAAGTTTTAGTGAGGTGGGAATCCACAAGCCAGGATCGACCTGAGTTAATATTTAGGGGTTAATTGAAGGTGTTTGAGTGTAGACTGTGAATTTGGCATTTTTCAGTCAATGTGAAATTGCTCAGATATGAGAGTGGCATTCTGGCTTTGTTGGAGAGTGTCTTTGTTTTTGTGGGAACACTCTGAGATCATTAGGGGTGAAATGTTCATGCTGTCTGAAGCGCATTTTCTAATTGTTCAGAGTGTAAAATGCCATGACAGGTGCATGCATAGGTAGAGACTGAACGCTAATGGTTGAACCTAAGGGAGCTCTAGGTGGGCATTCATTTTATATATATAAATAGAGTCCTGGTGTGGTACTGTGGGTTAATGTGCCAGACTGCAAAGCCATTTGCACAGCAAGGTCGGCGGCTCAAGCTCACCTGTGGCTCCTTGGAAACCCTATACAGGGTCGCTATGGGTCGGAACCGACTCAATGACACTTCACAACAACAACAACAACAATTCATTATATAATCTCTCAACCTCTGTACTGCTTCAACATTTTCCCAAATTAAACAAGTCAAACTATATAAAACCTGAAATTCTTCTGCAAAAAAAAATTGGAAAGGATATATTTATCTTTGTTCCTAAAAAGTTTTGCGTAATTCCAGTACTGATGGTTTACTGTTGTAACCTGCTTTGGAATTTAGTATCATTTCATTTGAGTTCAGGATAGAGTCACATATTCCTACCCACTTTATTTACTGCTGGGAGTAGGTGTGAGGAAATAGATCTAAAGGGGTGCTGTGGATTGAATTGTGTTCCTCCAAAATACGTATTATGAATCCTAAACTTTGTATGCAACAACAACAACTGCATCTGGGACTGGACTGTCTTTGTTATGTTAATGAGGCAGGATTAATGTAGTTGATGTCTCCAGCCATTCTCTAATGAGATACAAATGAATTGACTAACCTAGCAGACTGGGCAAACAGAGATGCCAAGATGTGATCACCAGCCAGGCTCCGAAGCTTCCTCCAGAGCGTTCCCCTGGAGCTGGCACCCTGAATTTGGACTTTCGCCTCCTAATTGTTAGAAAATCAATTTCTGCTGTGCAGCAAAGCTGTGGACCCGACATTGGCCTTGGTGTGGGGCTACAGGATAGCACTGGACTGATAATCTCAAGGGCATCAGCAGCTCCTCAGAAATCCTACACAGGGTCTGTGAGACAGAACCAACTCCACAGCACTTCACAATCATGAAGGAAGGAGGAGAATCACCGTCAGCATCAGCCCAAGGCCAGTTCATGTGAGGAGGAGGCCAGACGTGCTTCCTCCGCCAACCTTTTTATTTTTGTTTATTCTAACCCTAGCTGTCCTTCCCATGGTACTTTTCACTCAGCTAGGTGTGATAGATAATTCGTTGCAGTGACCACCCCGGACTCACAGACCATATCCACAGTTAGGGAGTTTGTTAGGGAAGAGCTGTTAGGGGCCTTTGAGTAGATGCTGACTCATAGTGACCCTGCATAGGGGTTCTGAGGAGTGGCTGGTGGGTTTGAACTGCTAATCTAATCTTGTGGTTAGCAGTCCAGTGCGTACCCTACAGCGCCACACCAGGACTCCATT
Organism: Chrysochloris asiatica; assembly: GCF_000296735.1. NCBI lineage: Eukaryota > Metazoa > Chordata > Mammalia > Afrosoricida > Chrysochloridae > Chrysochloris > Chrysochloris asiatica. Next base: position 1,732,452 of record NW_006408832.1, read on the forward strand.
AGGGAAGTTGGTGCTGTTAAATGCTCTTGAGTTGGTTTGGAAGCAGCGACCCTGCATAGGGGTTCTGAGGAGTGGCTGGTGGGTTTGAACCACCAACCTTGTGGTTAGCAGTCCAGTGCTGATCCTACAGTGCCATTTGTTGGTGCTGCCGAGTCGGTTCCGACTCATAGCAACCCTAGAGTTTCTGAGGCTGTAAATCTTCACAGGAGCAGAAAGTCTCATCATTCTCCTGCGGGGTGGCTGGTGGGTTCGCACCATGGTCCGTGTGATTCACAGTCCAGTGCTTATCGTAAGGAGCCATGTGGTGGTAATGTGCCGTGAAGTCAGTTCTGACTCGAATCGATCCTGCGTAGGGTTTCCGAGGCTGTAAATCTTCATGGGAGCAGAAAACCTCATGGTTCTCCCGTGGAGCTGCTGGTAGTTTCTGATTGCTGAGCTGGAGGCTAACAGCCTGACTCATAAGCACTATGGTCCCAGAGCTATCCTTTAACGTGCCATACTCAGCACGTTACAGTTCAGGCTCAGAAAGCTCAGGAGGCAATATTTTGGTCACAACCACTTCCTCTCAGCCGGATCGGCAGGCACATTTCTCTCTGGTCCTCACCTCTCCACTGCCCACCAGTCTGCCCTCACTCCCGCTTAAGGAAATGTTACACAGCTTGGGTAGCTCTGTCCGTTAATCATTCAAAGTACCCCACTCTGCCAGGAAGCCTGCCTGAAGGCACACAGCTGTCTTGCTCCAGGGACGAAGAAGCCTACATTCCATCTGGTTCTGCTATGACCGCTTCTCTACAGCTACCTTCTCCATCTCTGGGGTCACAGCTCTCTGTCTCCTGGATCAAGGCAGTGCTGAAGCCTCTGGTGTGGCCCACTAAAGTCTACAGTCGTGGCAAAACGGAGCACTCTCCACATTAAAGGTTGGCAGTTCAAATTCATCAGCCACTCCTCAGAAACTCTATACAGGGTTGCTATGAGTCACAACCAACTCGACAGCACTTAACAACAGCGACAACAACAACCGCCACAAGGACCCCTAGTGTGGCACTGTAGGATCAACACTGGACTTCAAATCTCAAGGTCGGCACATCTGCAGGATCCCTATGAATCGAAAATGACTCCATGGCACATAAGGACAGCAAGGACTCCACAGGGGTGCCAAGCCCATGATTTACCCTATTAACGAGATACTCAATTCCTTTGGTTGGCCACAAGCACCTTGTATCTGCATAGTCCTACCCAGCCATTTTGGAGTCCTGGTGTGGCGCTGTGGGTTAATGCGCCAGATTGCAAAGCTGTTTGAACTGGAAGTTTGGAGATTCAAGCTCACCAGTTGCTCTTTGGAAACCCTATATGGATCGCTATGGGTCGGAACCTACTCGATGGCACATAACAACAACCACAACCACAACTCAGTCATTTTAAGGAGCCCTGGTAGAGTAGTGGATTGTAAGCTGGACGGTTAAGCTCAGGGTTAGTAGTTGGAATCTACCAGTCGCTCCTGTAGAGACTGACAGCCTTGGAAACGCCGTACAGGGTCACTATGAGTTGGAACTCACTTCGTGGCAGACCACAACCACCACGCAGTCACTGGGGAGCGTTGTGGCTCTGTATGGTAAGTGTTGGATTGCCAACCACAAGGTCAGTTGTTTGAGTCCATCAGCTGCTCTGTGGGAGAAAGATGACCAGTCTTGGAAGCCCTATACAGGTCGCTATGAGTTGGAACTGACTTTAGGTCACTTTAACAGAACAATAATCCAGTCATACAATTTACAATTTACATGATTGTCTATGGCTAGATGGGTCAGAGTAGGTCATTCACTGCACCCCCATTGTTAAAGCCCACCCCCTCCCCCCAGCCCTGAGTGCTGTTTCTGTGGCAGCAGCACCAGAAAGCTAAGACAGAGACAGAAACAAATCCTGCTCCACACTCAACTGTGTACAATGAAATCGGGAGAGGGCGGCACACAGTCCAGGGAGTGTGTGACTGAAATGATCTGAATGAAGCTAAAGTCCAGTCACTGTCCCAAACCATTAAATGATGGGCGGTGATGAAAGAACATAAGAATCTGTTTACATAATGATTTACATTATGACAGGCATTTGCATTGCAAATCTTGGGAAAATTCAGTGCACTTCAGATAGTTCAGAATTTACTAGCTATGAGACTTTTTCAGTAAAACAGCTTGTCTTTATAGTTAAGGTAGTTGTACACACACATATTTGTGCTATAGATGCCCATAGACACTGACACACACACAAGGGTGTTCTATAGAAGGGCATAACCCACTTAGACACATACCTGTCTGTTCTATAGAAGGTCTCCAGCGCTGCCTAATGATATGAAAGACACGAGCAAACCCTGGCTTCAGACTCACTCTGGCGTCCCGTGCTGAGCTGCACACAAAAGAACAGACAGCACTGTCCTGAAGTCTGACAGTGACTTTCGAGTGCAATTTCATTTTGGGAGATTTGGAATTATACTCCAGATGCACAGATACGACCACCAACTTATTCCTAGAGGCAGTGATCTCTAAGTACAGAAGAAGACTGTATCTGAGAGCATGTAGGTCTTTTCTTGATGGGCTTTCTGACAGCTCAGGACACCTGTGTGACCTGTATGTTTGACATTGCATGTTTGACATTGCTGTCCCCACCAGCCTTCAGTCGTGACACTGAGACGCGAAGCTGCCTCGTTCTGCTCTTCTTTGCTGGTAAATAGCATTGCTTCCCTGTTTACAGGAAACTTGATGGTGCAGTGGGTTAAGTGCTGGGCTGCTAATCACCAAGTTGGTGGTTCAAATCCACTAGCCACTCCACAGGAGAAAAATGAGACTGTCTGCTTCCAAAAGATACACAGGTTTGGAAACCCTAGGGAGGGTCACTATGAGTCAGAATTCACTTGACGGCAGTACATTTGGGTTTGGTTTTGGTGCTGTTTACAGGAGCACTGGTGGTGCAGTGAGTTAAGCCTTGAGCTGATACCCTCAAGGTCAGTGGTTCAAACCCACCAGCTGCTCCTTGGGAAAAAGATGAAGCTACCTTCTTCTATAAAGATGCACAGTCTCAGAAACCCTATGAAGGGCTGTTATGAGGGGAATTGGCCTGGTGGGACTGAGTTTTGGTCCGTGTTTAGGAGCCCTAGTAGCACAGTGTGGTGTTGGAGGAGAATATTGAAAGTGCCATGGGCTGCCAAAAGAACCAACAGATCTGTGTTGGAAGAAGTGCAGCCAGAGTGCTCCTTGGAGGCCAGGATGGCCAAACTTCGTCTCTTATAATTTGGACATACTGTCAGGAGGGACCAGTCACTGGAGAAGGATATCATGTTTGGTAAGGTGGAGGGTCAGAGAAAAAGAGGAAGACCCCCAATGAGATGTATTGGCAAAGTGGCAGCATCAATGGGCTCAAGCGTGACAACTGTAGTGAGGTTGGCCCAGGACTGGGCTGTGTTTTGTTCCGACTTGATGGAACCTAACAACAACAACAACAACAACAACAACAACAACAACAACAACAAGAAGTAGCACAGTGGGTTAAGTGTTTGACTGCCAACCTTAAGGTCAGTGGTTCAAACCACCCGCTGTTCCATGGGAGAACAGTGAGGCTGTCTGTTCCCATGGACATTTACAATCTTGGGAACCTGTGGGGGTCGCTGTGCTCTGTCCTGCAGAGCGCATGAGTTGGGCCCCACTTGATGGCAGTGGGCGGGGCCCCTGTGTACACAGTGCAGTTCATACACGTGTCCATGTGTGAAGCTGTTAATGGTCAGGGAGCAATGTTACAGCAGAAACATTTGATTAAGATCACGGCTGCACAAAGACGGGGGTATGCACCGGAAACTGATTAATTACAAAACAGCCCCCAGGATATTGTCACTTGTGTCTCTCCCCCCCCACCCCCCAATGTTTTCCTTACCACACATGAAATAATACTAAAGGCTATATCTCCACAGTCTTTCCAAATGCGGTTCTGCCTGCATGGATTTTCACAGTCCTGGGAAAGTCAGTGACGATTTGCTTATCTGGAGAATTTAGTCTGGTTCTCTCTGAGATTCAGTGTAACGTGTGCTCCAGAAATTTCACAACAAGCAGGGATATCAGCAAATCAAGGCAGAGAGGTGGGGGTGGGGTGGGGGAGAGGGTGAAAGAGGTGGAAGGCGCTGAGGTGAGAGGAGAGTCTGCGTGCTTTCTGATGTCACGCCCACACCTGAAATCTGTGTCTACTTCAGTATAGAAACAGATCCCAGAATGTTCTCTGTGGGGGTGCAAAACTCTTCTGAGATTCTGATGACAGCTCTAGATGCCTTTCTTGGGAACACGGAGACTGCACGGATGAGGCTGGAAAAAGCTGAGCCTTTGTTGCAGAAGTTCTGAGTTTCTTTGATGCCTGCATCTTCTCTAATCACTTCAGGAACATTCCAGCCTGTGGGGATGACTGGCTGTCCCAGGAGGGGTTGCTTAGGGCTATTGTTGCTAAGAGCTGTGGACTCCGTGGGCTGTACTCACACACAAAGCAGCTCTTGTCACCTCTGTCTTCAGTTAGGACGGCAGCTGCTTCTCTGCTGCCAGGACAATTCCAGACCGCCAGCTTTCAGATCTTTGAGAGGATAGCCTCTCTCTCCTCCGCGCCCTAAGAAATTCCTCCTGGCATCCCGCTTTATCTTATTTGAAGGTCAAAGCTTAAAATACTTGTCCGTGAGGCATCTGTGACCCAGGCACCATTTCTGCACCCAGGCTTTTCCTTGTGCAATCAATGCTGGGAATTATAAATGTTTGCACTGTGTCTGTGTGCCCTTCAGATGACCCAGGATGGCAGTGCCATCTGCTTGCTGGGTTTAACATATGATGGGACTGTTACGTTGCAGATGCAGTGGAAACCCCGTGGTTCCTTGGGAACAGGCCTGATGGCAGAATGAGACCCAGTCCTTGGGTGGCGTGTTCTCGCCCACCATGTTTTGGGGGAGATGGAGCATAGATGGAGAGAAACCCCCAGGAGCACTGGTGATTTAGAATGATGGAGAAGTCAGGTTTGACCTTGCTCTCCCTTTGGAGTTGTGTAAGGCATTCTCAGTCCTTGTAAGCCAGCTGCCCTGTAAATAAAACCAGAGGCTGTGTTTCTGACAGTGCCTGGGCTTACTGGCGACACTCTGGCATGTTGGTTTCACCAGATATGCGAAATTTCAACCTATGGACTGTAGACTCTGAGATTTGAGCTTCTGGGACGTGAGGATGGTGAACTTGACTAATCGAATCATGGTCTTGAAGCCATTGGCTCTTGGGGCATACGAGGTAGATTTAAGAAGGGGTGGATGTGAATGTGGGGTGCAGGTGGCATACCCATCAGACCCCAAGGGGCCCCTCTGATGTCACTGAGCAGTTGGACTGGCCTTTGGGCCACACCTGTGGGTGCTCTAGCTTCCTTCGACCTCATGTTTTCCTCTGAGAGGGTTGCTTCTCTGCTGAGTTGGAACCTCTGCGTGCAGACATGTGTCACAGTCCACAGTCAGATCTGGTAGGCCTGGGCAGGGGGCTGAGAGTCTGCACTTTGAGCCCAGGCCCCGGCAATGCCAACTGCAGACCAGACCTTGTGACTACAGCGCGGGTCACACACAGCTCTGTGCTGCTAACTCTTCCTCTGCTGTGGATTCTGACTCAAAGAGAGCCGGTGGGAAAGAGTAGAGCTGCCCACAGGGCTCTCTGGCTGTCATCTGTATGGGAGCAGATGGCCAGGACTGGCTCTGGTGGAGCTACTGGGTGGATTTGAACTGCCAACCTTCCATTTAGCTGCCAAGTGTTTAATCTCTGCACTACCAGCCTCCCTGCTGCATTCTCAGCTTCCCTGTTAAGAGGTACAGCGGAGAGAGTTCAAAGTCAAGTGTGTTTTCTCTTTTCTGAGGGACCAGGCATGCTTGTAGGTTCAGTCCATGTGTCTAGCGTGGATGTCTCCCCACTGGAAGGATGTGCTGAGCTCACCTGCTGTGCCACATGACCCTCAGGGAAGGCCTCCCTGAAGATGCTCCATTCCATCTTGGAGCCCGTGTCCACAATAAATACTGAATTGAACTGGACCCATTCCCTGCCCTCCTGACCTCTCTGCAGCAAGTTTACCTCTTTGCATCCAGTCGACCCCAGCTCACGAGGCCCTCATGTGTGTCCAAGCAGAACTGTGCTCTACAGGGGTCTCAGAACTACATCACCAGGCCTGTCTTCCAAGGCACTGCTTGGTGAACTCAAACTGCTAACCATTTGGCTAGCAGCCAAGCACACTAACCGCTTGTGTCACCCTTTTGCATGGAAGTGTATTCAATTTCTGTCTGCAGTGACCTGTCTTGGGGGAAATGGAGAACCAGGGTTGACTTCACTGTGCAGAGCAAATTCTGTGCTAAGAAAGGAAAAGAGAATGACTACACCAATCCTGCAGCCAACAGAAGCCCCCCAGCTCTGAAGTCAGCCTTAGGGGAAGTAAGGCTTGGAAAACCAGAGGAAGGAAACCCCCTTAGTGGGAGAACCCAGGTTGCCTGCCCATGAGGTCTCTGAGGGACGGAGCCTGTGTGAAGACTGTTCTATGATTAGACACTCCCCCCACCCATGTTGTTCTCTCACCAAGGCCCTATTTTCCAACTTCAGATCCTTCAAGTTTTCACATTCCAATCACCAGAATTATCTTTGCATCTTGATTTGCATATTTGATCAATTTAGGCCAATTTCTTCATTTGTGACATTAGTGGTTGCTATGTGAATTTGAATAATTGTATTAACTGGCCTTCCTTGTAAGTGTACACATGTTATTAAACAATATTTGTTGTTGTTAGGTACTACCAAGTGATAGTGACTCTATGTTCAACAAAACTCTGTCTGCACCACCCTCACACTCGTTCTAGTGCTTGAGCCCACTGTGGCCAGCCACCAAGTCAGTCCATCTCGTTGAGTGTCTTATTCTTTTTCACTGGCCCTCTGCTTTACCAAGCATGATGTCCTTCTCCATGGACTGGTCCTTCCTACAACATGTCCAAAATATGTGAGACAAAGTCATGACATCCTGACTTCCAAGGAGCATTCTAACTGTATTTCTTCTGGTGGTCCATGGTACTTTCAGAATTCTTTGCATACCCCATAACTCAAATGCATCAGTTTTTCTACGGTCTTTCTTATTCACTGTCCAACTTTCACATGCATATGGGGCTACTGACAATACCATGGCTTGGGTCAGGCGAACCTTAGTCCTCAAACCTACATCTTTGCTCTTCAACACTTTAAAGAGGTTTCATGCAGCAAATTTGCCTAATGTAATATGTTGTTCTACTTCTTGAATGCTGCTTCCATGATGATGGTTGATCTGAGCAAAATGAAGTCTTTGATAACTTCAATCTTTTTTTCATTTATTTGGATGTTGTTTATTGGTCCAGTGGTGAGGATTTTTTTCTTTACATTGAGGTCCAACCCATATGAAGACTATGGTTGTTAATCTTTCTCAGTAACTATTTTAAGTCCTCTTCAGGACTTGCTTTCAGCAAGCAAGATTGCGTTGCAGCCTCTGCACATTGCCCATTGCGGCATCAGCGCATTTACCCATTTGTTTTTCTAAGTGTCATCCAGTTGGTTCAGACTCAGCAACTCTGTGTAGAGTTTCCAAGAAGAAACTGCCGATTTCATGGTTCACAGTCCAGATCTGATCCGACAGTCCCCCACCAGAAGTCTTTCCATAGACCCTTTCAATATTGCAAGTTGATATTTGTCTTCATTTCCTTCCGACTGAGAATGCTGAGTGTGTTCTTTCCTTTTGGTTTTCTAGTTCCAGGTGTCTGCACATTTCATTATTATACTTGACTTTGTCTTTTCCAGCTGCCCTTTGAAATTTCTTGTTCAGCTCTTTGACTTCCTTATTTCTTCTAGTTACTTTAACGTCTCTGTGTTGGACAGCAACTTTCAGATTCACTTCTGACATCCATTTTGGTCTTTTCTTTCTTTCCTGTCTTTCTTCACATCTGATGTTCTTCATGTCATACCCCAGCTTTCCTGGGCTTCAGTCAATGCATCAAATTGGTTCTTGAGATGGTCTCTAACTCCAGGTGGGATATGTTCAAGGTCATATTTTGGTTCTCCTGGACTTATTTTCATTTTCTTCAGTCTGAACTTGTCTGTGAGCAATGGGTGATCTGGCCCACAGTCAGTTCCTGGCCTTGTTGGGCTGATGATACTGAACTTTCCCACCATCTTTTCTCACTGTTGTAATCTATTTGATTCCAATGTTTTCTGTCTGGGGAGGTCCTTGTGTATAATCAATATTTATGCCATTTTAAAAAGGTATTGGTATGGCACTGAGGGTTAATGCACATGACTGCAAGTTCGTTTGAGCCACAACGTTGGTGGTTCAAGCTCACCGGCTGCTCCTTGGAAACCCTATATAGGATTGCTATGGGTCAGAACTGACTCAAGGACACGTAGCAACAAAACAGAAAAAGTTATTTGTCATGAATGCAGCAGCTGCTTGTGAGCTTGAACTGCTGACCTTGCAATTCAAATGGCTTTGCAGTCTGGCACATTAACCTATAGCGCCACACCAGGACTCATGAATAAATCATGTTGTTGTTGATGTTAGGTGCCATTGAGTTGGTACCAACTCATAGTGACCCTATGCACAACAGAATCAAACACTGCTCGGTCCTCACAATTGCTGCTCTGCTTGAGTCCATTGATGCTGCCACTTTGCCAATCCATCTTGCTGGGGATCTTCCTCTTTTTCTCTGACCCTCTACCTTATCAAACATGATATCCTTCTCCAGTGACTGGTCCCTCTTGACAATATGGCCGAAGTATGAGAGACAAAGTTTGGCCATCCTGGCCTCCAAGGCGGCACTTCTTCCAACACAGATCTATTGGTTCTTTTGGTAGCCCATGGCACTTTCAATATTCTCCTCCAACACCAAAACTCAAAAGCATCAATTCTACGGTCTTCTTTATTCACTGTCCAGCTTTCACATGCATATGAGGTTATTGAAAATACCATGGCTTGGGTCAGGTGCATCTTAGTTCTCAAGCTGACATCTTTGCTCTTTAACACTTTAAAAAGGTCTTGTGCAGCAGATTTGCCTAATGCAATACATCATTTGATTTCTTGACTGCTGCTTCCATGAGTGTTGATAGTTGATCCAAGAAGAATGAAGTCTTTTCTCTATTGATATACATGTTGTTTACTGATCCAGCTGTGAGGGTTTTTGTTTTCTTTACATTAAGACACATCCATACTGAAGGCTGTGCCCTTTGATGTTCATCAGAAAATATTCTAAGTCCTCTTCACTTTCAGCAAACAAGGTTGTATCATCGGCATATTGTAGGTTGTTAATGAGTCTTCCTCCAATCCTGACGCCACATTTTTCTCCATATAACCCAGCTTCTCAGATTATTTGCTCAGCATACAGGTTAAATAAGTATGGTAAAATAATACAACCTTGTCACACGACTTTCTTAATTTTAAACCATTCAGTGTTCCCATGTTCTGTTCGAATAAGTTATGTTGTTATGTGCCGTGGAGTCGATTTCAACTCATAGAGACCCTGTACAGGGTTTCCGAGGCTGTAAATCTTTATGGAAGCAGAAAGCCTCATCTTTCTCCTGAGGAACAGCTGGTAGTTTCGAACTGCTGACTTTGCAGTTTGCAGCCCGATTTGTAACCACTACGCTACCAGAGTATAAGTCATAGGTCTTGCAAAATTCTATCATGAGATATCCTGCATCGTTTCTATCACCAAGACCATATTTTCCAACTTCTGATCCTCTTTGTTTTCAACCTTCACATTCTAATCACTAGTAATTATCAATGCAACTTGATCAATTTCATAATGAAGAAGTTGGTAGAATTCTTCAATTTCATCGTTACTGGCTCTAGTGGTTGGAGTATAAATAGGAATAGTAGTGGTATTAACTGGTGTCCTTGTAGACATGTAGAATTAGCCTGTCACAGACAGCAGTGTACTTCAAGACAGTTCTCGAAATGTTCTTTTTGATGCTGAATGCTCCATCATTCCTCTAAATTTGTCATTCCAGGGATAGCTGACCATCTGACTGTCTGATTCAAAATTGCCAACACCAGTCCATTTCAGTTCACTAATGCTTAGGATATTGATCTTTATGAATTCAATTTCATTTTTCACAACTTCCGGTTTTCCTAGATTCTAATTTTGTACATTCCATGTTTTGATTGTTAATGGATGTTTGCAGCTGTTTCTCATTTTAAGTTGTGCCCCATCTGCTGATGAAGCTCTGAAAGCTTTACTCCATTTGTGTCATCATGGTCAACTCTACTTTGAGGAAGCAGCTCTTCCCCAGTTGTATTTTGAGTGGCTTCTAACCTGAGGGGCTCATCTTCTGGCACTCTGTCGGAAAATATTCTTAAGTTTTTCATAATGTTTTCATCTTCTGGAACTCTATCTAGCAATGTTCTGCTATTGACAAGGTTTTCAGTGACTACACATTCAGAAGTGGTCCATCTCTCCTTCTTCCTAGTCTGTCTTAGTCTGGAAGCTCTGCTGAAACATGTCCACCATGGGTGATCCTGTTGATATGGAAAATATTGGTTGCATAGCTTCCAGCAAATAGCGACATGCAAGCCGCCACGGTGCTATGACAAATTGGCCAAAAAGCGGTGGAATCATTATGCACTCACAAGAAGCCCTAGGAACACATTGGTCTAACACTTGGCAACTAACCATAAGGTTGACAGTTTGAACCCACCCAGGGACTCTGTGGGAGAAAAGACTTGCTGATCTGCTTCCTTAAGGATTACATCCTAAAAAACACGATGGGGCAGTTTACTCCATCACATTGTGTTGCTATGAGTTGGAAAAGATTTGATTGCTCCTAACGACAAGCTTTTATTTGTACATTAAGGGTGGGCACAAGCTCTAGCAAAGGACTTTTCTCTAACCATCTAGTGGGATGCCAACTAGTGTTCTTTACCTGCTCTTTGCTCCGGATCATAGGAACATTGATGCAAGGGTCTGGGAGTATTGTTTTTTTTTTTTTTTTTTTTGTTGTTGTTGTTGTCAGGTGCCACTGAGTCCGTTCTGACTCGCAGTGACCCTCTGCACAACAGAATGAAACACTGCCTGGTCTGGCACCATCCTTACAATTGGAATGTTTGAGCCCATTGCTGCTTCCACTGGGTCACTCTATTTCCTTGGTGGTCTTCCTCTTTTTCTATGGTCCTCGAATTAATCAAGCATGACGTCCTTCTCCAGGAACTGGTTTCTCCTGACAGCATGCCTAAGGTACAAGAGGTGAAGTCTTGTTCTCATACACCTAACATGAAACTGCAATTTTTAGTATCTCATGCACTAGACACACACACACACAAAGGGATCAGAACACAACATTTGATTTAGTTGTTATCCTGGTATAGTCTTTGACCAAAATGGGAGAAATGATCTGAACTTTGGCCTCCTGACCCTGTTCTACCTAGTGTCATCTATCCAAGGTGCCACATAAAGATTTTTATGTAGCTGTAAAGATAATGATTTTGAAAAGATTGGTATGTTAAAGTGAACTTCCTGATGGGCCAGAAACTCAAGGAATCCCTGTTATTTATAGCGGGTGAGGAATTTCGTGAACTAATCAGGGTAACTATTAGAGTGGTACTGAATGCCTCGCCTTACTGTACAACAGTCTTTACTAACGTGATGGGATCGCCGTACAGTTGGGCACTCAGCTCCTAATGGATCAGAAAGAGCTTTTCTACAGAAAATGTAGTAGGGGAGGCAATTCAGTGATTGTTAAGGGGAAAAGGGTTTGCACAAGTCATTTTGGAAGAGCTGGTATCCTAGGTAACACAGAGTCCTTGCCTTGGAATGTGGAGAGAGAAGGGTTGGGGGGCGGCTTTCTCTGAGGTTCTTTGTCACATTCCACTACCCTTGATAGACTTGTGTCTCCATCCTGTCCTCTGGAGGGGAAAATATTTGTGGATATTTGAAATGTTATTCCTTTTGGGTCTTCTTTTAATGACTGTTACTTTTTAATCAGTGTTCTATGTATGCACACTCTTCAAAGTCCCTCTTCCTTCTATTCACATCACTCTCATCCTCCACTTATAACAGGGAACCAATGGTTTTCCCTAACTTTCTTCTTGATTTGACACCCTGTGTTGGTGACATTCTCTCAGTCTCTTCCTTTCTCACTGACTCTGAGTCCTTATTTCTCTCAATCTCTGGTTTTTGCTTGCTGTCTTTATCTCACTCCATGTTTATTTTTCTCCTTCTTTCCCCCTCCTATCTTTCTTGTCTTTCTGTTCCTCTCTTCCTTGTTTTTTTTTCCTTCTTTCTGTTTTTTCTGCCTGTCTCTCTGTTTTTCCCTCTCTTTATTCCTCTCTCTGTCTCTTTGTTTTTCTTTCTCGTTGTCACTGTTTTCTCTCTCTTTCTCTGTTCTCGCTTCTCTTTCTCTGTTTTCTGTCTCTATCTCTTCTCTGTTTTCTTTCTTTCCCCCTCTCTTTCTGTTTTTTTCCTGCCTGTCTCTCTGTTTTTTTCTTCTCTTTATTCTTCTCTCTTTTTGTTTTTCTTTCTCTCTTTTTCTGCTCTCTCTCTTTGTCACTGTTTTTTCTCTCTCTGTTATCGTTTCTCCTTCTCTGTTTTCTGTCTCTGTCTCTCCTCTATTTTCTTTCTTTCCCCCCTTCTTTCTGTTTTCTCTCTCTGTGTGTGTCTCATCCTCATTGTTCTCTCTCTCCCTGACTCTGACCCTCTCTTTGTTTTATCTTTGTCCCTGTCTCTCTATGTGTCTCTCTCACTCTTTCTCCTTTCTTACCCTTGCTCTCCATCAGGTCTGTAGCTAGTGGGATTTCAACTGATGAAAGGACCACAGGAGTAAATCAGGCTGAACAAAACATCCTCTGGGAGGGTCTGTGTGACTGAAACCAGGGAGTAGAGTCTGGATGGTAATTTGTAAGATGCTCTGGGTCCCTACATACTGCAGGACACACCTTTTTCAGTGCGTAGGCTGTGACCAACATCAGAGTGGTTCATAAATAATTACACTGAAGGACTTCCCATTTAAAATGAACTACTGGAAACCCTGGAGAAGGACATGGTGTTTGGTAAAGTGGAGGGTCAGCAAAAAAGGGAAAGACTCCCAAAGATATGAATTAGCACCATGGCAGCAGGAATGGACTCAAGTGTAACAAGGGTGTGAGGATGGAACAGGACTGGGCAGTGTTTCAGTCTGTCGTGCACGAGGCTGCTCTGAGTTGGAACTGACTCAGTGGCACCTAACAACACAACAACAACAACACCAGAAACATTAGATTATTCAAGCTCTGCATTTTAAAATACCTTGTTCATGTATTTCCTGAGCCAGTATGTATTCACGCTAATGCACTTAAATGATTACTTATGGAATATTTCAATTTCACAGAAGATAAAAAAACAATATTAAAGACAGACACAGATAAGTGTTTGACTTCAGTGTTCAAATTGAAATCTTCAAATAAAAGCATAAAGAATTTAGAATACAACCATGAAGCTATTTTAAGAACTGTATTAGTTTGCTTGGGCTGCTGTAGCTAATTACTAAGGTGGCTTAAAACAACAGAAATTTAATTTCTGAGTTCTGGGGGCCAGAAGTCAAAATCGAGGTGTCAGCCAGGCTGATTCCTTCTGAGGTCCAGAGGGATTGGCTAATGGTGGTCCTTGGTGGTCCTTGGCTTGTGGTTATATCATTCCAGGCTCTGCCTTGGTCTCCACAGGGCTGTCTTCCCTGAGCCTGTCTCTCTGTGTGTCTCCCTTTGTCTTACAAGGATGCCAATTGCTGGATTAGGACCCATCCTACTCTAGTATGTCCTTCATTGACTGACACCAAACCACAGACCAAGATCACTGTAACTGAGTTGATTCTGACTCATAGTGACCCAAAGGACAGAGTAAAATGTTCCTTACAGCTTCTGGGACTAGCTGTCTTTATAAGACAGCCTCATCTTTTTCCTGAGGAGCGGCTGATGGGTTTGAACTGTGACTTTGCAGTTAGCATCCTGACACTTAACCTACTGCACCACCATGACTGCTAGCAGCCTCAAAGACCCTACCTCCAAACGAGGTCACAGTCACAGGTGCTAGGTTCAAGACTTCCACATGTCATTTTGGGGACACGATTCAACCCACAACTAGAATAGGAAAAGGGTCAAAAAGGGAGAGAAAATCATTAAAGTCCCAAACAAAGGCTGATTCTGTTGTTTCCTGAGCAAGAAGGAATTTTCTTCAGAATTTGAAGTCTCCATGAGAAATGACATGCTGACGCTAAGAGGAGTTTAATAAGCACTGAATTCAGGGCTTGCTGGACTTTAGAAGGAGTGTTTGTTGATTGGTTGAACTTTAGGGTGACTACAGTGAGATTGATGGTGGTTGGCTGGCTATCAGAGGATGGGGTGTTACTGATTATCTGTTAGCCAGAATCACAGGCACCATTGATTAGCTGTCTGTCAGAAGCATGGTTGTTATTGATTGACCATCCATCAGAAGTCCAGGAAGTGTGAAACTGTCATAGATCAATTGATCGATTCAGAGGGTTATAAAACTAGTCTCCGTGTTTCCTTTTTTTATAGCAAAAGAACAACTGCAGCATCAATGATCCCATTTTCTCTGTGTGATTCTTGTTTCCATTCTACCTATTCCAACCCTTCTGAATATGTCCTAAGGTAAATGCTGCCTTTTGATCTTGAATGGTTGGACATTCCATGGTGAGCACAATTTGCTAGTGTTGTTATTCCCCTATATGCCTATTTACTGTGTGGCTGAAAATTGAACTATGAGGGTGAGCTTTTTTCCATACCTGAAGGGTGACTGCTGTCTGTGTCTGAAGAGTAAGCCTAGATATTTTTTACATAATTTTGAATTTTTTCCCCCTATATTTTCTCCCACTCTATCCAGTACCTTCTAATAATGTGATACTTTTCAGAACAATTGATAGTGATAGTTTGGCACTATCTAGTTCTTCTGGTCTCAAGATCATGGAGACTAATGTTCATGAGTTTCATTAGTTCATTGGACTAATTGATGCCAAGCGTCTTCAGTTTTCAACAGCAGTCTTTCCTCCACACAGGGAGAGACCAACAGTTGCACCTCAGGCAAATGCTCATGAGCTGTTAAGATCCCAGTTGCTACTTACAAAACTAGGATGTGTTGACCTACACCTATGGATGCAGTAGCTCAAAAGAGGGAACAAGTCCTTACAGCAAGAATCATTCCCACCCCCTCCACACACAGAGTAGACAGGGATGAGCAACTTGGACATTGGCTAC